>NC_089765.1:11665875-11755533 GCF_040412425.1 Macrobrachium rosenbergii | reverse complement strand
TATTAAGCTCCTCGCAACCTTATTTATTTCTCCATAGCTTCGTCTCATTTTTTCCCTCTTTAATGTATCTCCTGATATTTTTCTGGACAAGAGTTTAGTAGTCCCTTCAAATGAGTTCAAATAATGTGGTAATTATAGGAAAATATGCAAAGTGTCGAGATAAGGACATGTATTGAATACTGAAGTATGTTTTTTGTTTTCCAGATATGCATGAAGAGGACAGTTTCACCATCAAGACCAACCACTCTTTAATAGATATGACACGCAGCAGATTTGATAGAATCCAGCAGAGGGAATATAAGAATTTGTTTTTCAAGACATACCCTACAAGCTCATGGGCATTGAAAGATGGATATTTTGACTGTAAATCTATCTGGAGGGTGGAAATCTTTAATAGTGTGCCTTAAAAGAGTGTTTTATTGCATATGTGGGTAACTGTTAACTCTCTCTCAAGACAAGCAGTGTCAGAAAGGAATATCTAAAAAAACTGTTCCATTTGACCAGTTTTCTTAAATATCATGCAATTCAATCTTCAGCTGGTAACTCTCTTAAGATTTATAGACTACACTTTTATTGTTTTTCAATTGATTGTTTGTGCTTGTAGAAAGTAAAAATGTTTGTCTCAAAGTAACAAATGAAGTTATGATCTAAAGTAAAATCTGCATTTTAAGTTTTGCAAGGGAACAGTTGAACTGGTATACAATGCTTGTTGTTATAGAAAACTACTAAGCGTCAGTTTTGTTGCCAGAAACTTTTAGCTTTTTTTTTTTTTTTCAATAAAAATTGCGTTTGTGTTTGTAAATAAAAACAAACCCCAAAAATCAAGAAGGTGAGCGATTGGGAGAGAGAGAGATAGAAATGATGGGAACCTTTCCCCATTTGGAAATTACAGTATTTTGTTTTGATGAAAGTTTGTAGTTCAATATCAGGGTTTTTGTCAATGATTGATGGCTTCGTTGTCTATTTACTTGGGCTAGACAAAACAGAGTTTGTTTTGCATATATACATTCATTGTTCCTCATTATCAGCTGCCCTTCACTTCGTATTGTGATGACTAGTTCCTTGTGATAACTAACTCACTGGATGTTGGTATTTCAGTAGAAACATCCAGTTTCCTCTTTTCATAGCTGTGATGTTTCTGCTTTTTCAGGTGGCTTTTGTAAGTGCTCATTTGTGAGAAACCTGGCCCTTTGATTTTTACAGGTTTCTTTCCTGTATGGTGTAATCCAGCCCTGGTTCTTTGTTGCTGACATTTCTGGCTGTTGCTGACAGAATTTAACTCCTTTTGTTTCTTGTGATATCAGGCCGAAAGTAGAGTTCCAATATCTACATTTCATGTTACAAACTTTGGTACGAAATACAGGTGAGGGTTTGTACATTAAACTCTTTGTCTACTTCTGAGTCAGAGAAAATATCTGACCTACAGTACATCCACCAGGCTCTTGTTTTACTTGGAAGATTCGTTTTGCTTTGTCCCTTCTTTAAGAAATTGGATTAACTCTTTCATTTGACAGTTTTTTAACTGTCTAATTTGGTTTCCTGTGCTTTGGCATTGGCGGTTATTGCTGTGACTTGGTGTAGTTCTTGTATGTTAGGCTCAACATGTAATTCTGCATTGCTTTATGTCTTTGTGGACATTGAAGCTTACTTGTTCCTTGTGTTTTTAAGTGATGTGTGTCTTTAAAACTTCCTTTTGTTGTGTTCATATGGATGGACTTCCATGTATGCTGTAGGTCTGCAAGTATAACTTCGTTTTCTCTCAGAGTAGCAGATTTTTCTGCGATGTTTGCTTTGAATTTTCTGTTGATAGTGCTTTGAAGTTTGCACCACCCTCAGTTGAAGACTGTAAATCCTTTAGGATAACTTGACATTCTGGGTTTCCTGTATTTTTGGTACCTAGGTTTATTTTATAGCTTTTTTCAAGTCTCTTAGAGGGAAAGAAGCATCCTAGTTGTACAAGATTGAGAGTTCCTGAAACTAGAATAGTTGCCAGAGCATTTTGTCTTATTTACTGTTTCTGCCAGAAAACAGCCAGCAGTGGTTCTCTTCCAACTCATTGACCCAGGGACTTGAAAGTTGCTGCCTTTCTGCTGTTCAAAACGTGGAAGAATTGGGTAGCTAGTTGAGTTTAAAATGTTTGGCTAATTGAGAATGTTTGATGTCTTTGAATCCGTTTGTGGTTGGCTGATTTTATTTTCCATTTGCTGTGTTCTCTTTACTGTGCAAAGCAAAGAATATTTAGTAGTTGTCTTTTGCCAAGACTTTCCATTTAGGTCTGTGGTCCTTTAGCTATTCTGCAAAAGTTTCCTGCTGATAAGTTTGCTTTGTTGAATGGCCAGATTATTTTGGGTGTTCTGTCTGTCTTGAGAATGGTGGGCCATGAACTCGCCAATTTCTCATGGCATGATATTTTAAGAGTGCCACACAACTGGAGTCAAGTGCAATGTGGAGTACTAGCACTGTACTTTTTTGTGTATCATCGTTTCATCCTGTGGTCTTTGTCCCAGGTAGGTTTCAGTGGTGTTATTGTTGTCCTGTGAGTGTTCTCTGCTCATGTTTTCATAAGGCAACAAGGTATAGGGTTTTCCTACAGGAAATCAGGCACATAACTTCTTGACTTGATCTTGATTACCATTTCTTTGACCACTTTGTGGTAGGTATGGGCTTTATTGCTTTTGCCCACATCAGATGTCCTGTCCAGTGCAGACCTTCCTTCAGGGCGTATGTCATCATGAGGAGGTTCAAGGATGTATGGTACCAAAAGGTGGCATATTTTCTGCCAAAGACTGCCCCTGTATCTGACATGTGTTACCAACCAGCTTGATTTTGTTGTGTTCAAGAATCTGCTTCTTGAGGAGGATGTTTCCCAGAGCAGAACTCGCGTTGCCGCAGGATATTGTAGGGACAGAAGCCTTTCCTATGCTGTATGGTTTGAAACTGCATCTTTTAGATGATGTTTGTGGCACTATTATGCCAAACTGCCTGGTCTTTTTGCATTGGGCTATATTCCTTGATGGTTTTGACCTGGTAGGTACCACACTTTCTTTGTCTAGCTTGTCTTGAAGGCAGCTATTGGCATTCTTCAGAAATGTTTTGTTGACACCAGTTCTGTTCAAGTTGACCCAGTTCTTCCTAACCGAAGTATACATGGATACCACAGGCTTCACTGCTGAAACTACTGAAATGAGTTCAAATTGCTGCCAAGACTAGCAGAAAAGATATTTCTAGCTGTGTGGTTTATGCAATTTGAAACATGGTTAGTTTGCAAGTCTCTCTCTCGTTTTATGTCAAGTTTTGTCGGTTCACTGTATGATAATGGTGAAAATCACTAATTAATGTATATAGGGAAAAATCACTAATTATAGGGTTGTCACTATAAAGTATGAAACTACAACTGAGATAAAACAGTACCGAAGTCAAAGACGAAAGATAAGTTCTACAAAGGTCACAGATGACTTGTAGAGAGAAAAATTCCCTCTACCAGGGTACAGAGCTGAATAAAGTGGTTCACATTAAAATATTAAAGGCTTAAGTAAGAACAATCAGCCAAGTAAAAGATTGGCATATGAAAGAAAGCTAAGTAATAGAAAGATAAACTAAAACGTTGTAGATGAAAGTAAACTTTAGGCCTATAGGGCAGACTAAGCCATAAAGATGGCGGCTGTAGCCTGGGAAGCATTTGGAAGAAAATTAGTTAAAAAGGTAAATGTCCCTATAGAAGGCCATAAGCGGATAGATCTGACTTGGGGTTCAGTGGAAAAATTAGATGGCGTCATGGGTGTGACGTCACTGCATATGGCTAAAGGTATTGACGATGACGTCACTGCATATAGCTAAAGGTATTGTGATGATGTCATAGTTGTGACGTCACTTCATGCTTAAGTCTAGCGTATATTCAATGAGGAAAACTTTGCACATGACGTCATAGGTTATGACGTAAGCATTCCCGTGTGAACATTGTAAGCCTATGTTAGAGGAAATAAAGAGACGTAATTGGACGTTCTTTTAATCAAACCCTAAGCAAATAAGATGTATTGAGGAGAATACTCGTGATAATGAAAAATCTTAATTTTTTTTTATACTCCTTGGAGCCAGCATTACAATGCCCCGAAGGAGAGAGAGAGAGAGAGAACGCCCTCAGCTGGAGGTAACGAAACCAGCCGGCTACCAACTTTGAAGCCGACCCAAAGGGATTAAGTTTTCTAAGCTGACAACAGCTGATTGCCGAGATGGGACGAAGAGTCTCGTATAGACTTCACTCGTGCTTTCCAAGATGTCTGCCATTTTCTAGACCATCTCAGACGTCAGAGAATGATGTTTAAGTAAAAGTAAGCCTAAGGTGGCCGTGGCAATGCTGGGACAAGCGCAGTTTACGTTCCACCTTATGGCTGTAATTTCGTACTTGGGCAAATGCTTGGTTGACCTGGGTGTTTGTGAAACAGGCGTGAAATTCCGTATACTCAAACCACCAGAATTTCGTCTAGAAGTATATTAAGCCCACCCACCAAAAAAATTTCAAGTCCAGTTCCTTTGTGGATGACTCGGAGAAATCTACGGTAAACGCACATTCTGGTATTGTGGTTCTGCTTGTTGAGATTTCTGAAACTAAATGGTTTTCTCGAGTCTTTTTAGTAGAAAATGGGTCTTAGTATATGAGTTAACATCACAGAAAAATAGGAAACAAGAAACAAAAGACGGCGACGATGTTATAGCTATTATCTTGACTTAGGACCTATGTTGCTAATCTACTGTCAATATTCAATTATAAGGCATATTTTATCCTCATTTCGCTTGATATTTATACATAAAAATGCCATAATTCTTTTTAAGGATTTGACTAAAATAATCTCGTACATTGTAAGGGTCTCACACAGCCTGTCACCCTGGCAGATTTCAGCATTTTGACAAAGTTTGATATCAAAATGTCAATAATGGCGGCCAAATTGAAGTCTGGTCATGATTATAAACACATACTTCCATTTACCACAAATATTGCCATTTTGATGTAAAATCTGACGGCAAAAAGTTTAAAATATGTCAGAAGATAGGCTCTAGTGACACCCCATCCGATTTAGATACGCTGTATATGTGTAACTTCAAATTTTTATTTTTAAGATAGTTCTATTTAGATGAACATTTTAATACTGAAATTGATCCAATTTTACTTCATACTTTTATCATTAGACTTCGACCCTTCAAATACCTTTGCCTGGTTAACTTTTTCCATGTGAATTTGATGATACAATGCGTTTAATTATAACTTGTAAAGCACCATGTTCCATGATAAGATGGGCATTTTTTATTATTGAAATTTACACATTAAATAATTTTATATATTTTTTTACATGATTTTTGGGTGATGTTTCAATTGCTTAAAAATCACATATTTGCTGCAACCTCGTATTTTATAAATTTGTTTACTTTACATTTTCAATTAAAAATTTAGCTACATTTTAAATTATTTCAATTGCATTTTTTTAGGCTTAGCCTAATAACTGGATATGCACCAAAATACTGAATTATTCAGAACTGAATTTCTAAGTTAACTTCAAATTCAAGTCATTAATTCAAGACTTTTTAAATATGCTTTATTTACATGCATTTTCATCTATTTTCATCTACAAGATTCATTTTTAAAAGTATAGAATATTCATTTATATTCTCAGATGTCATTATGAGCAAGAGAAATACAGGAATTTCACAAATAAACCAAACAAAAAAATAATTAACTTTATTTTACTTCCAATCACAAGTCATCCTCCAGTCTCTTGTTACAACAAAAGCAATTAATTACACCAAGACACATACAGTCCCCCCAAAAGCAGACAAGTGACCCAAACCCCTTCAGGTGGAACAAGCGTGCCTTGAGGCACTCCCCCCCTTCCCAAAAATACCACCACTTCATCTTATAGGCCTAATGCCACCATTCAATGTAAGTGATTGAGTCAGGTAAATGGTCGGAGACGTGCAAAGCTAATATCCTCCTGCCCCGTTCTTCCTCCCCCAGCAGGACAGCAGGTCGGACTAACGTCAGCCTTCACCGTACACGTGGACCACCAGGCCAGTTTAGGTTCTGTGTGATACGCCTTACAAAAATCCATCCCATTGCCAGGTAATTAGGGAGGAAATGTCCAGTTGCTAATTGGGACATTCCTTTTAACATTGTTTTGAAGTTAGGATGTCTTCAAATCTTTCTGCTTTCAGTTTAATTATCAAGTTTTGAATGGAAATGGTCATTCCCACTGATTATCAGAACAGAAAATTAACATCAAGAAAAATCGTTCTTATGGTTGCTCACCAAACTACTGACAGTAAAAATAACAAATTTATTTGGGCAGAAATCGTCACATTAAGAAAACTTGACTAAAAGGGATGAAAATTGCTGTTTAATATGTAATTATGGAAAATCTGTTTCAATAACAGAACTAGGGAGCAAAGTTCAGTTCTCATTAAAAGCAAATTTATATTGGTCTTCAGTACAGGGGTTGCCTGAATAATGGGATAATCTGTTCTTTTATATGAACCATTGCCAAAGAGCTAACCAGACTGCTAAAGTCAGACCAGATCTAATGAATATTGCTCAGAAAAGACTGAACATGGTAAGTTTTTGCTTTTATTTTGACCATTATTACTTCAAAAATCTGTCTTTAAAATGCTAATACCAAACTATAACTTTAAGTAAAGTTTTTTTTTTTTGTCAGGTTTGAAGACACTTTTGATCTTGACCTTATGTCTTAATGGACAAAGTAGTCATCCCTTATATCCAAATTTTCTGTTTGAATGCTAAATTTATTCTATTGCATGTCAGTACTTGTAGATAAAAAAACACTGCCAAAAAGAAAATGAAAACTAATGATAAAGAAAAACTAATCTAAAAAAAGTTCTTTTAAAAAATACATTATCCCCAACTGACTTTAAAAACTGTCAAACTAAAGATTTCAAAATTCGAGCAGACTCTTTTTTGGCTCCCATACAAAAATCTTGATGTTTTGTCTTAAGTCATGGGCAGAAAACTGACTTTCTGGAAAAACAAAATCAACTGACTAAACAGACAAACTTTGCAGGCCTACTTCAAAAACACTGCCACTTTCTGGGCAAAATCAACTATACTGGCTCCCAAACTGACAAACTTGTCTTTTGCAGGCCTAAATCTGGCCACCTTTTTTATTCTTGCAAAATCAACTCTGGCTCCAAGACTGAAAAACTTTGCAGGCCTAAAACTCCCTTTCTGGGAAAATCAACTGATTCAAAAACAGACAAACTTTGCAGGCCTAAGAACGCCACTTTCTGGGCAAAATCAACCCTGGCTCCAAACTGACAAGCTTGTTAGGCCTATAAACTCCACTTACAGGCAAATTCAACTAACTCCCAAGCAGACAAACCTTGCAGGCCTATAAACTCCATTTGCAGGGCAAAATCAACTATGGGTCTCAAACAGAAAAAAACTTTGCAGGCCTATATACTTCACTTGCAGGACAAAACAAAATTTCTCCCACACCAACACACTTTTTAGGCCAATAAAAAAACGTCCCCCTAAAAAACTTGCACCCAAACTTCAAACTGTGCAAGGCCTGTAAACTCCCCTTTCTGGGCAAAATCAATACTTCCTGGGTGAGAAACTTGCAAATCCAGAGATTTTCAACTCTGGCAAAACTACAAAATTTCAATAATTTCCAGGGCAAAACAAATGCCCTCCCAAACTGACAAACAGTAGGCCTATAAACCTTCACAAAAAAAATCCCCCAGACTAACAAACTTTTTCTAGTAAAAAAAAAAAGACTTCCTGTGAGTAACACACTTAACTGCAAAGAACTCTATCAACTGACACATAACAGGTTTCCGGTGCCAAAAAATACTGAATCCACTCATTTCCAGTCAAAACTAAAACCTCCCCTAAATCAAATCACTTCCTGTACAAAAACCATCCCCAAACTTGAACCTTCAAGTCAAAAAATTGTCTTTGGTGTAACAAATTTTAAAAGAACTCATTTATCAATAACACAATTTCTCAGCAAAATGAGTCTCACCCAAATAACTCCAAACTGATAACACTTCCTAGGTAGAAAAACTTTCAAGAACTAACACAATGGACAAAAATCACTCCCAATTAACACATTTTCTGGGGAAAAACCTCCCTAGTAAAATTCTTAGGTAAGACTAACACTTTTTGGAGAAAGTGTCCTCCAAAGATACACATTTCAGGCAAAACCTCTCCCAAACAGACACCCTTTCCAGGCAAAAAAAAAAAAAAAAACTTTGAAATGACCCACTTTTTTGGGGCAAAACTTCCTGAACATAAAATTTATGAAATATAAAAGACATTTTGACCAAGTAACTCGTGAAGCCTCCTAAGGAGAACTCTCAGACTAATAGATTTTCTAATCAAAAACTCTCCCAAACCAGAATGTATACTTACTTGGCAGGGAAAAAATGCAAACTAACAGACTTACTGGAAAAACAAAAAATAACAGACTTCACAGCCAAAACAAACTCTCTAACAGACTTTCTTGCCAGAAAATCACGAACTACTAAATTTTCTAGCCTAAAAACACAAAACTAACAGATTTTCTGCATAAAAAAATTCCAAACTAAAGACTTCTAAGAATAAAAAAATAAAACTAGCAAGACTAACAGACTACCAAAAAAATCACAAAATAACAGAAAACTAAACAAAAATTACAACAGACTTTTTAGGCAAAAACTCACAAACCCAGACATCTTGAAAGCCACAGAATCAAAGTTACAGATTCTGTGAAGGCAAAACCATTCAAAGTTAACAGAATTCCTGAAGAAAAACAACTGCAGACTAACAGATTACATGAAGGTAAAAACAACACAGACATTGTAAATAAAAATTTTGTCAAATAAAATTAGTTCTATCACACAGACTAGTGTGCAATCTAAAACCTAAATGTATTACAAACCAAGAGACCAACTGAATAAAAAAAATATCAAAAGCACACTTTCTGAAAGCAAAATTATCATGAAGAATCAGATTTTCAGAGTAATTTTCACAGATTGACTTTCTTAAAAAAGTATCACACAAGGACGAACTTCCTAAAAGCAAGTGTCACAACAAACTTCCTGAATGCAAAACATCAAAGAAACTTCCCAAAAATGACAGTGAAATATCAAAGTATCACAAGAGAATTTCTAAAACAAAGCTATCATAAACTAACACAAAAGACTTTCTAAAACCAAAACTATAAACCAAGACACTTTCTAAACCAAAATCTACCAAGACCAAAGACTTCCTGAATCCTAATTGATCTTGAACCAGTATTTTTCATGAAGCCTGGACTTGTTTCAAACACCAGCAAACATATCCTGTGCTTTCAACTCTTAGTATCATGTATTGAGACGATACTAATGATAATGAATCCTGATTCTGTCTTTGTACACCAAAAAAGACAGTCCCAGATTATCACAAGCTATCACCAGGAGCCTGAACTCCACTCACTGAAATAACAGGCTATCACAAAAAGTAAGTAATTGTCTAACACCACTATCCTGAACTGATTCTAAAATTCCATTCTCCATTGTCCTAAATCAGTTTTTAAAAATCTTAACATGATGTACCTTTAACAATCTCTTTTTCTCTTCTTTAAATCTTCACCTGAAAATCCTTCATGAACAAAATCAACAGACTTACATACAAACTTGACAGGGCTCCAAAGGGAAATCAGCTTGCAAGAGAGAGACAATTTATATGAAAAGGTGATGAATAAATGAAAATGAAGGGAAATAAAATAAAACCGATACACCTGATATTCTGGAGACGTCAGCAGATTCACAACAGCAGGAAACATCTGGCAGATTTTAGAAGACTCCAAGAAAAGCCCTGGGCAAAAAAACTCCACATCTTAGTTGTAGCCAAGATAAACTTTCTTTAGCAAACTTACTGCCTACCAAAGCTATAAACATTAAGCACAACTTTAATGTAAACCAAATTTATTCTCAGCACTGGTTACAACAGCAAACTTTCATCCTTCAATTATTCCAAAACTTGACTATAAACAATAACAAATTTATTCCCAAGACATCACGAACAAGGACTGGATTAAATCACAAACCAACATCATAAAAAATTAGCACTTATTTAATCCTAAACTACATATCAGCATACTTCCTGAATGAAAATTACTATATCAACACTGGCAAATCCACTCACATCTAGAAATGTAAACAGAACTCTTAAAACCAACAAAATTTGTTCTCAGCACTGGTCTATAACAGAAACCAGGTATCATTCAATTATTCCAAATTCTTGATTTCTCAAGGTGAAATGATTCTTTGAATCCTGCAAGACATCACAAGCAAGGACTGGTATTACACCACAAACCAACATCAATCCTAAAAAATCAGCTGACACATCAGTAGGCTTCTAAATGACAATGATTGCCTGTAAAGTCAACACTCAGAAAATCTCTACAGTACACAAATACTCAGAATTCTACAAAGGTTAAAGTGAAAATCAATTGACATTCTAGTGCCTTCTCAAACTACCATGACCATCAGTAAGTCCTGCCAAACCATTTTCAGGAAACAATGAAAATGTTGTACCAGTTATGTATCTAAATATCCACAAAACAACAAAATCAGGTCTCAGATCACATATTCTACCAGCAACAAAATAGTAAAACACAGTACTACATTACCATTACTTAGCCACTGCACATTAGGGAGATGCTTCTCCAGTTCTAAGAGCCAAACACAAGGTTTAGTAAACCTAGTACAACAATTTTATAGTCTATAAACCTTCAGAGGAAACCTGCATCAGTACCTTGAAACCACTTAACCATTACAAACTGACATAAACGTTTCAGAAATTGGCAATAAGGATGTCTGCATTTTCTGTAAGGAAATGACAACTAGCTCCTCCATAGCATCTGATTCATCTAAATCCTAACCAAACTTCCTATATACATTAAGCTTTACGTTAGAAATGTAACCTGAGAATAAGGACAGTTTCCTCATCTAATTAAATGACAGGGAAAACCTTTGTTTTTCATCTTTTGTTTATCCCTCTGGATAGTACCTCAAACAGCCTCAAAATCTCAGGATGCCTTATGGTAAGGTATTTTGTGAAAGTAGGCCTATAATCACCTTTCTAGTATATCAAAAGCCACATTATTACACATTAATTTTGAACCCTTTTTAAATCATTATTTTTGTTAATTTTAGTCAAAGGTCCAAGATTAACAGTCACACAACACACACACACAAACTTTATCTAATTAACTGACGATGTTATGAACTTTGTAAAGTTTCTCACACAGAATTCTAAACTGTTCATCAAGTGTATTTATCCCTTCTTTATTTCAGGTACACGAATGAAATGTCAAGCCTAAGATGAGAAGGTGTTTGAGCCCCAAGCTGGTACCCCTTTTGGAACGACGGTTATGTGTCCGAAATGTAATTAAAAGTTTTGTCATTAACTTGACCGAAAGGATAACTTTTAACTTTCAAAATGTTCTATAGACTTACTTTTAGATGTTTTGACAACTGGTAATAAAAAATGATATTGAATACTATATCTTTTAAACATAACCTTGAATAAAATTTTCATGTAAACTACTTTTAAAAAATAACCAGCATGTGGACAATCACAAACTTTTGAACATCAGCAAAAATAATCAAATTCTGCATCATAAAAATAAAATTAAATTCTCTAAACTTCATAAATGATGCTCTACAAATTAGAATTTTTCCATTACATCACCAAATTGAATGGAAATTAGGCCAGGAAATGGTATTTGAAATAGCAGAACCTAATAATAATTAAAGTATAAGTAAAACTTGACAATTCAGAATAAAAATTCTTCCCCAAAATGGAAAATTTCTTAGAAAATAATCTAAGATTATGAAGTCATGCATATAGAGCACTTCTGCATCTCACCATACCAAGTAATTTTAGTCAGTTATCCATAATAAAAATAAGTCAGTTTCATTTATAAGTACCTCTGAAGACAGATCAAATAACTCTATTCACAAATGTTTACTAGTAAATGTACACACAGCTTTAAGGAAATAATTCTGACAGGTACAAATTCCAACCACAATGGCTAATACATTTGAAAATATATATCACATCATAACCACAAGTCTTTTACTTAATGTTCCTGTTTTCTATGAGATTCAACACAACACAAATTCTGTAACAAGACGTGGGAGAAAATCTTACAAGAAATCTTAGAGAAAACAGAAAACAGATTGACAAAATGTCTAAAAATCGTAGATTTTCTTACAAGTTATTCATAAAAAAATGGACTACAGGGATTTTTTGAGGCCACTATACTCGTTTGATACAAAATTCTGGCAATTAAAACATACAGGCTCAGTTACCCAGTTCACAAGACACTACAGGCAAACAAGCATTTGCAAGTACAAATACAGCCATAAGAGTAACCATAAGTCAAGGAATGTCTTGGAATTAACATTACCCCACACACCTTGGACTTTCTGTACAATAACATCATTCTTTGACATCTGAAATGAACTGGAAAAGCACTGGAAAGCACCAGGGAAGCATATAAGAGACTTTTTCCCACCTCGGCAATCAGCTGTTGTCAGCTTAGAAAACTTAAGCCCTTTGGGTTGGCTTCAAAGCTGGCAGCCGACTGGTTTCATTACCTCCAGCTGAGGGCGCTCTCTCTCTCTCCTCCTTCGGGGCACTGCAATGCTGACCCCAAGAGTCCTTTATTTTTAAGTCTTTTTCTACATTTTTCCAGTTTTGTGTTCATACAGTAGTATACATATATATAAGAAGACTTCTGTACTTCAGCTTACGTCCTGAATAATGAGCAATATTCCATAATTTTCTTTAAATCGTTCAGGTTTACAAGTTAATTTTAATCTTGCAGACACTGCTCTAGTTCTCACTTTGTACACAGTGCTAAAGAAAGGCTTCCCTTCTCAAATATTAAGGTCATATGAACCTCCTAACTTAATCACATTAAAAAAAATCATGAAACTGTTGAAAATTTACGACAAAAAACAATATAATTCACTTAAATTTAGGTACTAAAGCAAATGTATTACACCCAAAGATTTACCTTTTCATTTCATACCTAATCTAAGATCGAAATATCTGTGATTATGGAAAAACTGAACAACATATAAACATTTTAAGTGTGTGTTTAGAGTAAGTATTTAATGTGTTCAGAGGAAGAGTTTTTAAGTGTGAGAATGTTAAGACTGAGGTGTTTAATCCCTGTGTCTAGAAGAAATGGAAAAAGCACCTTGAAGGTAGGTAGTGAATGAGGGGAGAATTTAAATGTGAAATGCGTAATGGAAAAAGCACCTTTGAAGATGTGAAGTATATGTGAATAAGGGTGAACTCAAGTGTGAAATGATGCTTTAAAACTTTGATGATGAGGCACAAAAAAGTGTGTGTGTGTGTGAGAGAGAGAGAGAGAGAGAGAGAGAGAGAGAGAGAGAGAGAGAGAGAGAGAGAGAGAGAGAGAGAGAGAGAGAGAGAGAGAGTAATTCCTTTAAAACAAAGTATGCAGAAATTGGTCAACGAATTGTGAGGGTTTTATTACAGCATGGAAATTGAAAGTGTGCAATTCTGCTGCTTGCAAGTTGTACTGTAAACCTGCAAAGTGTTTCTATGTAACATCTTTAACAGGGGACTGAAGAAATTCCCTTGAATGTGAAATGTGTGATTTCAAGTTGACAGAAACAGATGTCTAGCCAGAACGGAATGTTAAGAGGAAGAAATAAGAACAATGTCTAAGTTATTCATCAGTCTACAACAATATCTCGTTCCTATATCCGGTTTCTACAGATGATAACACTGCAAAATAGTTTTGCTATCTCAGATTATTGCAAACGTTGTCCAGTGGGGAAAATCTGCATAGCTATGAGTCTCCAAATTTAGTTTATCCAACCTAGACTACAATATCTGCATGATATATCATAACTAAGGAGACGCTGGATGTTAGAATTTTCTTGAATTATTTTGTTAACACTAGAGTATTTTCAGTAGTTTTTAAGCTTATTTTGTTTTATGATAAACTAACAAAGGCACTAATTGCTTTTCCTAGTTAAATGAAGCCTATGTCTTGGTGAGAACTGAGCAGTAAGCTGAAATACACAAGTCCTTGTATAGAATAAAATAAATTTACAATTTGGTATTACAATAACTTTCCCATTATTCAAAATTATTCAAATTTTAAGCAATTAAATTTTTTCCTAGCTAAATGAACAAAGACTTGGTGAGAACTGAACAAGAAGTTAATACAGAATTGTACAAAAAATCAATTTACAATTTGGTATTACAATAATTTTCCCATTATTCAAAATTTAAAGTCAAATTTTAAGCAATAACAGTTAAATTTTCAATTATAACAGTTAACTGAACCTTGATCTGATTATATTTATATTCAATGGGAACTCTGTGCAATAATTCAACACTAAAAAAATCATTATGCCTTAACCTACAATTCTCCATATGTCAAGACACTTCTAAAATGGACTAAACCTATAACTCAGAAATAACTTAATTTCTCAAATAACTGACATTAGAGTCACAAGCGATTTAAGACAGACCTTCTTGAAATGTAACTACAGACCATTTCAGAATTGATTTGGGTCCTAAGCTTAGACAGAACTCTTCTGTCAAGATTTCATTTCTGATGAAACTATTCTTGAGGCCAAGTATACGTATAACAAAACTCCCTGATTATCAAATAGCTTCCCCTTTAGTTCCTTCTGCTCTGCTGTTCAACCTCTTTTACGTAACTACTCCCATTTACAACGTCCATGGAAAAGCAGTCCCTTTGTGAGAACCTTACAAGGAAAGAGATAGGTGTGATTTGCTTGTATTGCAAAACAATTAAAAAGAGTATTCAATTAAATAGTAACCCTCCTAATAGCTATGATGAGTCTACTGAGGAAGGAATTGGCCTTGTATGTCAAATGTCTGGAAAATACTTAGTGTCCTAGTGAAAAAAATGACTAGATCTCAAGATTAATATTAAGTCGAATAAAGTCTTCACATAACTGAGATTGCTTGTTAATTCATGTGCCACATATAGCCTTGTCAAACTCCCCTTCAAAGACACTTTCGAATTTACTTATATACCTAAGACACCACTGTTAACAATGCCTAATCTCATTTAAGGTAACACTTTGAATTTGAGCCTGCTTACAGATTCATTTACCTACGATATTTTCAGAGAAACCAAATTATCCTCAAGTAATGCACTCAATGTGACTGAATCATTCACCTAAAATGCCATTATCAGTAATGCAAATGCCCCTTAAAGTAACAGTGAAATTTAGAGTTCCCTTATTAAATAATTTATCTATGATGCATTTGACAACAATACCAAAGTGTGCCCTCAAAGCAACACTTTCTATCTGGAACTTCCCCATGCCAGCCTCAGTGTCTTGAAATATGCAGAGATGCCATGAGAATAATGCTCTTGATAAGGTCCTCTCCAATATTTACACAATTAACTTTCAAGTGGTGTGTTTCATGTTAAGCAAGAAACATTATTCTCATGGCAAGTTTTGTACAAAATTCACAGTTTTGTGTAATCGCTTGAAAATACTGACAAGTTCTTCTTTATCTGTCATTAAATATGAGATAAAATTAACTAAGTACTGAAATGTCTCCTGTCTTAACAGTGCAAACGTGTCAATGCTTTGGGATGAGTTCTCTCTCTCTCTCTCTCTTGTCTTAAACAGAGCCTTTCAATAACCTGAGTTTCAAAGTAGTATAAGAACCAACAGTTATATGACATTACAATAACGCAAAACCTCGGAACTATTCTTAATTTTCTAAAGGAAGTCTGATATAAATCACTAAAGAAACAAACTATGGACAGAACTTTCAAAAAGCATACGAGAAGCTTAATTCCAAGTCCCTACTATGATAAAGCCAGTTTAAGGGGATCTATAAGACTCACTGAGGAAAAATAACAGAAATCATTTGTACTTTAGCCGAAAATATGACCTAATCTATAAATGTTCATACCACACAACCATTCCTAACTATAATGATCACTACGAAGATATTCCATAAAATCAGTCAAACCTGTTGTTTGCAACTGTTGAACTTTTTGCTGTTGATAGTTTTGAACTCCCGCAAAAATGACTGAAAATAATAATCATAACCTACCATTAATCTCACGTGACCTTCGTACCCAGGCAAGTGTGCAATGAACAATGACCCACTGGGTACTGCTAATCATAACTAAGTTGATGAAAAAACTATACTTAAACATACTTGACTTCTCGATTTAATATATTTAAAATGTAGCCTTGACGACCTGGTAGCTGATGTTTTGCTAATATGAAATTCACGTATAATATTATCCAGCCTGAAACATTCTTAACTACCTGATAGATATTAAACTAATGAATTATAGGTACGCAATGTACTATCCTGAAATGAACTACGCTCTTTGGCAGCTGGTGTTAACACTCCTTAGAAATTCTAGCAAGAACATTTTGTGATAAAACATGGCTGTCTTGAATTCGTAATGCATTTAAGTTAAAAGAGAGAGAGAGAGATAGTAGAGAGAGAGAGAGAGAGAAACAACCCAAGAGAGAGAGAGAGAGAGAGATTATTGAGAAACGATTTTAAACTTATGAATCTTATAAAAAAAAAAAGATCCTAAAGCAGACCACATAGCGAATACATGTATAAGAAAATTATTTAAGTATCCGGATACCTGAGCTACTTGTAACCGATAACAAACAGATTTAGATTAAAGTTAAAACAAAACTATGTACCCTGAAACATACACATCATTTGATAACTAATATTAAACTGATACAGAAACTATAAAAATATCTAAGCACCCTGAAAAATGCTGAGCTGAGAGTCAATTTTAAACTTGTCAGAAATGAAAATAAAACTATCCTGAAATGTGCTATTATTTGACTTACTCAATTTATGAATCTCATGTAGAAAAATCTCTGTAATCTAAAGAAAACTGAAGTACCATGTAACTACTGTTAAACTCATAAGAAAATTAAGTTAAAACTATATATCCAGAAACACTGTGCTATTAAATAGCTGTCAGGGAAATTCAAGTTGAAAGTAAACGATATATCCTGAATCGCAGTGGACTATAACCTCATGTGACAAAGACTCCTGCAGTCCCTATTTAGAAATTACAAGAAGCAAAGCTGGTCTTGGCTCAGTCTTGGGTAAACAGGCACTATTATGACCCTGATTCAAGAACTACATAATCCTAAAAACTTAACCCTACCTTACTTTTAAAAATAGTAAAAGGAGACAAGACTGTCATCTCTCGCTCTACAAAAACATCTATGTTCATAAAGCCATCTTCTCCACATTTTGGCCCATTGTACAAATCTGGTAGATACTGAAACTGTAGACGCCTCTTGATTTCCCAGACGAGACTCTTGTAGAAATTTGGTCGTTCAAACTGTAGTCTCCTCTTGAATTACAAGGCGAGAGATGTCCCTTCAACCTTGTCACATTTTTGCTTGCATGTTGCAGACACTTCCTGAAGGAATGAGGAAGAAGTTAATGAAATTAGATTTTATCTGTTCACTGCTACAGTAAATACTGAATTAAAATTGGATTGTGATGCAAATTTCACTAAAAAAGTAAAAGGCTTCTAATGCAGTATAAAAAAGTAAAAGGCTTCTAATGCAGTAAAAAGTTCCCCATATTTATCTGTATTATTATTATTATTATTATTATTATTATTATTATTATTATTATTCAGAAGATGCAGAACCGTATTCATATGGAACAAGCCCACCACAGGAGCCATTGACTTGAAATTCAAGCTTCCAAAGAATGTGGTGTTCATTAGGAAGCAGCAAGGGGAGGTAAAGGGAAGTACAGAAAGAGATCTTACTTATTAAAAAAAAAAAAAAAAATGGATAAAGTAATAAGTAACAGGCGCTAATTTTATCCGGACACGAATCAAATACCTAAGAAAACCACGAGAATAATAATATCCTCCATATCGCCAAAAAACTACAGAACTAAATATTCTTAGCTTTGTAAGTTTAAGTATACCATAGTTTTACCAGACCACTGAGCTGATTAACAGCTATCCTAGGGCTGACCCGAAGGATTAGACTTCGTAAACCAGATTCTCATCTACAGAGGTCGACAAGACTTCACAAAGTGTCTTCACTTACAAAGTTTTCGCTTGTGCAAAATGTGGAAGAATCCTTGAGAGAAAGAGTGAGAATCTTACCTTTTAATGGTGTGGATCCAGGTGACAAACAGGGCTTGGCCACTAGTACAAAATCCGTCAGTGCCTCATTGTAAACTCGTTTTCTTTAAGTCCATGACCCAGTACTAAGTTTCTCCCTTCGTGTTTGGTTAAGGCAGTCCCTCCTATTTGCCCTCACTTGGTTAACCATCAGGCAGGTCCTCTTGCTAGTTTCTTGAAAAACGACATCTCCTGTGTCATTGCACTCCTTGGTATCTTAACATCTTCACATCTCCTCCGTTACTTCAGCAACTTGATGGATATTCTACTGACTCCTGCTTAAAACATTCATTTGTCTAATATCCCTTTGTGATCCTATGTGTTGAAACTCCTGGAAGCAATTTATTAAAGGTGGATTCATAAATATCTCTCTAAATCTCTTCTTTTAAATCTTCCAGTTGCGTTGGGAGATTAAATAGTCCCATCCCACCTTTTCCTATTTTGTTCTTGACACTTGATTATATTCATGAGTAGCCGGGTAAACTTTGTTCACTTATGCTGTCACTTAAACATTTTCCACTGCTTGAATCTGTTCTCCTAATAATTGGGTTCTCACTGGTTGAGTGTTGGAAAATTATTCTTATTTAAAGATGTTTTCAGTGGTCAATGATATAAAGCACAATTTCAGTTGCAATTACAGTCTCTCTCAACCTGTGGTCTTTCGTCTTTCCACCACTTTTTCTTCCCCACTCAGACCATTGCATTATGTGGTATCTGTTAAGGCTTAGGAACTTGCAGATTTGCCCCCTTTACTTTCTGGTATGGATAATGTGCAGGTAAATGGCAGAAGGAACGGTAGTTATTTCCTTAGCTGGCAGCTTGCCAGCAGAACAATGGCTTGCCAGCTCCACTAATTCTTATATTGGTGGCAACCTGCAAAGGGGTTCGACCCACGGGTGGTGAGAACCAAACTAGTTGCCGTTGTCGTCCTCGAGTGGAGAGAGCTGATGTGCCCATCAGGTCATGCTGCAGGGAGCAGCATGGCATCCCCTAAGGAGTTATTTGTGCTCGATAAGGAGTGTGCTTGCAGTGGAGGGGGGGTGGGGGGAGGAAGATGACTCTTGCCTTTGCCCATCAACACTGGTTGTACAAAGTCTGTCTGCTGATAGTGGTCAGGGATCCCCCACACACTCTGCTTTTTTAGTTTAGGGTCCACATGCCTTTGGGAGAAGTGTTCATCCGATGGGAGCACTGTGAGAATGAAACTGTTGGTCTCTGCATGGTACGCTTTTTAACCTTTTAGCTTGTTTTCACCAGCAAGTGAAGGAGAAAAATTGCCTTACAACAGTAGAGAAGCAATACACAATAATTCCATAATCGAGCTACCCTTGTGGGATTTGCTGTGCTTGACTGCAGGGTTAGGTGGAAGTGGGGAGGCGTACTCAGTGAGAAAGGCAGGGTACGTCTCTGTCACTGAGACTAGATAGTGGCTTGTCCAACATGTTTAGTGCAACCCCCGCAGATATAGGCCATGTACTCATTCCTGCAATGAAATGGACCTGGGGGGCGTCTGTACAACCTTGATGGGTTCACAGTGCAAAGGTAGCCATACTCATCATCCAATGAGTGACATGCATGACTGGGATAATGAGATTCCTAGCATTCCTACCTACTTTCTTGTAAACCCAAAGGCAGGAGAATGGGCCTCCACACAACAGAGGAGGAACAAAACTCTGTTAAGCTTGGCTCTAATCTGATGTTGTCAAGTCGTCAGAAGTGTAGCCTAAATGGAGGCAGCACACCTCATGATGTGACTGACAATAAAATAAAATTGACCTGGTCGTTCCTCTACTAATTCAGTAAAGTGGAACTGGAACCTTGCTTCCAGAGAGGGCCATACAGTTGCCGGCCAGCCAAAGCCTTGGCGGAGCCTGAACAGTATCAGGTGGGGAGTTAATACTTGGCACACCTGATTTCAGTGATGACTTTCCGTCAGAGTTCTTGAAATGTTTAACTTGCACCTGACCTTTATTTTCTTCATAACAGAGCTATTTGATGTCATAGACTATGTTTTTGTTCCTTTTCTTCTCAGCAGCAGTAATTTTGAGTGTTGCCTTCTGTAATTGTTTTAAGCTTGCAGTCTTTTGTAAAAATTTCATGCGCTGTAAATCGTCTTCTGCCTGACTTAAACACCTTCAGACTAATCGAATTTCCAAAGTCTTCTCATTCCACTCAAGTACGTTCAGCAATGAACCTGCAAATGAAAAATCACTATATAGAAGGCAAAACTTACTCGAATAAGAAATGGTATAACCTAAACCTTCCTTTAATGAGTTGATCAAGATATAATCTCTTATGTACCTCCTGACTTTACGTAGCTTAGTATGAAATGTGAGTGGCAATGATCAACATAGGAAAAATCCTATAGATATAGATATACAAAATATATATATATATATATATATATATATATATATATATATATATATATATATATATATATATATATATATATATATATATATATATATATATATATATATATATATATATATATATATATATATTATATATATACTGTATATTGTAAAATCAGTATAAAGGATGGCAGATTGCTAATAAACGTTCATTTTATGGTAGAAGAGGAAGCCTGGATTGCCCTGGAATCCATTTGTAAGGGCTAAAATCAATATTACAGATTCCATGAAAACCAACTCTTTTTCCAGCACAGCATTCTATGCAGGAAGCCTTTTGAGTACGTGTAATGTTGTCAAACATGTCAGATGACGTCAAACTTAAAGAAAGGGTTAATTCATAACACAATTATTGTACTGCAGTTGTTAGGCAAAAAGATGTGACTATGAATGTCAGTTGGCTACAAAAAGCTTTGAAACAAATCAGATTCTTACAAACTGTACATGACTAACATATACCTTGTAAGTTCAACAAATTCATTTATTGCAATAATTCCTTTCCCGTGAATAATTAGACCCAATGCCACTTTAGATTAATCCAATATCCTATTCTACTTTTTCTTCAAGAAATCTTTTGAGTAAGCCAACATTTGCCTGAAATGTTGGATGCTAAAATGACAGACTGTTTCTTCAGTTTCATTCAAAAAGCTTCGAGGATTCTTGTAACATAGCAGTTTCTTATGATGAGACATGGGACTTCATTACTGAGAATTAAACTACAATGCACAAATAACGAAGTATATTAGTTTCAATTATTCATATCTATAGTTAGACTGTATGTAAACCATATGCTTCCTAATCTTTGATCGGGGGAAAGAAAGTGATTTGCACATTCCTCACCGATAAGGAGTGAGTGGCCACACGATGGTCTTGTACGAAAATAGAAACTTGAAACTGCGTTGTCGTGGATGTGACGTCATCAGTTGTTCGTAACACCCAGAGAGAGACCTAAGAAACAAAATTAATCGTTAGTCTGGTTTTAGTTAAATCTAACTTGAACCACAGCAGAGGGATTAGACCTAGAGTAGTAACTGGAGGATAATTATCTTGACAAACAATACAAGAAAATTGCGTCTTAATCCTTCATATTTTAGGAGTGCAACCCTAAGAGGAGATCTAGTGGAAGGGTAAAGTACGCTGACTATCCAGTACATTATACGTACAAAGCATAGGCAGTACAGTTGAGTTATAAGGGAGGATTAATGCAGGAAGCAGTTTCATTAAACAATATATAATCTAACTTTACTGACAGATGAGTAAAGACTTTAGTGAAAGAGGCAGCCACTAGCCAGTACGATGGGAGACCAGAATCTACGCAGAGCAGCACCTGTCTTGATAAGATTTTTGAAACCTTTTAGTGATGCAACAGAAACCCCTAAAAAACTACCAGTAGCAAATTGATTATCTTCTATCTTGTGCACATTTCATAAAAGTGCTTCACTAGCTTCATGTTAACAGACGGGTTATGGAAATAAGCACTAGTGCCTTTCTAGAGGCTACTTAACCTATATTTACGGTATGAACATATTACAATGTTTATCTGATCAAATTATATTCATCATTCTCTGAACTTACTTATATTCACAGTATGAGCACAATACAACATATAAAGTATTTTTTGTAAGAGATAAAGTGTATTAATAAACTTTAAGGCTGTCCATACGTGGGACACTTTTACTGGAAGGTGGATGGCCACTAAGTGGTCAGCTGACAGCATCAGCTTGTATAGGGATGTGACCAAGAAATAGACCTGATAGCCACTTCGTACCCACTCTTTTGGTGTAGTCCACTTTTTGTAGCTCTGTCTGCAGTCTACCATACAAACGGGTTCCATTTTTTTTAGTGGCCGGCCACTTTCCACTAAAAGTGTCCTGTTTGCGGGCGGCCTTAGGCCTGCTGTGTCACGGCAGTGGAAGGTTGAAATCAATCATGTACCCATGCATCTAAGTTTTTAGCTGTCCAATATATATTGAAAAAGTGATCCTTCACCTGGAATAATGTGACTTAATCGACTTGATCTCGTTCCTTTGGTAACGACAATGTCAAGCGGGAGGTTACCTTATATCATGGAAGTTCAAAATGACAAGACTGAATTACTAACGAAGTAATATGATTGCAAATTGACAAGATTACAATGCGACTGCAATGAGATTCCTAACTATGAAGCAAATCAGTACGGCACGAGTAATTATCTGCCTTCTGAGGATCATTATTTTGTATTACATCGAGTTTGGGATCTTCACACTCCGATTTACAACTCTGAAGCAACGAGCCTAGGACAGCTGAGATAACACAACATTTTCTGGTAACGAGTGAAAAATTCACATATCTGAATATCCTGAATCATCAAAAATCATTTACTTTGATCCATAAGCTACAGACGATAAACCCAGTCCTCGATGATTCTCTAGTAAAGAAAAATTAAAATGAACAGCATTTTACTGTTCTATATTCTCACCCAAACCTTCTGCCTTCCACCCAACCCCCAGGCCCTTTTCAATCATATTTACCTGTGTCATAATCATGTCCAATCAATCATTCGTGAACCTTTTGTCTTGTTTTATTTTTCTTTTAAATTAAAGTAGCTTTGAAGGTTTCTGTTTCCGTCATGAAAAGTTTAGTTAACTTTTTATTATTTACCTGGTTTCTTTGTATTGTTGGGAGCCTACTCCTCCCATGAGTTGTTTGTTTTCTTTCTGCATGTAGGCTAAATGCTTGTGTGGGTGCTGGAGTGTTAGGCAGTTTGACAGGTCATTGTTGGAGACCCGTTGTTTACTTCTGCCGTGGCGGGGCCTTTTAAAGACAAGTGTTTTGTCGGCCTGAAATTACCATAAAGGAAAGCTCTTGCTCTCTCTATGCTGGAGGGGCAGTTCGTCAAGCAGTGTTTTCTGGTGGAATTTTACAGTCTCTCAGAGATCCCACCTTGAATGCCTGGTTGACTGTGGTCCCAGGTCCTCTCACTCGTCCAGATCTGTGGTGGATTATTGAGTCTGCAGGGATCCTTTTGTGTGTGTGTGTGTGGGGGGGGCACACCTCTGCTGTCGTCAGAGTGATGACTACTTGTGCCAGTCCTGGTGGCATGCCTTGCCTTTCTACCAAATTCATATATAAAAACTTCGGTGCCACCAACGTTCACAGTCATCTCATTTTTAAACGTCGACACAAGGAGACCTCTTTCTTGATCATTTCAGTTACCAAAGGCAAGACACCTCCCTCCATTGCTAGCACAGCAAAATTGTAGGTCAACGTCCATAAGTTACGCTAGGTTGGTACTTTTAGTTTTTTTCAGTGCCCTAACATTTCCTAGCCATTTTTGTATGAAAAACACAAAATGGTTTTACATGCAAAAATGGCTAGCTGGAGTCTTACGAAATGGCTGGCTGGATTCTTACGTAAAATTGCCGATTTTGGAGAAAAATTACCGATTTTGGAGCCAATCATACAATTCCAATGCTTAATTTCGCAATGTAATATAATGTAGTCCGTACACCCTACCTAACTTGCTCCTAACTGCAGATTAAGAATAGTGCTTTTACTTTACGTCGTTCCCAGGAAATGCCCTTGCTTGTAGCCCTATGCGGTTAAAAAAAAAAAAAATTTGATGCTTAAAACGCCGTATTTTTCACATTTACAGCCACAGTAAGTGATGGGCATTCCTTTCGATCTAACCTCAGCCAAAGTCCGTGGCCTTTTTTCCCCGCAAAATACCTTCGTACAATAATATTCCAATCATGACGTTTACTTAACTCATCCATGCCAATGATAATGCATAAATAAACGCTACATTTACCTTTATTTGTCGACAGTACCTCAAGGAATGAACACAACGAAATGCCGTACAGTAGATACCCAGTTGTTTACTTGACTTTAAATTTCAATATTTGAACAATTGACGCCAATACGAAATGAAATACTATAAAACAAACAAATACCTTTGCTACACAGAAGCACTGGTGATGTGAACGATATCAAGTATAGTTTTTCGAGTTTCTGAAAATTTCACCCTGTAACACTACCACTAGCAAGTCCTTTCAGTCCAGAGTAAGACATACGACTGAGCAACTGGCCCAGAATTTGCCAAGGGTTACCACCCAAACAATCGAACTTCCGGTTAACCGTTCTGTCACTACGAAACTATTAAGGCGGTGAACTTTGTTGGCAGCTGGACTTTAGTTCAACATAAGTTCTTTAACTTTGGATTTTTTTTTTTTTTTTTTGCAGTATAAAGACGAATAAAACAAAACTGAAACACATTCGAGAGCATATAGGCTACGTATTGTCCCAAAAATGTTTCGAATTAAAATCTTGACAAACGGAAAAGCGTCTTTTGAAACTGTCTAATGAAATTTTATAAACAAGATTTTCAAAGTGAAACCTATTGGAATGATTCTCGCTGATCTACGCTCACCCACCAGAAACTGACCCACGATCGATACCATGTGGATCAGAAGTTTAGGCGCGTTTTAAAAGAAATCCACAACGAAATGGGTACCAGTTGGTTAGTGCGTACTAACAAACCTTCATCTGTTCTCGGTTAGAAAGGAGGCTGGTAATCCCGGATTATTTTTTTTTGAAATCCACGACAGCTGCAATAACAGGTGGGCGGGTGGCTGGGGCTTCGAGCTGGCAGATGAAGTTGCAAACAGCTGACTAACGACGGATTGGAAAGCTTGCTCTTCATTTATCATAAAAGATACAGATATGCGTTAACGTTTAACGTGAGCACCCGCGAGAGAGAGAGAGAGAGAGAGAGAGAGAGAGTAAATTTCCCGCACCTACCACCTAGCATACATGGATTCTGCCCAATGAGAAAATGGTGCAAATATCGACACTTCTACCGTATATGTGTCCTTTCATGCTTGTGACCATCATGCGTGAAAAATGTCAATGGAAATATGAATTTAAGAGCCTCAAAATTTTCACAGAAATGAAGCTCAATGGGACGCCGTGTTTAGTACTAGCTCCTCGGGATCAAAGATATCGGTTGTTGATATACTTTGTCGACAACGCAATATAGAAATGGGTGTATTTAATACTTTGATTCCCGAGGGCCTACAAAATTCTGAAATCGATGACCACAATACCTGCTCTGGACATTTTTCAGATAGCCAATGGTTACTCGAGTCTCCAGCGTTCCAAACAGGATCGCTCCTATCATGTAAGGAACTTTATATATTGTGTAGATTATTTTGTCGTTCTCGCAGTGGCTATGATCCGTTGATTAAAGTTTCTCAAAGGGGTCATCAACGAATCGTACCCACTGACAGAATAGCAAAATAATCCACACATATTAACATTAAAGTGTTTTTGCACAACCTCAGATTAACCAGTTAAAAACTGTTCCGAGCCTGGATGTATTAAGGTTAGGGGCCATACCTTTATAAAACAGAATAGAATATGGAATTTAGACCAGAGGCCAAGCACTAGGGCCATTCAGCAGCGCTGAAACAGAAACTGACAGTAAAAAGGCCTGAAAGGTGTAACAGGAGGATAACATCGCAGTTGCACTATGAAGCAATTGTTAGTATAGGGTGGAAAGTAAGATGGAAGAAAGAACGTATGAACGGAGGTACAGTAGAAGGAATGAAAGAGGTTGTAGCTAGGGGTCTAAGGGAGGGACGCTACAAAGGACCTTAAGTAATGCCGACAATGAACTGCATGACGTGCACTGACGGTACATCCACCTAAGGGGGATACCTTTATATGAATAAATGATAAATTAGAGTCGAGTCCCACTAAAAGCCATATTAAACTTTGATCGACTAACTTATGCTGTGTTGCGTGATGATTACTCAACTAGAACTTAGGCATTTAAAGATTTTTTTCGACAAAAATCGTCCTGAAATTTAAGGGGCATCCCATGACACGTCTCCATTTGGGGACCGATAGAGCATATTTAATTTAGGAAAGTGACCCATTGCATACGGTATGCATGAACGAATTCTATTTAGTCATAGTTCAGCATAACATGAGATCGGGGAAGGTTGAATATGCGTCCAGAGGTCCACAGTAGGCCTCTCATTCCTTCAGCACTTACCGCGCTTCCGATAAAAGTTCTGTCATAGACAAAGAAACACACTTAGGTTCAGGAGCCTCCGAATAATTACAAAATTGGCCATCGGACTTGGAGGCCCTCACACTCCCCAAAAACGTTTCGAAAATTGGCGAATTTTGAAATATCTTGACAATAATACTCCTTTCGATGGACAAATGGTCATTGGTTATTTGAACCTCGACAAATAATGAATATCCACAAAGAATGTCAGAAAACTGGCTGGAAATGCCTTGTTCTTAACAGAGAACTCTCTCCTCATTTCGCAGGCGTTTGTTTACAAAAACTTCTTTTCACCTTCACGTTTGAAACCACACTGACTTTCGAAATTACCATAGAAACTGCTTCGTCCAGTCGCAGGTGTTGTGTGTGTGTGTGTGTGTGTGTGTGTGAGAGAGAGAGAGAGAGAGAGAGAGGGAAAGCGTGTTTGATTGTAACAATAAAGTGTGTAAAACAATTGCAGATATATACAGTACATATACTTACAAACGCAGCCAAATATATCACACAGACATACAACTTAGTTTATTTATATATATATATATATATATATATATATATATATATATATATATATATATATATATATATATATATATATAATATATATATATATATATATATATATATATATATATATATATATATATATATATTATATAATATATTATATATATAATATATATATATATATATATATATATATATATATATATATATATATATATATATATATATATATATATATTATCAAAAAAGTATGGCAGTGTTATGGTTAGACATGCTTTTTTAGGTTAGGTTAGGTTCTCAGTGCAATAAAAGGCTGATCAATTCGTGTGTCTTTGGATAATGACTGTATGTCCAAATGCTGTCAATTTTTTTTATTATTTCAGAACGCAATGCAAAAGAAAAACCGTGTTAAATACCCCCATTCTTTATCATCAACAGTACAGGGTACTGTATATCCATACTTGTATAACTGATTGACGAACACCCACAATGGGAAACCCAACAGATAACTTGTGTTCCAGAATCGACTGGATTTTTGTTTAGCCTCCAGTGACTAGCCACTCTGCTACATTAGCTCAAGTTAGGCTATCTGCCTTTTTCCTCTCATTCAGCCATTTCCAAGGAAACAATTACCACTTGGTTTAAGCGTGGTTCAGTCACCTTCAGTTCAGGAGAGACACGCTCTGTTTCCCCTCCTTGGAACCTTGTGCAGGACAACTGTAATTTTGTACTATGGTCCCACTCCCTGAAATTGGAATATAAAATTTTAGGCCAAAGGCCATGTGCTGTGACCTCAGGTCATTCAGCACTGAAAATAATGTTGAAATAGTTGTTAGGAGAGGGTGGAGAGTAAAATGGAAGAGAATATGAGTGGAGGTACAGTGAAAGGAATGAATGGGGTTGAAGGCACGGTGCAAAGAACCTTCGAGTGATGTCTACAGGGCACCTGTGAGGTGCTCTGACAACACTAACCCCCTACAGAGCACTCCCTGGACCATCTGCCAGGTTGCAGTGTCTGTTGAGGTGCCAAGTGCTCTCCTTGACACTGGCCAACTGGAAGGTCATCTTGGCACCTTCCCCTCTAATTCTGTGTAGGAGAAACTCGAAGTGTTTTAGCAATGAGGAAAACATGGATCTGTGTGTGCAGTGTACATTGTTCTGAGCTGCACATGACCTTCACTCAGGCAAAAATGTTGATTCTGGTACAGTATTGATGTTAGGAGTTTGAAAGACTTCCTTTTGTCTTTCTACCCAGAAGACACTTTTTTTTTTTTTATCTGGTTCCTGTGGTGGTAGATTGAGCTATTGTGTAGCTAACCGAACTGCTTATTGACAGGTTACCATCTCGCCTAGTTCTTGGTTGAGCTTTGCTTGGCGAAGTAAATGCAACAGTCAACTAGCATCTTTCCTTACTTACTGACATCCCTAATTGTTGGCAGTCCAACTTGTGTTCACACCTGTCTGGCTGATGCAGGACAGCTGTGCTACTGCGCACCTGACTATAGATTTTTGGTCTGATGATGTCTCTCCATTCCCTCTTTATAGAGGGAAGGAGGCAAGTGTAGAGCTTTATTCTTCCCTGGAATAACATTTACTATCCCAACCTGGATTCACTGTACCTGAAGTGAAAGACAGGATGCCCCTGACCCTCACCTTAAGAATGGTTCAGTGGGGTGAGCTGAACTGTTGCACTGCCCTCTCAGCCTCTAAAACCAATTGTACGAGACTTTGTAGGTGCAAAGTTTTGTAATCCCATGTTTGGATTTCCTTCAGAACAGTCCTAGATATGTTCAGCGAGACAATCTCAATCCTAAATTCAACAGAGCAAATTTTTAAGAAACTGGACTTTTCCCCACATACACAAACATGAAATCTTTTATCACAGGGCTACCTCTACAAGCGGTTAGTACTGTACAGTATTCCAATTCAGTGGTCTGGTTAAACTACTTTTCTTAATAATAATCAAGCGAGTAGGTGCTATCTACTTGCCACAAGTTGACCATCTTTTTACCACACTTCAGAATATCCATGTAAAACACTTCAGGTTAGGAAAATCACAGTTTATCTTAAAACTATGATTTTGCTACAATTAGTCCTGTTAGTATATCATGTCATGGCCGGAATTTTGACTTTTTAATGATTCAGGGGCTTTACATCTCTCGCCATGAAGGACAGAACAAAAGCTGTGCTGCATGGCATTAGTTGCAGGCAACACACCACTTAATGAATACCTGGCAGATGCATGAAAAAGAAATCCACTTCAGACCTGACTGACTTTTCTAGTGTTAAAGACAATTCTGAAGTAGCAGACTGGCTTATCCCTATGAGGAATGCTGCATGAAAACATGGAACTTCGGAACTTGGGAAGTTATTCCCTTCAAGCATGAAATTTGTCTCCAACAATTATTTGCATCGCAGTACTTAGAGGCATGGTTTTCTCTTGTAATATGATTGATATACAGGAGATGTATTAAATACTTAACCATACTAGGGTCAGCAACCAGATATTTACACAAATTTACATTGTGGGTAATGAGTGTCATTTTGTTGTTTTCCTTAATTTTCTCAGAGGCACTACAAGACTGTAGCTGTAAGCAGCTACCGTACAGTGCAATCAGCACAACCTCAAGAAAATATGTCTCACTTACCTTACCTTACATCATCTTCAAAGAATTCAACAGCATGGTAATTGAAGGTACTTTTCCGTAAAAAAGATATTTATTTAAAGTGTAATATAATCAAAGAGAACATGAAACAATGATTTATCAGTGGCACCAAATGGCATCGGTGATGACAGTACAATAATTATCACTGCATGGATGGAGCAAGGACAAAAAAATGAGAACATGCAGAGGTCATGAAGCTGACTGAAGACCCGACGTTATTCTGCTTTAAGTTTTTCATGTAAATGGAACTTTTAATTGTTTTTGCCTATATCTTTTTACATTGCAAATGCATACTTTCATTGCCAATATCTCTTACAACCCCTGCAAAACCATTCTTCAACGCAAGACAGCAAATCGTTTAGAAATTTTCTGTATGCCATTTCAAGTTTTTAAGATATTTATTTTGTCCCCAAAAACATTAATTTCAAATGAAAAGCATGCACAGTACAAAAATACTTGTGAAAAATAATCCTAATGTACTTTTCAGTGAAACAAGTGGTCTTGTAGGCTGATTTTTCATATTTTCTATATTCTTTAAACGTAAACCCATAAACTTCTCACAGTCCTAAAGACTAAAATTTGTGTGAATGCTTCCTTACTGTATATAATTACCGAATTTTAGCTTAAATGAAAAGGATTTTCATAAACTTATAGAATTTCCACTCTAGTATAGTTTCCCAGATCGCACTACAATATTTCATGGGTTTGAATAACAAACGATCTTCAACCAGCCTAAGCTACAGAGAACAAAACAGTTTTACAGGAACTAGACACCCTTAAGAATATGAGAATAATTCTTGAAAGATCATCCAACTAGCTTAGGAGTCAAAACTGATATCTTGACTTGCAATTCTATAATTATTTTTCCACTGCTAAGTTCAGTGGACACTTCAACGGTTTTATTCAATCAATGCCAACAATTTCAAAGACTTGTACCATAAACACTAAATTACTCAAGTCCGCTTGCATATATAGATTACTTGCCTGTAAACCTGATAACAGTGAAAATTTTAATATCAGTTAAATCTATAGTAACAATTCTAGAAATACACTGATTGTTCATAGAATTTTCCTTTGATAAAATGATAACTTTGTTTTACTCTACATTGGGATTTATTCTAAGTTCCTTCAACTCAAGCATGGTGTTACACCCTCACTTCATATACTAGATTATATTACTTGTCCCATAAAATTTCACGGTAACCTCAGTAGAATAATAACAAGCTTTTACTATTGAACTACTGCATTTGCTATTATCCTTACTACTCAGGGAACAGTTAATGTAAATGCTATATATTCCTACAAGAAGAGATAACTGCAAGAAAGTTCAAGTGTCTTGGACTATGCAAGAAAGATGTAAATGCTAAACCTTTACGCAACTGCACCCTTTAAGTAGAATTTGACTTGAGGCTACAACTTTTTCTGAAAAGTTAACAGGACTCCGATGACTCAGAAAAAAAGTATATGAAGTCAACAAGAATGACTGTAGCACAATACATACTCCTATAATTCTATAAATTGGAATAACCATGCCACTTCTAACCAAAAATTAATTTCAGACACGTTATAAAATACAAATACGGTATAAATAAGCCTTCCTATTTGGCTGTATTGGTTTTGAAAGGAAATTGATTTTAATATTCTATAAATATACTATGTACACTCTCAGTGACTGGGCGTTTTTGTCCGCAACAAAAAATTTGGAACAATTCCTCCAAGTGCAATTCAACAAATTTTAGTTAATACTGATTTCCATTGGTTAATCTACGACTGCTGTCAGTGGTTCTGCACAATCTCAAAGCAAATCAACTACTGGGATATTATTGCAACTTTTTTTATGCTTATTGGAGGAATTCTACTACAAATTTGTCTATTACAAAAAATAAACGCTTAACAAAAAAGTACTTAATGCCCTAACAACCATGTGTATCACAGGTAAATATTTAAAAATTACAATATACAAATTTCATATAAAAAAGTCTACTAACATGCTAATAATCCCCAACACCAGATCAACAAACACAGGTATTTTTTTCTTAAAACAGGGTTATACCAGCTTCAGCTACAAACTCCCAGCATCGCATTAATTTCCAGTAATATGGACTTCATCTGAAGACAGCACAACCCTGCACGGTATTTCGTACGTAAGATATGATAATCAGCATCTGTCTTCCAGTCAAGGACAAGCTGGGTAAAATCTGATATTTTCTTGATTCAAAAACATACAGCGGTTTATATTATTGAAATTCTTAAATCTAATAGTTGACATTCCAAATGTTCTGTGGCTTTACAGACATAATACTTTCAGTGACTAGATCTGAGCTTCGTGAAAGTTCACACCAACAAAACTTCTGTAAAGGAGAAAAGCACCAACTTAGAATTCTCAACATCTTTTTCATTCTACCAACAGCAGTGATGCACCTGTTCACTCCCAGAATTATCATACGAATTGGCCATGAAGCCCACACCTTGACTATTTTCCTCTTTTGCATCATCCAGTGTTATCACTTGCTGAACCACACTTAAAATATCAACAACAAAGCAAAAGAAAAAATGCTCAAGACAGCATAGGATTTGGCATTTTGAAAAAATGGAAATGTGATTCTTGTGCAACAAAACAGCATCTAGGCATGGAGAATCATGGTAAACACAATACTTGTACATCAATACACCTGACTCAGGGAGACTAGGAAATTATCAAATGTGTTTTGCATCAAACATTTATACATTATTGAATAATTATAAAAGCAAAGGAATGTTTAGAAACCATATCTGAGAGCCACAGTATTTTGAACATTAATCTACAATGTTGCATATAGTATTTACAATTCACAGGACCCACTAGGCACAGCTTGAAATACTGAATTAAATAAATGATGTACATTATGCATCTGATACTCAAAAATTTCGGAATGCCAAAACTTTTCAATGCAAAAATTTTGAACGTGGACATTACATAATGTAAAATAATTTTATCTCACCATCCATGGAAAGCAGTACCAATGTTTGGATACGCTGTTCAGTATATTAGCAGTGGGGGGTGTATTCTTACAACTGAATAATATCAGTTTTAAATACACCACGCATTCAAGTATTTTAATACAGCCTTCAAAACAAAAAGCTTTTTCCATAGTTGAATGGTGAAGGACAAAAACTTGACAAAAGTTGAATCCCAAAGTATTTGAGTAGAAAATGAAGAAATAACTTATACTTTTAATTGTGTTTCAGTTTAAATATTGGTGACATACAGCCTCTCATATCAGCAGTAATATGGAAAACTGTGGAAAGACAAAAGCAGTGACTGTGGGATTTCTACACGGAAAATGATGCACAGTATGGCCTTTGTAAACAATGCAGTTGCCATGGATACCACTTGACTACTTGCAGCAAGCTGTGCCTAATAGGCAGCTTGGTAAATACTTAATCCAAAGAAAATAAAAAAATTTCACAACATTCTTTGTCTTCATAAAAACCTGCAAAACTTTTAAGAAACTTGCAATACAAATACATATGAAAGACTTTCATTAACAACAACAACAACAATTGATTACAATCATACAAATGCACATAACTAGGATTCATTTCATGCCAAAAAATAAGAACCCTTCATTACTTCAAAGAGGATTCTTAGTAGTGTACTTGTACGTTACAGTTTAACTGACTAAAATGCTACCTTCTAGAACTCTAGCAGATCTGGCAGTAACTTTCATCCTCTGATAATGTAACCTCAACCAATATAAACTTACCTGTACATATAACTAATGGAGTTTATTTTTATGACGACATAGCGGTACTTTACACTGAATGAATCTCTGAAAACCCAGGTTACACTGAACATGCTTATGTTTTGTGCCCATTACGTTTGCATGCATGAAAAACCTTGCTTTCACTATCTGCATCGCGTAATTTTATACTTGACGAATTCCGAATGGTACCAATGAAGTTTTTTTTTTAACTTTCCAGTTCTTTTTCATTTCAGTCTCATTGCAAAAAACTGACATAAGATCTATAAGGCCATATATCATATGTCAGGACTGTTGGTTTGAAGAGGCACTGCACAAACTCTGGAAATGCTTTAACCCTGGTAAATCCATCCCTGATACAGGGCATTTACTAGTTGAGCTTCTTTTTCCTCTGATCTCTTCTCTTCTCTTCTGAATGCGGAACTGGACGCAACTCTCGACAATCACGCTGAAAAATAAATAAACTAACTTGAAAGTGGTGTAACTCTTCACTTACTAATGTGGGTAAAACGATATCAGTGTGTAAATGACAGAAGGAAATACCTATGCACTATTTCCAATCAACTTAATGTAGTGATAAATTTGTGAACAAGATGGTCATTAACATGCTAAACATGACATCACACTGTGCATTTCAATTAAACGCGACGACAATGTTCTACTACACGTATTTGTTTCTCAATTAGAGCCACAAATGAATGTTAGAATTTGGGAAGAATTTTCACCTTATGTTGCTGTGTGAAGTAAATTTTCGTAGAAACATATCTCCAGTGTGGGAATTCAATTAATATTTTTTGCTCTGAACCATTCAACATTTGTAAAGTTACACCACAAACTAAAATCCCTGCATGAGAATGCATGCTCAGACTGTCCAGTATATAAAGGCTTCAGTTCTCTTGAATGCGTTATGCTTCGTTATTTTACGGAACAGACTCAAAGAGAACTAACACACCGGAGTGCAAGGTATCTGTGACCTGAGGAAGTGCAACACACTTACTTCCATTTTTGATGATATGTAAATACTTTATATCATAAATATCTAACTAATTATCACCATGGTATAATTTGAAGATGATCAAAGCATAGGAGTGTGTCCCCTTTTACCAGTTTTGACCTGTCTGCTAGTTCCAGTTTATTCACTAATTTTACTCTAAACCTGAAAGGATGTGAATGAATGAGTTCTTCCGTGCTATTTTGTGTATTGTAGTTTTAGTTAGTTATATAAAGATAGTGTAATCAGACTATATACAGTAGTGTAATCAGACAACTGAGAATAGAGAAATCTTTTTCCTTATCACCCAATATATAATGAATTTTACTGAATTTCTCAAAGTAAATAAAAAATCCACAATGGTTTGACTGATTAACTGATTTATGAAGTTTAGGCTGCTGAGCCAAGCACTGGGGCACATTTGGCCATTCAGTGCTAGAGAGGTGAAAAGAGGAGCTGGAGTGGCTGGTCAGCAAAAAAGAGAGATCCAGAACGTAAAGGAGGCGTAGTGCAAGGATCTAAAGGTGGAATCGAGAGAAACCTCCACAGACACACTAGGTATCAGTTAAGAGGCATTGGACAACAAGACTGGAGAAAGGAAATGGGAATGGAGGTTAAAAAAAAAAAAAAAAAGTAAAAAGCAGGTGCATCTTGGGGCCAAAGGGATACTGCAAACATCCTTTGGTAATGCCTACAGAGAGGTGCACTGATAGCACTACCCACCAGTAGGGAATCCATGATGGTGAAAAACTAAAAGCTTTCCTTCTTAATTTTCATGGTATACAAACTTTTACAACTAGAGGAAAATTTCTGGAATTACTAAAAAAATACCCTTGAAAAACACAGTAATTGAAAAAACACATACGATCTTTCTGCAATACAAGCAAGTACAAAAGGAAATTGAGAATTAGGAGGAAAAGGAAGGGGATAACGAGGTCATTTACATTACATATGTGTTTAATTATTAATATAACCTTCGTAATACTGCAATCTTTCACATGATTCCCACATTTATAACTGCATTAGTCCTCTATTCTTTCCACAGGACCAAACCAACTCATAACACTAATCCATCCTTTCATCTATGCAATCATTTTTATCACTCCTACTTAATCTCCACATTGCTTACAAATACTATGCAAATAACGTCTCAATACCTCCCAGAATTTTGCCTTCCATTTCTACTCAGCATCCACACTTTGCTTCCATAAAGGAGAGGGACCTCAAAAATCCATTCAAATATTCCCTACCTGGCTTCCAGAGACCCCTAAGTCTTTTCACAATCTTTTGTACACAGCCTGTTACCTTCCATGTTTCACTTAGTCAGTGACTCACTTCTTTTCTCATCTGTCAAATTTACTCCCAGATACCTATAAGCATTAAACTTTTCAAAGCCTTTGCTTTCTTGGTTTCAATTTAACTGTCATAACCTTACCCTAGCTTACTTTTACTCCTACCACAAATACTTAAAAGGTTTTCAACAGCCTCTGCAGTTTCTCATCACTCTCCACAATTAGTATGTTACCATCTGCAAACACCTACCTTTCCAAACTCTCTCCTTGGCCAATTTTCTTATCCCATACCTTTATGTCTATATGAAATTTCCCTTCTCGAACCTCTCATATCCCTCCACCCCTAGCAACATCAAAATGCAAAGAAATAACCCACCCTTGCTTCAGACCAACTTTTACACCAAACCAATCACTCTCATCTCCATATTCTCACACAAGCTTTGCTTCCATCACAAAAACTTTCAGTTGCTCTCAACAGCTTATCTTCTACACCATACTTCCGAAACGCTATACAAACCACCTCTCTATCCAGCATATTTCAGCATTTACACCACTTTCACCTGACTTATATGAATGATATGAATGATCCACTAGCTGTAATAAAGTGTATTTTCAAGGTAGTACTTCTGGAGAGCTGTAACAGCACTTTTTGTGTCATTAGAGACTTTCTATTTCTGATAACATATTGTTATAATTCTTACTGCAAATACTATTTGTGACAACCCAGCTATTTTTTCATCACTGCAATATGGATATTGTTATCAAACACTTAAATCACAGGGTTTGTTCCTAATGAATACATCAGAGCTAATTTAATGTGCTGCAACTCCTCAAAAATGTAACTACCGTTTCCAATATTGATTGTTGTTGTTGGTTGAAAGCTGGACAGACACTAAAGATATGTTTGCCAGTAAATGATGCTTTCCATTCTCTGCTCTCAGGGACTGCAACACATAGGGTACTCATCAAATATCCACGGGGTAGATAATTTAACTTGTTTTCACCTGTCATTACAGTGTCAGATTCATCATTCCACAATATCTGGCATTAAAGATGATGGGGTTTGGAGACAACAGAGACAGTGCATAATTTACTTGATACTTTGCTACTTTCAAGTTTGTGTGTTTACTTGTAAATGAGAGTTTGAAAGAGAGGTGGAAGACATCTCCTCCCAACCTTACATCTAAGCATTCCCATTTTAAGTGACTTCAACATGTGATTGCTTGATATTTCTTGGATATGTTTATTTTTATCATTTTTTTATTCAGAAAATAACAAGTAGGAATGCAAGCAAGACCAACAGCTTTCAAGGAAGGTGACAAAAAAAAAAAAAAAAAACCATTATATTTTTTGGAAAATATTTCAACATATATGTCATCTATAGTTCACAAGCAATTGCCTCCGTTGTCAAAGTTAACTTCTTTTCCAAATTATTTGTATAAAGTCAACTGTCCCCCCACCTTTTCACTATAATATATGAATCAAGGATTTTGTTCTGACAAGACTTTACACATGGAGAGGGAATAACATGTAAAACTAATTAAATATTTATGTAGACCAAAGGATTAACTTATACAAACGAGAATGCAGCACAAAAAATGAGAGCAAACACGAGGAAGCAAAAGCTATGCCATAAATTCTCTAAAGCAAAATTCACTGGTCAATGCTACCATGACTGATAAGTTTACATAAAAATTATGGGGCCATTTGAGGGCAACTGGATACAATACAAACAAGTGTTGGAAATTATAAGAGTGAAATTTAAACACAAATTACATTCCTTTCAAGAGCTGTGGTTATTTTATCATACAGTGCATCCACAATTAATACACATATTCAAAATCTTGTAAAAAAAATGAAATACAGGGCATTAGCATTACATATGTAAACATTTACCTCTTGTGCTTTTTTATCTTTTTCAAATGTGCAACAATAAGTGCATATGAATAGGGTATATGCAAGAAAAAAAGGAATGTAAAGGCAATTTTTCTATCCCTAAGGAAAACACCTCTACAGAATAACAAGGAAACCCACCTTGTCAATCAATTTACTGCCTAAGATCCTGGAATTAAAACTTTATTTCTGCAAAAATACCATTTTCTGGAGGATTAAGCAAAAACTATTACATCATTTTTTCATGCTGGCCCACTCTCAATAAATTAACTCGCTAGAGGCTACTCGTTTAGATCAAATAAACGCTTCTTTCAAGATACAGAAGTGAAACGTTTTCTATAGCACTCCGACAAAACTACAGAATCGTGTTATTACCATTCCCATTCTGATACGAACATCTTCCTGCTAACTAGGAAGAAACTTGTGAAAGACTACCTATTTACATGTAAAAAAAATCTCAAAAATAAAAATAAAAAATAAAAAATTTTTGAAGAAAACCAAAATAAACTACCTTCATTTAGAGTTCTAGTCATAATCACTAGTGAGGGTAGAGCACGCATTACAAAACACCCTGTACAAAGACTGAGGAAATATGCCCTCAGCATCCTAGATTAAAAGTTATTTTACACCACATGAAAATTTTATCTCTCAAGCTTCTCCAAATACTTTTTTTTTTTTTTTCATCAACCATGCTCACTCATCAGAAAGCTTTAATGCATTTTAAGGGAAAAGCACCAGCAGCACAAAACTGCAACTGCTTTCAACTGTGTTAAATGAATGCACACAAGCACAAGGCCAAACCAAAAAAGGGACTTTCTTATCTTACTGCCTCTACATCACTGCTTGCACTGTTGTCATCGCTTTCTCCTCTCACGTTTCATTGATGAACTATTTTTCCGTCTGATATATAAACCCTATTGAGTAAATTTTAGTAAAAGTTAAAAATTTCAGTTCACCGACATGGTACAGTAGTCTGGGCGTGCAGACTTTTACACAGTCTAAAACACTAGATTCATGATGTGAATATTTATGAAAGCAAGTAAACACCTGCAGTATGTTGAACACCAAATGTTTTTACTATTGTTACAAGTATATAATTTAAGAAATGGAAGAGTAAGAATAAAAAATAAAAATAGCTATCTAAATGTTTGGAAACTTTGTCTGCACTGAAACCTTGAGTAAAAAACCAAGTACTTAATCCCTTTAATCATTCAGTGACATTGTCCTATGCCTCTGTTTGTCCTGAATCCCAGGTGTTCCAATAGGTTGGCATCAGACTCTGCAGATATCTAGACAAGTGGCTCCTCATGTCTTTGGCAAAAGGCCTTCATCAACACTCTTAAGAGTTTCAGCTCAAAGTTAACTTGAGGAAGTTTGATCTGGAACCAAATACATGTTCACTTATCTGGGTATGAACATACGTAGACACTCTACACACACTGATTCATTCAACAGAACAGGCCTTAGAGGTTGTCCCAGATGATCCTGAGATTTCACCAGAATCCAATTCCTCCAACCAAGGTTTGGCAATGCATCATTGGTCGTCTCATCTGCCTGGAGAAGTTAGTTATTCACAGCCGACTCCATATCCACCCATCCCAGTTGCTGATTTCTGATATCACAACCAAAAGCTTTCCAATGTCCATTCCAGCAGGAGTCGAAACAGATCTTGAAGGGTAGCAGATTTTTCCTGAACTATAGACTAAAAGTTCCTCTGTTCCTTCAATATCCTGAGATCCTCTTGTTTTCAGATACTTGAAAACATGGACGAAGGCCTCATCTAATAGAAATTAGGAACCCAAATTTGTCAGGATGGGGAGCAGCAAATATTCTACTTTGAATAGAAGGCAGCCTTCATGAATCTGCAAGCCTTCTCTCATCAGGACCAAGACAGTTGGCATCATCTTGGACGACTCGACAACAGTGTCCTACCTCAGGATTAAGATGGAACAAAATCAGAAAGCCTGTCTTTTCTAGTGGTTACCATGTTCATTTGTGTAGAAGAAAATGACATCCTGTTTGTATCGAGATTCATCCCAAGGAATTGCAACTCTTAGCAGGCTCCAAGTGCTTCCTGCTTAACAGCCTCTTCATTAAGACCTGTGCAAAGCAATGTGGCCCTGAGGGGGCCTGCTCTTGGTAACAAACCTCAACAGTAACATTCCAAACTACTGTTTGGTGATTGCAAACTTTGCAGCCTAGAAGACACACAAGCTTTTGCACCTTGGGAAAACCTGTGAGTCTATGTTTTTCATCATTTGCAATCATAAGGACTGTTTCTGACAAAGTACAGAGCACAAAATACCTTGCTATAACTCTGATCATTCCATTTTGGCCACAGCAAAAATATTTTTCCCACATCACCCATCCCTTCTTGCAGACATCCTCAGAAGCCTGCCCAAGAGGAGAGACCTTTCCACCAGCACTTTTTTGACAAGCATAACCTTCTGACTTGAAGATCATCAAACAAGAATTTATCAAGACAGGATTCTTGGTAAAGAAAACCAAGGCCACTGACAAACCATGTTGAAAACCTACAATCAGCTTCTGGTATTCAAAATGAATTATTTTCTTTGACTGTAATAGCTGATTTTCTCATTTTCCTTACATATCAGAAGATGATTTACATCTTTGCAATAAAACTATCTAGGCCCCATCCAAGCCAGAAATTAGCTTTGAAGCCTCAACACTTACACTCCAATGGCACTGAAGAGACTGAGCCAGCATTTTGAAATGCTAGTGCTTACTTATTGGAATCTCCACTTGATGTTCATAATCTTGACAAGACCTTCATGTGAATCACTGAATCAGCATCCATTAAAAACCAATCTAAACCTTAAGATAGTGTCTACTTTACTCTTTGCCTTCTCAAGACAGCTTATTTAACTTCATGCCCTCTTCAATAATCACAGGGTTCCAGCAAGCAAGGCTGTTCCACAGCTACTTTTGTTATTCCTTCAATGTTACTACAAGCCACAACTCATGAGGACCTCCTCTGTCTCATAAAAGCTATTCAATTGTGCCTTCATAGAACTAAGGATTTATGGAAATACTGCTACATTGCTTTTACCAACATCCTGTGTCAGGAAACAGGTTATGAGGGATACTACTGTAATTCCTTCAGGCTTAGAAACCATTACGTAGTTTACAATACTGCCTTTTAACAAGCCAGCCATACTCGGTGTCGATCCTAAGCACAGATAAACAGGGAGGCTTGGAGTCCGTAAGGGCATCCATCTGATAAACACTGCCAAAACCAATAATGAAATGAGCCATTCAAGATAGAGCAGTTGGAGGAGGCTCATTACAGCAACCCGTATAGAGTGATCTAGGAAGAAGACGAATTCCCAAGCCCTGTAGTCTCAGTAGTCCAGCTGTACCCACTTTGGTTGATGTTTTCGGCTCAGGTAAATCAACATCATTTCATCCAAGTACATGTATCCTATTAGGGGGTAGAAATTCCACAGTCAGCAGCAAGCAGGCGACACTTGCTTGTCTTTTTTCCTATAAACAAAGTCACAGTCTATTTCTTGGTTCCAGTTACTCTCATGAGATGTGGGTTCTTCAAGTTCTCATTCGCAGAAGTGCCTACTGGTCTCTTCAGGGTCCTCATCACCTTTAAAGGGTGTCAACAGTTCAACTCCCTCCCAAGAAAGTTAATATTCACACTGTGTTAAAATTAACATGTCTAAGTATTTAAAATCATCAGCTCAACTCCTCCCAAGAAAGTTAATATTCACACTGTTAAAATTAATATGTCTAAGTTTTAAAATAAGAGTATCTTTTCAGCACCACCCCATTACTTTTAACCAAACTGCCTGCACCCAGACCTTGATGTTATCTAGCAGCTGCTCCAACTAGACAAGAAGTGGGACAGAGAACAATGGGGACCTCAGATAACCATAGCAGTGCATAATATGTGCCATCTAATGGGCAGCAGTGGATTTCATTTTTTTTTATCTACTGAGGATTGAATGGTCTGGAGTTCACACAGATGCATAAAAAAGCTATGTAATTGATTATCATTACAAAAAAAAAAAAAAAAAAAAAATTTTAAATGACATTTAAAAAATTTTGTTGATACAAACTATTATTACCTTAATAAAAACTATTACTTCAGTGCACAAATTAAGCAAGTAAAACATGCGCTGAAGTTTCTTCAGCGCAATCAAGTTTTCTGTACAGCATATAATGCTGTATGAAATCTCAGCCACAGCCAATGAAACGCTCAGCCGCAGCCCATGAAACTTTCAGCCATGGCATGGTGGTGGCCTGCATTGTTGGCACCTATAGTGGTGCCAGACGCACGATCATGGCTAACTTTAACCTTAAGTAAAATAAAAACTACTGATGCTAGAGGGCTGCAATTTGGTAAGTTTGCAACCTTCCAGCCTCAGTAATTTTGAAGAACTGAAGACAGAAACCTAAATGCTAAGCTATTTCATCTGCAGTACTGTCTGTTCTTAAATATATCATACTGTATTTAAAACCTTCAATCACTCACCTACATTCCTCAATAATGTACTCTGTCTCAGAGCTCTGACTAGAAACCAGTTTGCTATAAACAATTTTTCAAAAATGTCTACATACAAATCAAGGCTCTGGTAAGGCCTATTACATACTTCAGTTCTATTAGAGACTTCACTTCTGCCATTCAATTCCTGAATGGCAGAATAACTACAGGGTGAGAAATGCCCATCAACTCTTCCACTAACATTTCTCAGTTTGTAGTTTCTCTTTAAAGTTTAGGTTTCTTCACCCATTCAGAGGAGAGGGAAGAGGAACCACCAGGTAAGCCAAAGGTTTGTATATTTAAAATATCTATATGAGGTTTGTTTTAAATAAAACCATTGCACAGCTTATGATGTCCATATATGGCATATGCCTTCTATCAGTGTTTTAGCTCTTATTATAGGGCTTAGTTGGCACCATACCCCACTAATACTCTATTTTAAGGCACTTGGTAAAACAGTTTGACAAAAAAAGATAGCATACCAGTCTGCCCTTGTAAAAAAATTCAAAATTACATTTCTATGCACAGTTAATACTATGTCAGTACTGCTTGTTATTTGTGTTGCTAATACTGAATACAAATATATGACTTCATATGCAACTGTAATCTAATTTTAAATTTCTTTTTAATGATGTAGACTGGAGTCTTTTCTTGGCCTGCTGACGAAGAATGACCAGATCAGGGTGGGTTGGGTAAAAATGGCATCATTCCAAATAATGCACAGAATACTATTCACAGAAATATTTCTTGGAATACCCTATCCATGGGCTCCCTTGCCTGACAGCTACAGCCATTGCTGAAGGACCATGGTCCAATAAAACAAAAACACTACAGTATTGATTAGCAGATCTCGTACAAATTTCCCCCACATCCTCCCCTTCAGGTGGATGGAACTTTGCTGAATGAGTCTGAAGCTTTTAACTATTCTAGGTGTAACTTTTGACTCGCATCTTACTTTTAAGAAACATCTGATGAAAGTTTCAGCAAATGCCACATAAAAGTTAGGTACTGTTCATAAGGCCTCATACATTTATAAGTGATTCACTGGTGTATTTTACTTTGTTTTATGTGCCATAATGTGACTAAGATTAACATCCAGTTAAAAGTAGCTTTTTGATTTTTGACGATTTTCGACTTTTCTTTTCGCTAATAAGTGTACATATTTACTTTGAAAATAATCCAGTACGGTTTTTTCTTTTCTTCGCAAACATTATCTCTCATTAAACATAATAATTCTTACGTGATCAAATACAGCACTGAATCACTGGCGCATTCTTTTTCAATTTCAATTACCGTCAATACCATAAGACAGGAGGCTATCAATTCTTTTGATCTATGCATACAGTCATGTTCATATTTAAAATTTAACATATTATTTTAAATATCCATTAATTATTAGAGTATTCAACATGTTATGTACTACAGAAATGAATAAGGGGACATTTTCTATCTTTTTAATATTTTTTTTTTTATATAAGCTGATTCCAACTGTGAAAATTTTGACAAGTGAAACAGGTTCTGGAATGAGCCACTTGGGGAAGCAGGATGCTGTCTGTAACTCTCCTTGCTTCCTTTCATTACAGTCAATAATCTGCAAAGATATTTGCCTACAGTATACCCCCTGCTGCAGCTTTGAAAAACTGAAAACTGCCTTATAGTTTCAGAAGGGCCTACCTTCACCATCAACTTTACGCTTGCCACAAAGCAAATGCAAGGTGCATCTACTGTTCAGTGGTGAATAAATGTTTTCCTGCTATACAAAAAGTATAATTAACAATGTAGAAAAACCCCATTTCCTGATATATGAATATAGGCCCTAATAAATTTCATTTTTGTTAGCCACCTAACAAAAATATTCCAGAATACGGTGTATATATTTTAGCACTTTGAGATTATAATTTCATTTAGGGGAAAAACGACTGAAGTACGAATTTACTATGTTCTGAATTTCAAATACAAAAGCTTCCTATGAAGTTCAATGCATGTTATAAAGTAAAATTCTCTTCCATAATTATACGGTACTGGAGATAACAAAAACAAACAAAAGTACAAACATCTCTGTGTTTCATCTACAGATCAATACTTTCTCTCTATTTATTACAGCGTGGTTCCCATTTGCATAACTAAAATTTATCTTAAAATGCATATCCCTTAGCAGTACTCCGGTGCTGGCCTTTGTATCTCTGTGTGAAAACTTTTATAACTTCTCAGTTCCAGAGGTCCTTTATTCCTCACACTGCTGGACTGCAGAACAGTCTCCCTGAGGATGTCGTGCAATTGGAACTTCAAAAGTTCAAGCGAAGACGCAATGCAGTACTACCCTAATGCTGTTCTCCTTGCATTTTAATACATTTTTATTTATTGATTAATTTATTTTTTTCTTTTTAATAAGTGAGATCTCTTCTCTCTGTATTTCCCTTTACCTTCTGTTACACCTTTTGAATGAACACCATAATATTCTTTGGAATCTTGAATTTCAAGTCAATGGCCCCTATGGTGGGCTTGTTCCATGTGAATAAGGTTCATCTTCTGAAAAATAATAATATAAAATTATTGACCATCAAATAAAAAAAAAAAGTTAGATGTGCCAAATCTGTAACTTACCAAGGTTTCATCATCCGGTACTCTCGACAGGAAGTCAAGTACCTCGTTGTTTACCATAGAATGTGGCCGGAACAATTTGCGTGAGAACTTATTTACACCCCACATCATGACCAGGTAACGGACAGGGATGAAATATAAAACAACCGTCCCCACAATCAGCACCAATATCAGCAACCACGATAAAAATGGCACAGAGAAGTTGAACGTGCTGTTGGAAGAGAATGGTAGGGTTTTGCTTTTAGAATAATTGACACAGTATGATTACAACAATGAAATAAATGAAACATCGCCCTCAAAAACGACAAATATTCCTATTACTCATTATTAAATAGGCTACAAAAATAGATGCTGTAACTACTATCTGAAATAAACTAAAGCTTAACTTTCAACTTTAATTTTGTACTTTAACTTTAATTTTAAGTTTAGGATTAACACAGTACAAGTGGAAAAATTAAAGAAATACAACATTGTCCTCAAAAATGACAAATAGTCCTACTACTCAATATTGAATAGGCTACAAAAATAGATAACTACTAATGTTTGAAAGAACTAAAGCTTAACTTTGACTTTAATTTTGTACTTTAACTGGAAGAAACTAAAGCTTAACTTTACAAAATACTTCATCAAAATCAACAGCAGTCATCTGTACACAAACACTTGACTAACTGCACTGTGGGGCCAAAGTTACTCATTACTCTGAAAATATTAAATCCTTTTCTCACAAAAGTCTATATAATAAAATACTCTTCATTTATTATATATCAAAATACCTGAAACAAAATATTCTTAGTGGATTCTTGGTCAAGATAATGCTTAGGCCAGGCTTAGTTAAGATGTTGTCAACACTGTGCTTACCACCAGACTTTTGTGAAATAGGTGACTACTAAGTTTAGTAAAATTAAAGGAAACTGATAGCATTCTAGAACTTGATCAACAGACATTCATGAAGTTAGGTATTTACATAAACCAAACATGGTGTCTAATGGCGATTCTTTCTAGAATGTACCAACCATAATTTTTTAAATAATAAACCTGTAACTGACCCCACATGAGACAAGAACTTTCCCTGGTCAAATCTCCGAATTCAGACAGACAGGCCTATGGTAGAACTGAGTGTTCCATTGGTCAAGATTGTTCAGTACAACCACTAAGATAGCATCAGGAATAAGCAGTGGGGTTAAACAGAGGTATCAAGATTGAATGTTGGACAGTTGCAGGTGACAGCTGCCTTAATCTGACAACTTTCTAACCTTCAGATACCCTGTTATCTCTGTAGACTTCAGATACCCTGTATCTCTGTAGACTTACCTGTGCAAAGACACAGAGAATTCCACAAAGAGTTCTATTTTGAAGGGACTATATGGGGTTCAAAACAGAAAAGAAAAAGTGCAAGAGGTCAAAACAGGGTAGGAAATTTTAGGAATGCTCCTAAGCCAATCAGCAAATGTCTTTATCTCGTGCATGTGGCCACAAGTCAGCCGTGGTTACAAGCAGTCATTTCTCTATGATGAACAGAATATAAATAATATTTAATATGTAAGTCAGGGAAGTTACAGTACATCCGTGGATTTCCTTCTAGGTTATTAATAGACTTCTGTTGTATTTATGCCCAAGTAACTGGTATATTTTTATTTATTGGGGCATGACTGGGATGTTTTTTCATATTGGTGTGTTTACTGAGAGGCTAGATTTATTAGCCTTGTGCCTGTAGTTGTTTGCGCCTGTTCAGTCTTTTGCTAACAGGAGGCTAGGTACCTTTGGGTAGTGTGTTTACAGTTTAGTCATATATTGTACATCAGCAATTTCCTGTGATTCAGTAACACTTGATCGACATGTAGTAATTTTATACTTCCAGGTAACTTCCACTGTGCTGAGCATCTTTGACCATGGGTCAATGAGTCTGATTGTTACTCTTGTGTGTACTGATTATAATACAGTAATCATGTATAACTTCAAGGGTCACACGAGATGTCTAAGATTGCCAGGCAAGTCCTGAAATGCCTATGAAGTTGCAATAGACTAAAGCACTTTCATATTGTACTTCATATGCTTGGCTTGCCAACTGGTCAGTGTCTCAGTGGAAAGAGTATGGAAGAGGAAACGTCAAAGGAATTTCCCTGAGTTTACCTTAGACACTTCCTCTTCCATACTTCCTACTCAGAGAAACCTGAGCCACTCTGTTGCACTCCACTTTAGCCTAGTTGCTGCTTCACTACCTATGATCCAACATGATGTCTTGACTCCCAAGCAGACCAGAGTGGGTCAAGCAGAGTTATCACCTCGGTGGCAACGACCACTGTCACTTGTATTAACTCGGCTTTACCAGCCGAGTTATGGAGCAATGGTTGGAGTGTTAGAGTACAGACACTACCCTACATGTGAACATTCAGAGATATGAACAAACGTGATTGTAAATTAATATTGTGTTCTGTAAGAAACAACTATATTATCATCACAATTTATTTAGGTTTTATATATCATTCATACTAATAAAGTACTGAACTCTAAAAAACAGTACTATATGTTCAGTGTACAGTACTGTATTGCATTTTAGGATGAGAAAATGTATAGTACTGTCTTGACTTTATATCAAACTGTACTTAAATAGGCATGAAGACCAACTTACGAACAATCCAAGCTACAAATGGCTGTTCGGAATACAACTCGTTCGTATACAGGAAACCCCCTGTATTCGCGTTCTTACGATTCGTGGACTCACCTATTAGCAGATTTCTCTATGGAACATATGAGGCTATCGTCGAGAAACATGCCAAGCGACATCCTGGGTCAAAGTATTTTTTAATTTAATTTATTATATCTTAAAAATGGCACTTGGCATGTTTCTCGACTGAAAAGCTCACATATACACATTATTCGTGGAAAATTCGCCCAACCATGGTATTTTTCACTGAGAAATATTCACTAATTACTGTATTTTCATGACTAAATACATGTCTTGTGATAAAACTATGAAAGTACTCAAGTATAAGGGTTTATTTTGTGTCTGAAAAATCAATATAGGCAGTTCAAAGTGTTTTTAGAGGGGTTTTAAGTGTTTACTGTGTAGCGTAATGTCTGTAAATTGGATTTTAATGTACGGCAACTCCAGAGCAAAGGTGCAAGCAGCATCTTGACAAAAGATATCAGACAAGAGAGTAGGCAAGGGCTTAAAAGTTTATTCAGGGTTACTGCTGGTCGACTGTATGTTTTTATTTTTAAATTTTGCATGGTCTGCTGACCCTCCCCAATGTCAACTAACGACTTTCGTACTAATACCACATGAAGTTTAAATACATATGGGAACAAGTAAGCTTTGCTCTTAAACATGAAAAACAACTTATGGTGACAATATTACCAAGAATCTGACAGTAAAGCAGCCCTATTGGTCAATGATACACTTAACTAAAGACAAAAACATTTACAAGGTGTTATTGTGATAGTAAATATTATATGAAAGCTTAAATGATCTTTAATTTAAGAACCCTGTTAGTAAAAATAATATCAATGCTTACTAATACTGAACAATCATGCAATAACCCCTGTAACAGTTACAAAACAGGAAACAACTGTATTTTCTGCTTCGATGACCAATGTCAGTCATTTTCTCTGGTTCATGATGGTACTGTTACCAATGAAGTTCTGCCTTCAAATCAACACCTCAATTACTTTCACTTACTGTAGGTTTTCAGTAATGTTATTCTAAGGAGAAACAAATCCACAGTCATGTATGGATACATATATTTAAAAATCAATCTCTACAGAGAGCTTTTGGTAATCTGTTTGATTTCCCTTTTCAATCTCAATTACATCAACTGGATTTGTTTCTCCATTTCAAGAATCATGCTTCTGTGAGTATATTTTTTAAATGTTATTGTATGTATACTGATGCAAAATTTGCTTTTAAACAATAGTTGAAACAGGAACCAAGATCCTAGAATAATATACAGTACTGCAGCGTACTTACTTTTTACAGCTTTCACATAGAGAAGCAATATATCCTATTGCATTCTGGACTGTTAATGTTACTTCCTGTATAACCTGTAACCTCTCCTTCAGTGTTTTCTTCTCCTCCTGAAAAGTTTACAGAGCGGTTAAATGTGATCATTCTGGTATATAGAGGTGAACGATAAAATATCCTTTACTACATATATATCAAATAAACATCAAATGTAACAGCAATTCACAATATCAACAACTGCAAAAAATACATAACATTATTTAAGAGGCCTCAGAGAAAAAAAAATCTTGTGCAAATGGAAGAAGCATAGCTACAAATCACTGTACAGCAATTTCAGAAGCAACCAGCCAGAAAGTAGAGCATTTAACAAACTCCATTATAGAAAAGGAAAAAAGTACACTGATATTTCTAGACCTCCATAGCCTGTATATTGACAATAAGCTCTGAAAATAGATCACATGCCTAACTGATATTGAACTGTATCCTGAAAGGCAATGCAGGCAGAGTTAAGTTGCAATGATAACAAATACCCTTGACAAATAATTAACATTACAGGGTAAATAGCAAATTTACCTACTGCTGTAACATTACATAAAATGCTTCACCTCTCAATACCTATGGTTAAAAATGAATCTTATACTGAGCATACATAACCACTATGACATAAGGCTTGTCCACAGGGTTTCCATGACTTGAGGTACAGTATTTCAGCAAGGTCAACTTGTTGAAAAATAGAAAACAAAATTTTTATGTGGTATGAGCTTTTCCTCAAGGGGGTGTAATATGCAATAAGCATGTGTAGAAAAGGCCACTTCAAATGAAGATGAACCAATCCTTTAAGATCTTAAATCCCCAAGGGTTAAAAACTACACTCTTGTAATAAAAATAAGTATTTTTCACATGAATTGTGTCCAACTATAATCACATCCATATGTTGTGATGGCCACCAGTCTTTGTCAAACAGAAGAGGGTCCTCTCAAAATACACGAGCCATCAGAATCCTAAGATATCTCTCAACAATGCTTCTCATTTCTTGTATAAACTGTACGAGAGGCAACAAGATTTGTGGGGCTGGGAGAGGAGCAATCACTATATAAATGATGTGTTTGTATGACAGAATTATTAGTATCGGATAAAAGACCCTCTTTGAAACACACCCCATGGTAAGGAATGGCAGTTTGTATGCCAGTGGGCTTATGCTACACCTCGACTTGGCAGTTAAATTTCTTTGTTTCAGCAAGTAAATCATAAAGCAGCTGACCAAAGTTCATTACCCCAACTCTTTGGTAGTCCAAGCTACAATTCACAAGAGGTGAGTGCACCCTAGCGCCACTCACCTTTAGCATATAGTAGAGTGGCCTACTAAAACATTGAGATAATAAATGAACCCTGGTCAACTGTTTTATGGAACAGAATACAGAATTTGGGCCAAAGGCCAAGCACTGGGACCTATGAGATCATTCAGCGCTGAAACGGAAACTGTCGGTAAAATGTTTTGAAAGGTGCAAAATGAAGAAAACCTTGCAGTTGCACTATGAATCAACTGTTAGGAGAGGGTGAAAAGTAGGATGAAAGAAAGAGAATATGAACAGAGTTACAGTAAAAGGAATGAAAGGGGTTGCAGCTAGGTGCTGAAGGGATGTTGCAAAGAACATTAAGTGATGCCTACAGCGTACCAGTTGAGGTGCACTGACTGCACTACCTCACACAGGACAGGTGCTTTGTGATTTACCTGCTGAAACAAAGAAACTTATTATTATTATTATTATTATTATTATATTATTACCACTGAACATTTGTGAACCAACAACTTAAAGCTGAACTGTGTTACAATACAGTATTAAACAACAGTTGGCAAAAACAAATCTTTACTCTACAATACAGTATAACTACAGGAGTACACAAAATCTAGCAAAAAATTGTCTTGTCTTACTGTACATTTCTTAAAATAGTCCTGAGAAAGCCATTAATTTCTGTAATGTAGCTTAATTTAAAGCACCTTATATAAAATTCTACACTTACAAATTCTTGTTGTAGAGGAAAACCCTAATGAAGTATAAACCGGGTGTTGTGGCCAATGATATTCCAACCAGAAATCTTTGATATAGTGTTAAGTCACAGAGTGCCTAATAGAATGTTCTAATTTGATGTAAATGTATTTTAGTCTGGCTATCTCCAACACAGTCACAAATAATGGTTCATGAAGAATATATCAGCAGTCTGTAAGTTCTGAAAGCCAAATATGTCCATCATGATTGGAATTTTGGACTCTTGGAATGTTGTTGCATAACATACTTTATGCCTTTCGAGTCCAACATGAGCACTAACAGGCCTGATAAACCATAGGAATTAAAGGAGAATAGAATGGAATAGAATTCAGAATTTAGGCCAAAGGCCAAGCACTGGGACCCATGAGGTCATTCAGCGCCGAAATGGAAATTCACAGTAAATAAGTTTGAAAGGTGAAACAGGAGGAAAACCTTGCTGGTGCACTTTGAATTAATTTTTAGGAGAAGGTGGAAAGTAAGATGGAAGAAAGAGAATGTGAATGGAGGTACAGTAAAAGGAATCTAAGGGGTTACAAGGGACCTTAGATAATGCCTAAAGTGCATTGCATGAGGTGCATTGACGGCACTAACCCCCCTTACGAGGCCATAAGAATTGGTGAAAAAATCTCCCGTTCTTTAGCTTTTGACTTTTTTCAGATCTTCACATCCATCAGGTAAAGTTATGTGCCAACTGAAGTGGCCAATATGGGCACTGAACCCAGGTGCATTAAGCTTCTATGATTCATCAAACACAAGAGCACACAACCCAAAATTAAGCATAGTCTACTGCAAGCTTTAAAAATGAGCATTAGATCAACTGGGCTTAACATAAATCCGGGAGGACAAAGAACTGAGTCAGGCTAGTAAAGCAATGAGAATGTAAAAATTCCATCAATCATATTACACCAAATTAGCCTGAATGCTTTCCTCAAGATGTATACAAAAAACAAAAGTTATATGAACAACATTTAGCAGAAATAATGTTTAGAGCAGAATAAAAACGTAATATTTGACTGGGAATTTACAAATTAAGTTTCAAGCAGTCATAACAGAATAATGAAAGGTCTAATAAAATGCAGATGAGAGACAGACCGGTCACTTGCCAGAACTGTATGTAGTTTACAAATGTTTTGATCACAGTGTCAGATAACAATGCATCTTCATGAATGGGAAATCAAACGAAATTAACAATCTGACACAAGGGATTTTTTGCAATGTGACAATCCATACGTACAGACACCACCCTACTTACAAGGGTTACTGTACTCTTCACACCTATTTAAGTAGAGTATATTATATAAAGTCAATACAGTACATACTGTATGTTTTTTATCCTAAAAAAAGAATTCACTGTACAAACAGCACTGTATTTCATAGAATAGCTGCGCAGAACAAAATCTGAACTTACGGGTGGCAAAGGGGAGTGCTCTGACCACAATTTTAATTTGCGATCCCGTTTGCTTGTACAGCACTGTATCTTTGAATGCTTGTAAGTCGAATGTTCGTAAGCAGGGTGGTGTTTGTATTGTAACATAAAAGTATAATTATTATTGAGAAAGCTAACACTCGCATTTAAGACTGAATGAAAATTCAATAGGTTAACCATCTGCCATCTGAATTATTCAATAAGACTCTACTATAATGAAATATGGTCATCAGAAAATCGATGAACCTGGTTAGTATAAGAACACACTCTGCCTGATAATCGTCAAGTATACATAATACATAGCCTGTTTTAAGAGAAGAAATAATGATAGCCTAGTTCACTTTGGCAAAGGCTAATACATGGCAGATAAGCAAGGTCTATCTTTTACGGTTAACTTATTAAAAAAATATACTTTTCTAGAACTAACCATATTTAAACAAAAGAATATATTACAGAGGATATTTACCTGAGAACTGACATGAGAAACCTTGAACATAACAAAACAAGATACTACACAGAACTTTTACTAGCCATCGTAATGACACACAAGCAAAGAACGAACTCGGTTAAACACACCGGACGACCTATCAGTTAGCTAGCCTAAGGTTCCTCTGTGGGAACTCCTTCAAGGAGACAGATAGATGCTTGCTGGCGCTTGAAGCTGAAGCACTTCCTGGCTGTTGCTTTTACAGCTGACCTTGGATTTATTAAATTTATTGTTTTACAGCATACAGTATACTACAATGAAATTTACAGATATCCAAAGCAGGAGTTTATAACCCAGCAACAGGCAATAGGCTAATTTTGCTTCACAACCTATTGCAACTAGTAACTGAACTATTCCCCAGACTCTTCTTCATCTCAGAAAATGTATAGTAATTACAGCATCAACTTGATTAGTGCTAAATATCAAGCAATGAGCAATGGGATTTTAAAACTCATGGCAACCCATCCAGAAACATGGCTGACAATTTACTGTTAAGTGGTTAGGCTAAGCTGCATTGAAAACAAATTACTTCTAGAAACACCATCGCCAAAGTAAATAAGAAATAAGGCCAGGTAGAAGATCCTGAAAAGTGCATGCTATGTACAAGGTATGTACAAAGATACTGTTATAAACTGATGATGTAAATAGCCAGCAGAATTAAATAAGCACCAAGGGTTAAATTAGAAAGAGAAAATGTTCTGAATTCGAATGAAAAATGAGTAGGAATTATATGAATGAAATCTCCATTGTAAATGGAGAAAATAAGCTTTCAGTTTGCAAGTAACAGTGAGTTCCACTAAGCAAAGACATAATCGTTGCGTATAAATCAAGTTTCACGCCATAAAGGTGTAAAACAGGTAAAATCCTCACCTCATGCTTTTCATAAGTACATTACAGCTGTTTTTATCCAGTAATTAATCAATTTCATCACATTTATGCCCGAACCGATTAGGTAGACATCTGAACTGAATGACTAGCAACTGGAAAAACCTAAACAAACTTAGGGTTTAAAGTTCCTTCTTAGTACAGTACTGCATTTCCACCATATATGTACCAAGTTTATAACTTAAAAAAAAAAAAAAAAAAAAAAATTAAGTGATTGCTTGGTATTCACTAGTTCTCCGGATATCTCATGATATTTTACTTTCACTGCCAAGATTTACTTTCTGGGCTTTGCTGAGCCACCTCAAAACTAAAAAAATTTGTTTCATTGCATCTACAGTGGGTCAGATCATCATTTTACTATTCCCACATCGAAACCTATTGTATTTATATATTACAAGGTCTATGAAGAAATGAACCAAAATACAAATATACCATGTATCTGTAACCAATTAAACATTAAGTGGTGAGATTATCAGCTGACTGAGGTTAGCAGTATGCCAGTGAAAATAAAGTATTTAAATCTTTTTAGTTTTGCCTAACAATTGATAGTAATGGATACACAGTAATTTCTAAATAATTTCTAAATAACATTCTTGACTATATTTAATCCAGACTTTACAAGGCAAGGACTAAGGTACCTAGGGCACTATGCTTTTTAGTACTGTTAGACCTTAAAAAACACATTTCCTTTTGACATTCTTGACTTTATCTGCACCTAAATAATGACCCCTGCAAAAATGCATAGGCCTACTAGTGTGTCTGTCACAGTGACATAAGAAAAGGATTCTAGAAACAAAACCAATATGTTATTAACACAGCTTATTACAAAGAACATGAGAGTTCATCTGATAATGAGGCTGGATATGGTGCCTGAATTCACTCTTCACTTATCGACGTGGTCTAATTTCCAGAGTCTACGTCATTAGACTAAACAACAATTCGTGTTACTGAAGAGAAGGGATAGCCTGACACTTCATTTTGGGATATGGAATATAAAATTTAGGCCAAAGGCCAAGCACTGTTAGAACAGAGGTGCAGTAAAAGGAATGAAAGGGGTTGTACCTAGGGGCCTAAGGAACCCCGCAAAAATCTAAAGGGATGCCTACAGTGCACTGCAAGGGGTGCACTGATGGTACTAGCCCCCTACAGGGACACTGCATTTTAGTTTTGTTCAGACAGCCATAAATTTATTTAGTCTTTTATGAGGTTGTATTTTTAAATTTGCATTTTATAGTCTATAATACTGTACTGGAAAGATCTTGATATTATCAAAACAGTATATAGTCCCTACCCTCAAGCCTAGACTAACCTAGCATGGCTATACTCAATATAAATGAAAGTTTGATGTCTATTATAAGGAATTCTAACTATACTGAGTCCTTTTTTTGCACTCACAGATCTCCTACTACAGTATAAACTATATGTTGAAGTTCTCTCACAAGTATGTACTATATTTCCTGCAACATAAGATGCACCAGAATATAAGAGGCACGTATAACTTGGCAAGATATATTTAGAAATTAACAATCCCCATTTCTGCAAGGGTTTATTGACATCACTGTTTTTCAAAGAAAAGTCACACATTAGTATGGCTGATGAAGGCACCAAGTTTTGTTTGTGTAAGGTATTATTGCCAGGCTGCCTTGTATCTACAGCAACATGGCAATAATCTCGCAAATTTTACTCTAAATTTTGATTCTGAAATTCAACTGATGATTCCAGTTACTGGAACCCCATATGTCCTACAATCATGAGAGACCACTGTGGGAAACCAGTGTTTTCTGGTGGAGGGAAAATACTGTACAAAATGAAATGGGCCTACAAGAGGAAATTTAACCCAGCCTATTTCTCCAAGTTCTGACTCTGATTAAGGTAAGGTTCATGAAAGTTTTGTAGTGTGGTACATCTCTAACGTAAACCATAATCGTATTCTGGAGTTGATATAGTGATTTTCATATGTGTGTGTTTTAAATGTTTCTGGTCCTTTTTTTTTTTGTTGCGAATTAGTAGGTCCACCTTTTATCCTACAGCTTGGTAGACCACAATGGGAAACCAGGGTTTTTGGAAAGGGGGAAATACTAAAAGAGTGAAATGCATGTACTGTATATGTTCCAATATGTTCATGATACTTCTGCAAGCTCTGATTAAGATCAAAGTTTGGTCAGGTTGGGGGTTTAGGTGGGGACTTTGCCCCCCCCCCAGCTAAGTAAGGCTCTGGAGGACCTAGCCCCCTAGTTTTGGTTAGGCTGGGGGTCCAGGAGGAGCAGAGCCCTCAGTTAGGTGAGGAGCTGGCCTTCAAGTAAGATGGACGAGAGAGAACATGAGCAGAGGTAAAGTACAATGAACGAAAGGGGTTGCAGCTAGGGGCTTAAGGAAGGGACGCTACAAAGAACGTTAAGTAATGCCTACAGTACACCGCACGAGGTGTGCTGATAGCACTAATCTCCTACAGAGCAACCTTTCATAGAATGCCATGTCCTGACCTAACCAGACCTTACCCTCCTAACCTCATGTAGGGTGCCATGCCCTGACCTGGCTGGGGGGGGGGAGCCCTGTGGACCCCCAAAGTAAAACTAAACATCAGAAACATGGGGTAAGCTTCTGTTACCCTTCCAAACCCTTATGGGTATGAAGACACAGCTAGACGGCCGAGTGATTTTTGGATAATTTGTTCTTAATAGGCTTAAGCACATCTTCCTGTGGCAAGAAATAAGGTAGGCCTATTAACATTAAAGCCTAACCTTTTAAAATATGAGAGAGGGCCTACTTTTATGGGACGTTACTCGAGATACATGTAGCTTATATCCATTTGAAATTTAATGACAAAATAAATAAAACAACGTTCTGTATCAGCGCATAAATAAGAAATATGAATTTAATTTCTGGCAAAGGCCTCGATGTTTGTGATTTAAGGTATTCCTATGCATTAGCTCCGCACGGACTGTATGGAACGGTTCCGCAAATACAAAAGTCATCAGGGGCCATATGTTCAAGACGGGAAATATATTAAAGGAACCATGCTAACCTAACTTAACCTAACCTAGCAGGCCTGTTACTTAGCCGGGGGGGGGGCTCCGGCCCCCGGTGAAGGAATCTCCACTTTTTATAAAAGTTCCCCCATAACAATGCACACGCGCGATGGCAAAAATATAATCCGTTCTGAGGATAATTACAGGTTCATTTCAGTCGAGCAACAAGAAATAACGGCAAATTCTTAATAAGCAAACGAAACATATATATGTAGCTTAGGTTATGTCAATTTGAAATTCAGTGACAAAACCAATAATATGAGTTCATTTTTCAGTTGTCATCGGACCAGGTCGGTCTTCAGCGGCCAAATTGGGTCACGTAAAAGGGGAGATGCTAAAGGGGTTCCTTTTTTTTTTTTTTTGAAGGTCTTGTTTCCACTGGGTCGTGTTCCTACAGTAAGGGGCCACTCCACAAACACGCTAATTAAACCGTCACTGAAATCTCTCTCTTTTTTTTTTAAGTTTTTACCTTTTTTTTCACTTTTAAATCACCACCTTTTAATTTTTGTTGTTACTGACTCGACTGAAACAGTGACAGTTTCTGCCTTTGGCAGCAGTAATAGTAGTAGTAGTAGGTGGGATTTGCCTTTGAAACGGCTCCCTTTCTCGTTTTATTCCTCCTTTGTTTGTGTTTAAGTTTTTTTGCTTCTGTAAAGCCCTAATCCTTTTATAAATTCTTTCCTATTTTCAGTCTGCAACGCTTCCCAAGTTAATATAATTCTTATTTATAACGTTTACATTCCTATACGTCGTCATCTTCTTCTTTCAGTTTTAAAAAACAAATCCCTCATCAAAACGGATATCTGAAGAACAAATAAATCATAAAATAATGAAAGCTTCCAATGAAAAGGCTATTCAGTCATGTATGATCAAAACTGACACCTTCACAAGTTAAGTATTCGCTAGCTTCAGCAGATTTCACCACGGATAAGCAATGCTTATTTTTTCTTTTTCATTTTAACTGTTCATCATTACTTAACTCACCTTCAAATGCACATCGAAATGTCACGAAAAAAGTTTTGAAAATATTGTCTCATATTTATATTTGTTTTTTACTGAATGTTAAAAAAATTGGATGTTCACTTGGTAACTTTGCGCAAACACTCTTGGTTGGCGTGTTCGTGCTAAGATTCCTTTCGTTTCCGATCATTTTTTTTATCAACTTTCGTATTCCTCTTTTAATTCAAAGTGAAGCACGTTTCAATTATCATTTCCCCTTGGTGTAAGTTATTCTCAAGGTACAGTGAATTCGATATCAAGCGATATTTGGGCCTTCACATTTGATATACAAACATACATACAAACACATATATGTATATATATACATACATCATACATACATATATATAAATATATATTATATATATATATATATATATATATATATATATATATATATATATATATATATATATATATATATATATTCACAAACATCACTTGATATCAAATACTCTATACCTTGAGAATAACTTACACCAAGGGGGAATGATAACTGACAGGTGCTTTTGTGCTTCACTGGAAATTAAAAGATGATATGAAAGTTATGATGAATATATGCATATATATATTATTTACTTATTTATATATTATATAATTACTTGCCCATCTTATAGTTCCCTATCCACCCTTAAATAAAAACAATTGGAATTAGCATAAACTTCTCAATGCCTACTTAAGTTTTATTTTTCGAAGGAGGTGATCAGAAATCATTACCATGATTTTTTTTTAAAGGAAATAAAATCACTTTAACACACTGACCTTACAAATTTAACATCATATAGGCATCAAATCAAGTGACTATACCTAGACCTCAGTGTACTGTACTGTATTGTAGCCTAAGATAGTAAACACTGTTAAACAATTACTGTACCTTGGTGAAGAAACATTTATTTTGGCATTGGTAAATGTACATCTGAACTCGACAGATGTGTGTAAAATGAGGTAAGATAATTTCTTACTAACTTTGGTATGAAAATGGTAAAGATCTGTCCTCAGTGTCTAACCTGGGGTGGTTTGGGTCACACCTGGGAAACAGTGGGAAAGGTTTCCTTCTTCTATTTCCTATTTGGGATTCAATGCTTTCATTGGAAAGGATTTCCAAAAATATAAGACAAATGCAAAGGTAAGAGGTTAGTGTAGCCATCAAAGTTCATAAATCTGGAGATTAACCAATATATTCTGTATATTTAAGCCTTTAAGCAATTACTTAACATTACATACGCCTAATAAGAATGTAAGGTATATGAATTAAGCAGATATGTATGTGCAGTTGAAATTAATGATAATCTTTCTTGGTATCACAGTATGAGAGTACTGAATTTATTTTTCTTATCAGTGTGTCCTGAATCCTCAATGTTTAACTGTATATTCATTTCCTTCCTATTCATGTAAAAAATGCTCTGAAATTGAAAAGAAGTCACCGTGACCCCCAAAACACACGATAAAACTTTTCACATACACACATCTCAGCTTTATGCTCTTCAAGAGAAGCCTAGTAAGCGCAAAGTCCCGTAATATTCATCATAATAATACTGAAGGAAGCTACAGTGGATTGCAGAAAGAGAGGCCCTTGGGAACAAATGTATACAGATGGCAGTGTGTAAAAAAGCAGAATCAGGGAGATGTCCTGAAAATTTTTAAAAAAGATGGGAAAGCAGAGTAAAGAAAAGAGGATTAGAAAGCAATGCAAGTCAAACAAAGCTCACGATGGCCAGAGAGGAAGTAAAAGAGAATGTTCAGTTGGGCAGTGACCATGTGGATGCTGTTGGGGAATGTGTAGTGGTAGTAGTAGCAGTAAATGCAACAGTTTATCATACCTAGCAGGTGGTGTCACAGGAGATGCTCAGGAATGCTGAATGTTAGAATGACGGATGGAGTAAGGGATTTCTGTTGTCCAAAATGACCAAACAGGAAGGAGAGGAAGGAGGATCCTATTATTGTGGAAAGGAAGACCTTAGAGGAGGTAGAACATTTCTGACACCTTGGAAACTTCTATAAGTGTGAAACGTGAAGCCAGTATTCAAAGAGCACCAAGACAAGAGTTGTACAAGTCTGGATGTAGTGAAAAGAGATTGGTGAGCATCTCATTGGTTAAAGAGCAAAAGTCAACGAAGCCTGTATGAGGTACGTGTTTCTTTATACAGTATGGACAAGAGGATTTCGCAAGATACAGAAGGAGATTCAGAGGACCAGTGAAAGGGTCAAGAGAAGCCTGAGGAAAAGGCATATGGGGTGACTTGCATCAGATGGAATTCTGGCTGAGATTGATGGGAAACCTGACCAAAATTGTTGATGATGATGATGATGAAGATCAAGATGAAGATGACACTCCTACAATAATAATAATAATAATAATAATAATAATAATAATAATAATAATAATAATAATAATAATAATAATAATAGATGCTTTATTTCGCATAAAATACACCAGAGTGAATTTCATACATGGATCTAAAAAAAAAAAAATAAAATCCTATTAAAAGTAGATAGAAAAGTGTAATATAAAAATGTGGGTGTAAAAATAGTAAGCATGTGCTAAATCCCTCCAAATTCCACAAATAAAGTTATCACTTGTCATCAGTGTGTCTACAAGGTTTCTCACAATATTGTTAATTGATGGCCTTATTCTTCTTAATATGGTCTCCTTCCTGTTCATAACGCTTTCCCCTAATATAAAACATATTCATTTGTCCTAAAATCTGGAATCAGATGTGAATCTATAATTCAAAATGCATGTACTTTCTATGTGATATATGAATGAAAATAACAATGAAAACTGAATCTAAACTTTACACAACCAAAGATGACTCTGATCTTAAATGAAAGTTCTGATTGCTCATGAAAAACATGAACCGAATTCATTTGAAAAAAAAAAAAAAATAAGTGAAGCACCATCACAAAATGAGTAATGTAGTGTTATATCTTGAATTTGGCGAGGCAGAGGATTTCAAACTCACATGAAAAGATAACTTGCTGAATGCAGTGGAAAAGAGAATCGGAAATTTACACGAGGAAAAAGTAAGAATGAGAATCTACAAAAGAAAATGAAGGTTTGGTGTCTGGAAAGAAACTGAGCAGCTCAGATCACACGTCCGCCACCAAGTGCTTGCAAATGGTCTACTGTAAGCTCCCAAACACGTCTCTACAGCCTGGTAGAAATACCTCACCTTCACTTTTGGGATATTAGTTACTGCGTTAGTTCCATCAGCACATTCCTTTTGAACCTGAGATTGTCTTACCTCTAAACTCCCATTCTGCAAAACAGCCCAGCCATTATGAAAAAAGGAAACAGTTAAAACATGCTGAAAAGAAAAGCGCCCACGCACACACACACACACACACACACCCATACACACAAATACAGTCACTGCGCTTTACAGCAACTTGTGAGCACCTACATGAAACATATGACATGACAAAAACAAAGAAAAAAAAAAACGTCTGCCACGAAAATCTTTCTCAAAAAACAAGTGTTAATCACGTGATGTAGTGAAAAATCAGACAGAAATTGACTATACCCAAGGCATGATCAACATAATTAAAATAAAGTGACACTCACAACTTTTATTTACTTTTTTTAGGAATCAAAATATTCAACCATTAACAGTAAGGATGACAGGTTATGATATACAAATAGTGTAATCAGAATTACTGATGATTTTATCTTTAAATGATAAGGATACCAATTTGTTGTCCAATATACAGTATATCACCCAGAGCTCTTGGCGTTTCTAATATTAATGCGGACCTTCAGAATGTAGGCTGATTTTTATGCAATGGTATTACAAGATACAAAAAACAAGTTCTACACTAAAAGCATATATACCAAATTAAGGGATTCTAATTTTGGTACACAGGTACTAATATACAAGATAATTCGACCTTTGCTGTTAATTTTCTCATTTTTTATCCTATGCAAGGACACAATTTTATTTTCAACTGACAGCTTTTAGCCAATAAAAGGCTCCATTAGCGTTTTTCCCTTGGTTAATAAGGAAATCTAAAAGCAAATTTATTTACATTCAAGATGTGTCAATCCGTAAATTTAATTTTGATCAAAAATAAAAATTCTCATTAATCATGATTAGGTTTTCACATCCAGTTTTGTAAACATTTTCAAAAACTTAATTTACCTTCATATACTTGACTAAATTTACATGATGGGGTTAATGATCTGGAAGTATCCCTGTACAGCAGATTTACATTTGCTCTATTGGTCCTTAATTCTGTTAATATCATTTAATATTTCCGTACATTCATAGATTTCTCTTTGCAGATGAGAAAGACGTCAATAGGGTTCTGCTTAGGCCATTACGATGGGAGGGGCAAATGTATGCACCCCTTTATCTCTACTGGTGCCTGTTCTTTCTTTTCACCCTCTATTGATGTGGAAGCTGACACAGCTGATGTGATTATGTGGCGTGACGAAAGTCTTCTTCTTTGCCTCCAGCTTTGCCCATATGGGTTGCTGGTCCCTGTCAGCCTGCTCTACATTCTTCTTCTGTCCGGTGCATCCTGGCTTCTTGAACCTTTCTTCTCCTCCTGCACGTCCTTTGCTTTATCATCCTTCCATCTGAACTTTTTAGCCTTCCTCTTCTTCTCCTTTCCTACATCTCCATGCTCATCACCCTTTTATACACACGATCTTCTCCTCTCCGCATGACATGACCAAACCACTGTAGAAGTCGTCTTTCCCGCCCCTTCTTCGATACTTCCCCAACCTCAACTGTTCCTCTGCTAAATTCATTTCTGATCCTCGTCTCATGTTCTGGTCCTTGTGATTAATACAAGGCATTCTTTTCAGATCTGACCCTTTCTTAAGCCCCTGGGGAACTTGTATCTTGTTGTGTTTTCTAAATTATTCATCCAGTTCTATTGGTGTATGGTCCATTCTTTCCTTGCTTTGGTAGCTTTGGTTATTATTTTCTCTTGTCCTTATAAGTTCGTCTTGTTTTACTTCGCTTTCCTAAACCTTATATCATTTAGCTCATAATTCATTTGTAATTTAACAACACATACATACACACACACACACACACACACACACACACACACACACATATATATATATATATATATATATATATATATATATATATATATATATACATATATATATAGATGCATACATACAGACACACACAATCCATGCAGGAAATCATCCATAACATTAGCTGCTTCTTATGCCTTCATAAAAGGGTCATCTGCAGCACATCAAACCCACTACATATAATTCTCCTTGCCCTCATATCTTGCATACATTCTTATGCTTCTTGGGTAATAAGGGCTACCTTTCCAATACATCTTGCATTCCATCTACCCAACCTTTTGTAGGTCTCCTTTCCCTCTTTCCTAAAACACTGTGGAATTATACACTTTTTTTCACCAGCCTATCAACATCATCCATTCTCTCCACATGTGCAAATCACCTCAAAATATTATGCTACATCTTTTCGCAAATATCGTCCTTTGTGCCACTTCTACGCAATCTCCGCATTTCCCAGTCATCAATTCTTCAAGCACCACATACACTATGCAAGCAGTTCATTCAGCAGCTCCAATCTTTCCCCCTTTCATTCACAATCAGCGTCAACGCTGCACTCCCATAAAAGAGAGTTGGCAAAACAATCCCTGCTTACATGACAGCCACCCTCTTCCAAAGAATTATTAAAAGCGATCGTGTCTTGAGACATATATTTATGTTGCATCACTATTCAGTGTATTTCAGACCAGAAAACCAAAACATGTTCAAGTTTTTTAAGGTTGGAAAAATGAAAACCTAAACGTACAAATGACCTTTGTAAGCAATCTAAGGTGAGGAATGAAGAGTTGTACACACAGTGTACGGCTAGAGCTAAATAAGTACGCTGGGGAAACGAAGACACTTTCATTACTGAAAGATTACACATGAATATCTACAGGTATCAAAGTGAAAACAAATACTGACGCACAAGTTCTAAGAAAACCCAGTAACATGTAATATAACACCAATAATATCCTCTACAAATGAAATCAAGGAAAACATACCAATGAACACACTTTCTCAAGCAAACACAATACTAAGAGACTGGATGCTACAGATATTTCTGTTGCCCACAAAACAACTCGATGGCCAAATTTTAGGATGGGAGAAAAACGGAAAAAGAGATGGTAAGCCTCACCTTGTCTTTGTCGTCATCATCTACTTCCTCTTCATCTGCAGACAGTTCACTTTCATCTTCTCTGTGCATCATACTTCCAACAATTGAGATTACCTGTTGAAGCAACGAAGAATGAAACACACGAGGCTAAACATTCCATTTTTACAATATCATCATCTTCATCTATGCCAGAAATAAGAGCAATAAAAATGAAGTTATTAATCCCATAATATTCCTGATACTACAACTACAATAAATCTTCATCTATGACAGAAATAAGAGCAATAACAATGAAGTTATTAATACAATAATATTCCTGATACTACAACTACAATAAATCATCATCTGTGCCAGAGATAAGAGTACAGATGCCACCCTGGTTACAAACGAGTTAAGTTCCGGACGGCCGTTTGTATGTTAATTACTGTACTCTTCATGCCTATTTAAGTACAGTATGATATCAAATCAATACAGTACTGTATGTTTTTTCGTCCTAAAGCACAATACACTGTACATACAGCACTTTATTTACAGAATAGACGTGCAAAACAAAACTGGAACTTATGGGTGGCAAAGGGGAGCAATCTGAACACAATTTTAATTTGCGATCAAGTTTGCTTGTATCTCTGAATGTTCGTAAGTTGAGTGTTCGTAAGTAGGGTGGCGTCTGGAACTTACGGGTGGCAAAGGGGACCAATCTGAACACAATTTTAATTTGCGATCCCGTTTGTTCTTAAGCTGAATGTTCGTAAGTAGGGTGGTGTCTGGACAGTAATAGAAATGAAGTCGTCAGCACATTATACTACAACTACAATAAATACAGTGAACTGAAATCAACAACTCACAATGTAATTCCTGAGGAAGAGGCATAAGAGCATGATGGGTAACATGTACACTTCGAAGCAATACGTCCCCACCATAAATATTATAAATGCTACAATACTTCGAAATGGAGATTCCCACTCCCAACACGACCTGTTAACGACACAAGCTGCGTTAAGAACTTTTTATTTTATTTATTCATTTGTTACTTTGTTAATCAATTTTTCTTGTCTAACTGATCTCTTCTTTCTGTATTTCCTGTTACCTTCTGTAACGTTTATCAAATGAATATTATATTTTTTGGAAGCTTGAATTTTAAGTCAATGGCCCATTTGGTGGTCTTGTTCCATATGAATAGGGAATAATAATAATAATCTGAATAATAATAATAATAATAATAATAATAATAATAATAATGCAATGTTATCTCTAGAATGAAACCCTTCTTATTTTCTTTGTCAACCAAACAAAAAAAAAAAAGTTTTATATGGGCTCACACAATGTAATCTCTACAGTGAAATCCTGGTTGCTTTCTTTGTCAGCAAAACAAGAAAAATGCTTGTGAAGCCTCAAAATATTCTCTTTATGCAACTGAGTTTTTCCCAAAAACACAAAACTTACTTGATAAACTTCCCTAGTTCGTAGAAATCCATGATGGAAGACTTAAGGCGATTGACATTTCTGATAAAAACTTGCCGCTTGAATTTCTGTTCAACTTGCATATACTTCTCCTCCATTGGTGTAAACGTCCTAAGAGCTGCTCGGATCTACAAGGAATGAAAAATCACGGCCAGTTACACAACAGGAAGCAAAAAGTTATGTATGTCCAGAGTTTATTCTTTGTCGCTTATATTCACAAGCAACAATCAACCTTTATATTTCAGCACAACAGGATATTTAACTCTGCATTATATTCTAAAGAATAATTCATTTCAGCACCTTTGTATTTCAGTCTTCCATGAATCAATAGGATATGCTGATAAAAAAATCATTAACTCTGCAGTTAAGGTATTCCTAAAGAACAAATCATTTCAGCACCTTTATATTTCAGTCTTCGATGAATCAACAGGATATGCTGATAAAAAAATCATTAACTCTGCAGTTAAGGTATTCCTAAAGAACAATTCATTTCAGCACCTTTGTATTTCATTTCGATGAATCAACAGATGAAAAAATCATTAACTCTGCAGTTAAGGTATTCTAAAGAACAATTCATTCCAGCACCTTTGATAAAAAAGGATATGCATTAAAAAAAGCTTAACTATAGTTAAGATATAAAACATTAAATAAAAAGGGGATGGAAGATGCTTATAAATACGCCAGAGATGATTCAAGGTTCTCAAAGTTATTATCTTTCAATGGTACACGAGTTCTTTCTCCTGGTAATACTCTCATCATCCTGTCATCTCCAAATTTGTTCATCAGTCTTGTAATAAAATGAAATTTTTCATTAATATAGCAATCCTGAGACTTACTGCTTCAGTAACCTTACAGATATACAACGTTTACAATTCCATTTTGATTCAAATGACCAAATTACCTTTCCATTTTAGTCTCTCATTTTGGAGCGATTACTTTGGAACAGCCCTTGAGCGTCCACCAATGTGATTCTGAGGTGTCTGCTTAAGCTGTTGTTTTTCCTGTTTCTAACTCTCAAAGTAATGCCTAGACTTTCTTTACTCTGACTCCTTGGTACTGAACCCTAACTTAAACCTACAAGGCCTCAGTTACTCATACCTAAATAGTTTGAGGTTTTAGGTTGGAGAAGATAAATTAACTCAATCCTATGACGCAATCTATATAAACCTCATGTACATAGATCAATTCTAGAATCTTAAATAGAATTATTTACTTGTATCTGAAAACTAGGGGTTAGTTCAGTCCAGTCTGCATATGAGAAATACCCTTACTCTAGTTTTATTTTCGTTATTCAAAATGTATGTACATATGGTCTGAAAAAAGCGAATATAATGAAGCACATGAGGAGCTGAAGTGAATGTAACGAAGCACACGAGGGGCTGAAGTGAATGTAATGAAGCACATGAAGGGCTAAAGTGAATGTAATGAAGCACATGAGGGGCTGAAGTGAATGTAATGAAGCACACGAGAGGCTGAAGTGAATGTAATGAAGCACATGAAGGGCTAAAGTGAAATGTAATGAAGCACATGAGAGGCTGGAGTGAATGTAATGAAGCACATGAGGGGCTGAAGTGAATGTAATGAAGCATATGAGGGGCTAAAGTGAAAGTAATGAAGCACATGAGGGGCTCAAGTGAATGTAATGAAGCACATGAGGGGCTGAAGCGAGTGTAATGAAGCACATGAGGGGATGAAGTGAATGTAATGAAGCACATGAGGGGCTGAAGTGAATGTAATGAAGCACATGAGGGGCTGAAGTGAATGTAATGAAGCACATGAGGGGCTGAAGTGAATGTAATGAAGCACATGAGGGGCTGAAGTGATGTAATGAAGCACATGAGGGGCTGAAGTGAATGTAATGAAGCACATGAGGGGCTGAAGTGAATGTAATGAAGCACATGAGGGGCTGAAGTGAATGTAATGAAGCACATGAGGGGCTGAAGTGAGTGTAATGAAGCACATGAGGGGCTGAAGTGAATGTAATGAAGCACATGAGGGCTGAAGTGAATGTAATGAAGCACATGAGGGACTGAAGTGAATGCAATGAAGCACATGAGGGCTGAAGTGAATTCAATGAAGCACATGAGGGGCTAAAGTGAAAGTGTTTCAGAACTGGTGGTCTTTCTTCCACATGTGCACTACCGGATCCAGAAAAATTTCATGGGTGGGGCACCAATTTTTATATACATACATACATACATACATACATACAATATTTATTATAATCTTTTTTCTCAAAATGTTATTATTTCTATAAGAGATTTTATATTTTTTCCCATTTTTATATTTCTCATTTATGTTATCTAAATCTTCAATATTATTATTTTGTCATTTTTCACGGGGGGGGGGCATGTACCCAGGTGCCACCCCCTCCCCCTGGATCCGCTATTGCATATGTATACCAAGAGAGAATCAATCTCCCCCACCCCACAAAAAATGTTTGAACACACTACACAAGACCACTCTGAGCCTAGAACATTACCGGATTCCACTCGACAGAGCACTCCAAAAGTATTTCCGGATTGCTGCCTTTGGCTCTCAACCTTAGTTTCTTATCTTTCAATGCATACCTGAAAAAGACAAGCATTATTACAGGCATTATTACAGGAAACAATTTCTTCTGAAAGTGAAGCTACTCAACGAGATCTGTGTCCAGTTACGTTACAGCATTAGGCAACATTTTCAGTCATTTATATTTTTCCACAATTCAAAACCGAAGGGGGTATTGAGAGTAAAAGGTCTGAAAGGTGTAAAAGAATGTCAACCCCGCAGTTGCACTATGAAACAACTGTTAGAAGAGGGTGGAATGTAAGATGATGAAAGAACTACATGATGCAAATAATTACTGTATTTTTGAAAAGTACATTTTTTAGCACTTACCATCTCTTCTCTCCGTTTTTCACTTTCAGAAGAGGTACAGCCACCTTCCCCAAAAACTCGACCTTGTGGTCCCGGTCTTCATCGTACACTGTCACTTCCAGTATGCTATGTATATCTTTAACATTACTGGAAAGAAAGAATAAAGCATTACTTGGCAGTCATTCCAGTTCTGGAAAAGTTCAGAATAAAGCATCACTTGGCAGTCATTCCAGTTCTGGAAAAGTTCAGAATAAAGCATCACTAAGCAGTCATTCCAGTTCTGGAAACGTTCAGAATAAAGCATCACTTAGCAGTCATTCCAGTTCTGGAAAAGTTCAGAATAAAGCATCACTTAACAGTCATTCCAGTTCTGGAAAAGTTCAGAATAAAGCATCACTTAGCAGTCATTCCAGTTCTCGAAAAGTTCAGAATAAAGCATCACTTAGCAGTCAAACTATGAGCCTATGGAAAAATGCCTTCTTGCAAATGCAATACCTTTGGTTTTAAATAAATTTCATGGCCATAAAATAACTAAGTGCATTACTAAAACACCATACAGTATATCTGTAACTGGCATTACAGCTTATTACAAACCCTGCATAAAGAAATATAAACTAGAGTTAAGGCTTTATGTTTACTGATGACGTATTTCCCGTCTCACTAAAAATAAATACCATTAAATAGGCATTTCCTTTTACTGCAGTCTGACTTGAAATAGTAAAGAGAGATGCTGATACACAGTGCATTACAGCTGGTACCAAAGGTGAAGGAAAGTTATAATTGTGTGCAGACAACGTTTAAGCCTGTAGTAAGTCACAGGACCTGGCAAAATTGTATACTTCTTAAGGATCGCCTCAAGAATCAAGCAAACTTGGTGATGTAATCCGTACCCCGAGATTGATAGTCAGGGCTAACTTTCAATGATTTAGAAATAAGGAGGATTTATAAACAAGGAATACACATGGCCCCTTCTTTAACTCGATAAGTTTATACGTGTACACACTAAAAGAAAGTTTTGTCATTTCCAAAGCCTGAGAGTCAGTAGTAACTTCAGTAATAATCAAGACATTAGGTGGACTTACTAGCAAGGAATACTACTGACCCACAGTCTACACTCTAGCAGTCTGTACATGCCGTAATCATCCAGTCCCTCATATAATCAGTTATCTGTGCTTATTTCTAACATCTCAGTTTATAAGTGAAGGAGCATCCGTAATATTAAAGGCACAACCAATCACACAAAGGAAAGATTTATAATTGACAAAGCTTGAGAATCACTACTAACTTCGAGAATAATTAGGATATGAGGTGGACTTATAAACATGGCATACTGATGACCAACATTTTATAAGTTTGGGTAAAAGCATCTGTACTATTAAAGGCAAAACGAATCACAAAATAGAAAGATTTATAATTTCCTAAGGTTGAGAGTCAGTGCTAACTTTAAAAAATAATTAGGGCATTTGGTGGACGTATGAACAAGGCATATTAATGACCCACACTCTGTAACTTAAGTTTATATTTGTAAGAGCATCTGCACTGTTAAGGGCACAACGAAACGCAAAAAAGAAAGATTTATAATTTGCAAAACTTGAATCAGCACGGCTTTCAGTACCTCTATAACACGAAAATTCTTTAAGTGTAATATTAAAGGCACAACAAAACACAAAAACGGAAAGAGCAGACATTACAAAGTAAATATTTTGTTCCACGTTGGCGACAGAGTCTTGTATTCAGTCTGCGTCTGAAGTCTGGCATTGATAAGCTCCAAAACACAGAAGGGATCGCTCTTGCCACCTAGATCTGCTGCCGCCAGGCCCTGAGCACGGTAAACCTTGACACGAAGATGGCCAATGTCTCGAAGGTTGTGCAGTGTCCTTGAAACTTTCTGTTGACAAAAAAGGGCAATTACTGAATTAACAAGATAATTAAAAAGCCCAATAAAAAGTTTACAGCACTGTTCTGTAATTTCTTGTTAGAGAATGGTTTTCTCAAAATGACGGCAAAGAAAAATCTGACCTTACAAGAGGCAAATCAATAAAAATGTTTCTGAAAATGGTGGCAAAGAAAAATCTTAGTGAATCAATAAAAATGTTTCTGGAAAATGATGGCAAAAAAAATCTGACCTTACAAGAATTAAATCAAAAAATGTTTCTGGAAAATGGTGGCAAAGAAAAATCTGACCTTACAAGAGGCAGTGAAAATAAAAATGTTTCTGGAAAATGATGGCAAAGAAAAAATCTGACCTTACAAGAGGCAGTGAATCAATAAAAATGTTTCTGGAAAATGATGGCAAAGAAAAATCTGACCTTACAAGAGGCAGTGAATCAATAAAAATGTTTCTGGAAAATGATGGCAAAGAAAAATCTGACCTAGAAGAGGCAGCGAATCAAAAAATGAAAATGACGGCAAAGAAAAATCTGACCTTACAAGAGGCAGCGAATCAAAAAAATGTTTCTGGAAAATGATGGCAAAGAAAAATCTGACCTTACAAGAGGCAGTGAATCAATAAAAATGTTTCTGGAAAATGATGGCAAGGAAAAATCTGACCTTACAAGAGGCAGTGAATCAATAAAAATGTTTCTGGAAAATGATGGCAAAGAAAAATCTGACCTTACAAGAGGCAGTGAATCAATAAAAATGTTTCTGGAAAATGATGGCAAAGAAAAATCTGACCTTACAAGAGGCAGCGAATCAAAAAAATGTTTCTGGAAAATGGCGGCAAAGAAAAATCTGACCTTACAAGAGGCAGTGAATCAATAAAAATGTTTCTGGAAAATGATGGCAAAGAAAATCTGACCTTACAAGAGGCAAATCAATAAAAATGTTTCTGGAAAATGATGGCAAAGAAAAATCTGACCTTACAAGAGGCAGCGAATCAAAAAAAATGTTTCTGGAAAATGGCAAAGAAAAATCTGACCTTACAAGAAAAATCAAAAAAATGTTTCTGGAAAATGGTGGCAAAGAAAAATCTGACCTTAAAGAGGCAGTGAATCAATAAAAATGTTTCTGGAAAATGACGGCAAAGAAAAATCTGACCTTACAAGAGGCAGTGAATCAATAAAAATGTTTCTGGAAAATGATGGCAAGGAAAAATCTGACCTTACAAGAGGCAGTGAATCAATAAAAATGTTTCTGGAAAATGGTGGCAAAGAAAAATCTGACCTTACAAGAGGCAGTGAATCAATAAAAATGTTTCTGGAAAATGATGGCAAGGAAAAATCTGACCTTACAAGAGGCAGTGAATCAATAATAATGAAATGTATTTAAGATTGCCTCACTGACCCGCAACCAACGCTGCATTTAGGCATACAGGCATACAAAAACCCCACGCCTAAAACGAAACTAAATAGGCCTCCCGTATTATGAGAAATACCCTCACAAAAGTGTTATGTAGTCTCTATTATGACGCAAGGAAAATTGTATTTGTGAAATTAATTAAGTCCACCTGTTATCTGAAAACCTATAAAATAAATATTGCACAAAAAACATTCATCAGTTCTGTATTTCTATCCAGGGAATTTTATTTATTTCTAGGACTGAAATGTTTATACACTGCCGTATGAAAGATAGAATAATCTCCACATGGATGGAGTGTGAGTTTGTATTTGGAAGCCTTGGAAAGAAACAGTTTTGTAATTTGAAGTGCTGGAAAGAAATTGATCTGCAACTAACTTTATAAATCAGTAAATAAAGAACGGACAAACAAGTATTCTAGCACCACTGACAGTGAAAGTGCACTTTCATTCTGCCACTTCCAGGTTTAACCAAATTGCACCCGCTCAAACCTTGAAAGCGAGGCACCAGTGACTTACGTATCTGTCAGCCACGGTTCTGATTTCCTTGGGATTTTCCTGATAAGAATGAAGGTCCGATATGGTCTCGGAAGAGGTCGTTCCTGATATGGTTAAGAGAAGAAAAAGCGAACCAGCACCCTTATCCAAGTCAACCCATATGTGGTGGGTTCTCTCCCTCTCATACTGCGTCAAGTCTATGCTGCACCTAAAAGGAAAAATGAATTTCAATCGTACGTAACAACATTTCCGAACAATTCCTGCACCTAAAATGAAAAATGGCTCTCATTCAGACGTAACTGCATTTATAGATAATTCTTACACTGTAAAAATACCAGTACTGTGTCTCTGATAGAATAAAAACCAAAGACTTATAGAAAACAAAGAAATACACATGCATTTAAGCTTGCGTGAAAGAAATTATTGACAAAAATGTACTTTTGACACTTATTCAGAACAGAATACATACAATTTAGGCTGGGCCCTATGAGGTCATTCAGCGCTGAAAGGAAAACTGAAAGTAAAAGTTTTAGATAGGTGTAACAGGAGGGAAACCTCAAAGGAGCTGCACTGTGAAACAATTGTTAGACGAGGATGGAAAGTAAGATGGAAGAAAGAAAATGAACGGAGATACAGTAAAAGGAATGAAAGGGGTTGCAGCTAGGGGCCGAGGGGAGCTGCAGAGAACCTTAAGGAATGCCTACAGCGCACCACGTGAGGTGCACTGACGGTACTACCCTCAAAATCTGCGATGACGCTGATTCAGTATCAAAACTTGACTCATTACCTCTGATGAAGATACGATGACAGGGAAAGTAAGGAATCGGATCATCTTTTACTTGTGGACGCAAGTTCCTGGGCTTCACTGTCCAGTATCATTATCTGCGATTCCAGGATCTTGATAATGAATAATTCCTCTTGGAAATATTGTACTTATTTTACTACATCCTACACACCGTACTCCGGTCTGTGATTATAATTAATCAAAATAAGTGTCTAAGATTCAACTGTTTCATTCTTAGATGCAACATACAACACCACACCATAGTACCTTATGCCTTATGATGCTACGGTGTACTTTTCACTATTAAGGAATGTTATTCATGTGGAGTGTAACTTTCACTGTGAACGAATTATTCATGTGGAGTGTAACTTTCACTGTGAACGAAATGTTATTCATGTTGAGTGTAACTTTCACTATTAACGAATGTTATTCATGTGTGGAGTGTAACTTTCGCTGTGAACGAATGTTATTCATGTGGAGTGTAACTTTCACTGTGAACGAATTGTTATTCATGTGGAGTGTAACTTTCACTATTAACGAATGTTATTCATGTGTGGATTGTAACTTTCGCTGTGAACAAATGTTATTCATGTGGAGTGTAACTTTCACTATTAACGAATGTTATTCATGTAACTTTCACTGTGAACGAATGTTATTCATGTGGAGTGTAACTTTCACTATTAAAGAATGTTATTCATGTGTGGAGTGTAACTTTCGTTGTGAACAAATGTTATTCATGTGGAGTGTAACTTTCACTATTAACGAATGTTATTCATGTGGTGTAACTTTCACTATGAACGCATGTTATTCATGTGGAGTGTAACTTTCCCTATGAACGAAATGTTATTCATGTGGAGTGTAACTTTCCCTATGAACGAATGTTATTCATGTGGAGTGTAACTTTCCCTATGAACGAATGCATTCATCAGAACACCGGCATAAAAGACCCGAGAGAAAGCTGAACTAGAACCACCACTCACTTTCCGATGAAGTCATCCTTCCGGAGATCCTTGTCCCAGACGGTGATTTCCAGCATCTGACTCTGGTCTTCGAACAGATGCAAGTCAAACTGCTCCAGCCATCTTGGAGTGAGGGTGTGAAGCTCGACTTTGCTCTTGTACTTCTCGTTTCCGAGTCTGTGTGAGAAACGAATAACCTGAATGAGCTCCGAATTTCAGTGGATGAGAGTCTGAGGTATGTGAAGAAAAACAAGTAAAAAATGAGCCGCAGTTTCCTCGGCGCAATCGAGTTTTCTGTACAGTGTATAATCGAGGCCACTGAAAATAGATCTATCTTTCGGTGGTCTCGATATAATGCTGTATGAGCCGCGGCCCACGAAACTTTAACCACGACTTGGTGGTGGCCTGTCGTATATCGTTGCCAGACGCACGATCATAGCTAACTTCAACCTCAAATAAAATAAAAACTAACGAGGAGGCTAGAAGGCTGCAATCTGGTAGGTTTGATGATTGGAGAGTGGATGATCAACATACCAATTTGCAGCCCTCTAACTTCAGTAGTTTTTAAGATCTGAGGGCGGACGCACAGACAAAGCCGGCACAATAGTTTTCTTTTACAGAAAACTAAAAAAGAGAAGCATGAAACATTTTAATGAATTCCGAACCTCAGTGGATAAGAGCCTGAGGTATATACAGAGAAAAACGGAGGTGAACAAAATCATTTAAATTCGACGTTGTACAGAATTCTCACTGCCAAGGAAGCATAGCTCAGAAAATCAGTGACAGATGAATAAGGTTCATTGACCTTGAAAACTACATTCATAACTTTTCGTAATGGATTAAAGACAACAACAGACAACCCTGTAAAATTTAAGCCTTTATACAGACATTTAGCACAGAAAATAAAGATGCACAAGAGGGGAAAAATCTTTAATTTTTAGACCCGAAAATAACTTTGCAGGACTGAGGTCTATAACATTTGTAGTTTGCAAAGTTTTTCGAACAGCGAGAGGACTGCACTGAACCTTTATTAATCAGTTGCCTACAATATATTACAGCAATATTTATTACTTTATTATTAAATTCTTTATCATTAGATTCTAAAGTAAATTTGAGTTGCGATCAAGAATTTGTTGGAATGTTGTTCAAATCTTCTAGTGTAAGATTTCAGGATTCGAAGACATCCAAAACTAAAATGTAACTGGCATTACTGCCAGGGCTAATCATAGTCCTGCTGCAGTCACATCCTACTATAATTGATTGATATCACTGATTTGCCTTCTTTCCATCAAAAGTTCAAGCGAGATAAAATGCGTTACTACTCTAAAGCAATTCTCCTTGTATTTTATAATTTACTTACATTTTTATCTATTTATTTTTTTCTTTTCGAAAAACTGATCTCTTATTTCTGTATTCTTTTGCTAGTTCAGTAACAGGAATGAACACCATAATATTCTTTGGAAGCTGGAATTTCAAGTCAGTGGCCCCTGTGGTGGGCTTGTTCCATATGAATAGGGTTCATAGTCTGAATAATAATAATAATAATAATAATAATAATAATAATAATAATAATAATAATAATAATAATAAAAGTATTATGACCTGAAAATAGAAATAAGAAGGATACGGAATATGCCAGTGGAAATTGTACCCATAATCATTGGAACACTAGGCACGATCCCAAGATCCCTGAAAAGGAATCTGGAAAAACTAGATGCCGAAGTAGCTCCAGGACTCATGCAGAAGAGTGTGCTACTAGAGACAGCGCACATAGTGAGAAAAGTGATGGACTCCTAAGGCGGCAGGATGCAACCCGGAATCCTCCCCCACCCCCGCGCCAAACCACACTATAAATACCACCCAGTCGAATAGGATGGCTGAGATAGAAAACAATATAATAATAATATAATATCATTAAACACTACAGATAATTTGTCGACCATCTTCATCTCATCCCATACTGTCCTCAGTTAACAACAAGCTTTTATTGATACTGCATGATTTATATAAATCTTGATTTCTGAAAACCAAATCCTCTCAAGTTGGGCAGCCAAACTTTGAGCCGAAATGAGCCTAATTTTCAAAGCTTTGACTGGATAAAAAAAAAATCGTTTTCAAGCTACTGTTGTTATTATTATCAGAAGGTGAACCCTATTCATATGGAACAAGCCCACCATAGGGGCCACTGACTTGAAATTCAAGCATCCGAACAATATTAAGGTGTTCATCAGAAAGAAGAAAAAGAAAGTAAAAGGAAACACAGAATTATTATTATCATAATTATTCGGAAGATGAACTCTATTCATATGGAACAAGCCCACCACAGGGGCCACAAACTTGAAATTCAAGCTTCAAAGAATACTAAGGTGTTCATAAGAAAGAAGTAACAGAAGGCAATGGGAAATACAGAAAGAAGAGATCACATTAACAAAGACAAAATAAATTAATAAATAAATGAATAAAAATGTATATAAGTTATTAAAGTGCAATGAAAAAAGTGGTTAATTTCCCTAATTAGTCATCAACAGCGGCAATAGAACGACACATGTTCATGTTTGAATGTTTGTACGCTTAGTGGCGGCTTAATGCATTCTTGAACACTGTGTTTAAAATACTAATTTCTAATAATACGGTGAACGAACAAGTTCAAAGAGGGAAATCTGGCAAATGGCAAGGTTCCTCTACACCAAAACCTACTGCTGTCATAATGACTGACAGTTAAGATACATAGATCAAGTGTATATATTGAGTGTGTGTGTGAGGCTGCTTGCAAACGTTCCTGACGTTTTTTTTACCTGAACTTGACGTATGGATCAGAAGTCCCATCGGGGTCCATGGGCAGCATGTTCTTGCCTTCCACCAGAACGATCGTGACCACCGAACTCCAGATTTGGCTCTTCAGTCGGCGCTGTTGTTCCGCTAGGCGGGATCCTCCTCTCTGCAAGTACTGCAAGGGAAAGGGTCTCTCGTCAGTATACAATTGAAAGCTTGGAAAGTTCCAAGGCTTTCGCTCTACGGGATTATCATATTGAATAGGATAAACAATTTAGGCCGAAGGCCAAGAGCTGGGATGAAGTCATTGAGCGCTGAAAGGAGAATTGAGAGTAAGAAGGTCTGAAAGGTGTAACAGGAAGAAAACCTCGCAGCTGCACATAAAACAATTGTTAGGAGAGGGTTGAGGAAAGTAAGATGGAGGAGAGAGAATATGAATGGAGTTATAGTAAAGGGAATGAAAGGGGTTGCAGCTAGGGGCCATAGAAGGGATACTGCGAAAGAAAAGTAATGCCTACAGTGCACCGCGCGTGAGGCGCACTGTAGGCACTAACCCCCTACGGGGGGATTACCATTTAATCTTGATGAAAGCCTCTGGTAATGCATTACTAGTGGCTAAGTGAAAGGAAAGACACCTGTAAACTATCCATTTAGTTATTTTTCCATTTTTGCTTCTACAATATTCTGCTTACATTTCCAACAAACACGACTTGTACTTCTTCTTTTCCATTTACGCTTAAATCTAAATACCGGCTATTCATAACTTTCTTCCCGTTAGAAAAATCTTCCAAGTGGTGTCTGCTTCTTACACACGCTTCACTTTTTTTTTATTTTTAATCTTGATTAGTCAGATTTACTATCAACAACATCACTCGAGAGAAAAACGCTCACTCTTTTCTCGGGAAAAATTGGAAAAAAATTCCAATTGCAATATATATTTTAACGAGCGTGTAAAAAACTATGACATTCAAACAATTTCAAATGAAAAAAGTGAGCTTTTTTTTCTGTAAGATTCAGCAATGACTTCTCCCAAAGAGCAATACTACCAGTTACTTTACTTTTTATCAGTACTGTACAGTACTCAGTCAACTTACCCAGTAAGTCAACCTAGTACCTACCCAATATCAACTTGTTGCAATAGCATTTGGCAATAATTTTTTCTTTACAAGATTATCACTTCCATACTCACAGCACTGGAACAAGGCAGATTTGCATTAAAACTCTATTTAGGTTCAAACTTACCATATCAGTGATGAAGGGGGGGGAGGTTATTATAATCATCCTAATTCAACAATGACCAATATACTTACTTGCATTATCTGATGTTAACACATCGGAAACCTAAAGCCTTTCAGTGTTAAAAAATCTTTTTATATGTTGCAATACTATAGTCAACACATTTTAAGAATCTTACTCAGCCACGTCCCCTTCCCCTGGCACAGTAGATAATGCATGACATTATCATACCGCACTCTTGGACGATATTAGTCGCTGCTTGGCTATGACACTGATAACATCGAAAGGTCATTCATTCAATAGCTAAAGGAGGCTCTAGAACCTGTAAATTAGTACTTATTTTTATACAACTATTCTATCAACATACTTCTGAAAGTTTCCTCTTCACAACAACACAAATAGTAATTCTCTCTCTCTCCCTCTCTCTCTGTGCAACTCACTCATCCCAGGGAGTAGTAGTAGACACCAGAGAGAAGCAACCCCCACCCTCCACCCATCCTGAGATGGGCAAAGGAGTCCGGCTCACGATAAGTACAGCACTGCCAGCCGTATAAGTAATATTGTGAAAGAGGGGAGGGGTTAGGCTGTGGTGGTGGGGTGGTGTAGGGAGGATGTGGGCGTGGCCAAGTGATATTCTTAAAATGTGTCGACTATAATAAAGCTGAAGCTGAAATCTGCCTGATTTGAATAATGCCAACTATATCACGACAACATTACTCTAAGAAACTTGGGTACAGCTAACATTAATACTGGCATATAATAAAATCCACAATTACATAAGTTATACTATTTATAATAGATAAAAACAGTTTCTTTCAACTTGTACACTGAGGAGGATCACTTTTCAGGTTTTGAAAGTATTTCGTTTTCATCTTTTTATAAATAATACAACTTACTGTTATAATTGTGGGTTTTTATTGCACAACAATTTTTCACAACATTGTGAATTTCTTAGTATTAATGACCTTATCGCTGAAAACATCGTTGGCATGGTAAATAAGGTTTTCATGAATGAAAGTACTGTACTACTTCTTGCAACAAGAGTATTAACAGCAGAAGTGCACCTACAGCCCACACCTGATAATCACTGAAAAGAATATAGGATTTAGGCCAAAGTAAAGAAGGTTTGAAAGGTGTAACAGAAGGAAAAACTCGTAGTTGCACTGTGAAACAACTGTTAGGAGAGGGTTGAGGAAAGTAAGATGGAAGACAGAATTTGAATGGGGGTACAGTAAAAGTAATGAAAGGGGTTGCAGCTAGGGGCCCAAGTTAGTGAAGCTACAAAGATCCTTAAGTAATGCCTACAGTGCACTGCATGAGGTGCACTGACGGTCCTCCCCCTCTGGGGTATAATAACTGAATTTCAGTATGACACAGGAGCACTATCTACAGGTATACCAAAAACTCACCACAGCTACTTTACTGAGGGTGTCCCCTAAAGACTTATGCCCCTTGACGTGGTCCCTCCCTGACTCCTTATCTTTCAGGGACTTGTGGTGAGGGCTTGGGTGATGGATGTTGTAGACCTCAGGTTTAGACCCATCCGTCTTGGACTCCTCGCTGTTGGTCTGAGGCAACATGGAAGACCTACGGGAATGGCTGAAGAAGTTGCCAAAGAGGTCGAAACTCTTGTTGTGGTCGTGTTCCGGCGGCGAGTGTGATTCTTGCTGCTGCTGCTGCTGCTGGTGCTGCCTTTCATCGCGGCTGTGTTGAGAGCTGCTCTCCTCCTCCTCCTCTTCCTCCTCGTCTTCTGTGCCCGCGTCAGAGTGGTCCGAGTAAGGCCCGGATCTGTTGGACAGCGACGGCACCAGCAGTGAATGACTAGAAAACTCAGATTCTTCTCTCTTCAGGTTGTCCCCTTCATCAGAGGGTAAGTGGGACGCCCTGCTGTTCACGCCGAAATCTCTGCCCTTACTATGACCTACGTCGTTTTCGCTTTTGCTGCCCTGGATGTGGAGGTCATCGTTTGACATGAGATTGACGTCATCTGCCCCGCTGCACACCATGCCCTCCAGAAACGCATGGTGGAGGGCTTCCGAGAGAGCGGAGTAAGTCTGGGACTTGGCGACGTTGGGGCTGTGGGGGTGCAAGCGGTCCCTGGAAAGCGGGCTCGCGTTGTGGACTTCGTCGTAAGAGGTCACGACGCTGGTGGCATCGTAGGCAAAAATTTGACTGCTGAAGCTGTCCCCAGTACCCGGAGGACTGGAGAACGCCTGCACACCATCGTGGAACTCGAAGTCGCCGGACGAGACGTCACACTTGAGGAGGTCGTCCCCGTGGTGGAAGTGGTCGTCCTCCTTGTCCTCCGTGCTCGGGGAGGGCGTCCGGCTGCGGAAGACTTTCCTGAAGGCTTTGGCGAGCGATCCGCCGACGGTCCCGACTTTGTGGAAAGTGAGGGGCGCGCCGCTCCGGTGGTCGGGGGAGATGGGGTCCTTTTTCACGTTCCCGACGGGGTCGCTGACGGTTACGTGGAGAGTCTCTTGTTTCATGCTATCTTCCACACTTCCAGAACATTCCGTCATCATGTCACTATGTTCGTTTCCATGTCAACAGAAACTCTGGCGAGGAATACTGACACTTTTCTCAAGAGTCTCTTACATTGCTTATTATTAACAAAACGTTCATTCATTTATACATTTCACCTCTACAAAGGAAAATGGTTTGGCATTCAGTAATGTTAGCAAGTAAGGAATGGAATACGAAATTTGGGCACAAAGCCAAGCACTGGGACCCACAAGAATCAGTCAGCGCTTATGATGAAAACGAATGAAAATGGAAATGATATAAATAATGAGTTTAAAATACATATTCTGAAGGTCAATGTTTAAAAAGGTAAAATCGAAGAGATTTAATCGCTACCGGAATAAAAACTGCCACAAATAAGATAAAAAAAGACACCTATAGAAAATTACAAGATTTCATAAAATCCAGTAGCCTTTAAAAAATTCACAACTGGCCCAACATCAGTGTTCAGGAGCATGTGAGGTATTTGAAAAGGTAGAAGTTCCCAGAGTACACAACTCCACATCGAACACGTAATAATAATGCACGAAAATGTGGTCATAACAAAATTTATTACCTCCTTCCTATACTGCCATTATTACTTTTTTCCTGTGTCCCATCTATCTCTATGCATACCGACAAACTAAATTATTTATACATCCAATGAGATCCTCTCCAACATCACGTGAAATGTGTAGGTGTACAAGACTTTGACAACTTTCAAGTGTATTTCAGGTACACCAGATCAGTATGTTAATTTATCAGTAAAGGAAAGTATCTAAAATGTTGAATATTTGTCAGTAAGTTTCATGAGTAAGGAACTGAATTAATATTACAGTATTCATGAATTCAGGAGCGTCAAATCAATGGGATAATTTATCAATGCACGAATGTGTCTAAACTGTTGAATATTTATCAGTAAGTTTCATGAGTAAGGAACTGAAATAATATTACAGTATTCATGAATTCACGTACATCATATAAATAGGATAATTTATCAATGCACGAATGTATCTAAAATGTTGAATATTTATCAATAAATTTCATGTGTAAGGAACTGAATTGATATTGCAGTATTCATGAATACAGGTACATCAAATCATCGGGATAATTTATCAATACACGAATGTATCTAAAATGTTGAATATTTATCAATAAATTTCATGTGTAAGTAACTGAAATGATATTGCGGTATTCATGAATACAGGTACATCAAATCAATAGGGTAATTTATCAATGCACGAATGTGTCTAAAATGTTGACTATTCATCAATAAATTTCATGTGTAAGGAATTGAAATGATATTACGGTATTCATGAATACAGGTACACATCAAATCAATGGGGTAATTTATCACTGCACGAATGTATCTAAAATGTTGAATATTTATCAATAAATTTCATGTGTAAGGAACTGAAATGATATTGCGGTATTCATGAATACAGGTACACATCAAATCAATGGGGTAATTTATCACTGCACGAATGTATCTAAAATGTTGAATATTTATCAATAAATTTCATGTGCAAGGAACTGAAATGATATTGCGGTATTCATGAATACAGGTACACATCAAATCAATGGGGTAATTTATCACTGCACGAATGTATCTAAAATGTTGACTATTTATCAATAAATTTCATGTGTAAGGAATTGAAATGATATTGCGGTATTCATGAATACAGGTACACATCAAATCAATGGGGTAATTTATCAAGGCACGAATGTATCTAAAATGTTGAATATTATAAGTAAGTTTCATGAGTGGGGAACTGAAATAATAATATGGTATTCATGAATTCCTCCACTTGCTAAAAATGCTAAAAAGAATGAGAGAAGAATAGGAGACACGGAACCACCTCTCCTTTCATGACCTAAAGAAGAGAAATCTCCTTCAACTCTATAAAGATTTCTTCCTAGAAAAACATTATTGCGGCCTTTGCGAAACAAACTTCGTCAGACGAAGCTAAAAGTGAAATTCAATTGAAATTCAGCGTAAGATGAACAGATCCATCTGCATTCATTAATTGAAATTTAAAATGAACATTCATTCGGATCATATTGACTTAAGGAGGGCGGTCATTAAAATCTGCCATCCTGTTCTACAGATGCTAAGACATATTATTATTATTCTTCAGAAGATGAAGAACCCTATTCATATGGAACAAGCCCACCACAGGAGCCACTGACTTGAAATTCAAGAAGCTTCCAAAGAAGATGGTGTTCAACAGGAAGGAGTAACAAAAGGTAATAGGAAACACAGAAGAAGAAGATCACTCATTAAAAGAGAAAAAGAAAAACCAACAAACTAATAAATGAATGGAAAAATGTAAGTAAATTAAGAAGAAGCAAGGAGAGCTGTATATTACTAGCCAAAAATCGCTTACAAATTTACAAAGGGAGTTGATACGCGATGTTCTGATTCCAGCTCCCTGTGAAAGGAACGAAAATTTCTTTATTTCGGACGAAACCGATATTAATTCATACGAGCAACTTCCTAAAAACGAAGTCAACAAGCAGAAGACACCTCTTCTGGCACGACACTGTGTGCCTTGGACCTAACTCAGGCGATGATGTTTTCAACTAGACGGCCTCGAATATGCAAAGAATTTCATATTCCCAGGGGAACCAGCGTCCTCGAATACAAATTGGATGATGACCTGGGCTCAGGATAAACACCACGGCACAGTGATTAGCATGAATTACGTGACTCACTTCCGGGAGATCTAACAAGGAACAAACAAACGTACACACATGTTTGCGTGTCTTACAGTAATGCAATTGCGTTCATGTGCATATGAGGATAGTTGCAAAAGATATTATGAGGATTATTATTATTATTATTAATTATTATTCATTATTATTCCACAAGAACCTCGCTGGAACAAGCCACCACAGGGGCCACTGACTTGAAATTCAAGCTTCCAAAGAATATTATGGCGTTCGTTCGAAAGAGTTCCTTGGACTTACTGATTTCAGGTCACCTGGAAAATATACTTTCATTCTTTCCCGCGTTCATGGGCTACTACATCGCTAATCGACAGCTATAACCGAGGATGTGTGCGCTTGTAAATGCGTAGGAGGTGTGTGCTTGCAAAAGCATAGGATGTCTGTGTGTGTGCTTGCAAAAGCGTGGGATGCCTGTATGTGTGCTTGCAAAAGCATAGGATGTCTGTGTGTGCTTGCAAAAGCGTAGGATGTCTGTGAGTGTGCTTGCAAAAGCGTAGGATGTCTGTGAGTGTGTGCTTGCAAAAGAGCAGGATTCTGTCTGTGTGTGCCCACAAAAGCGTAGAATGTCTGTGTGCGTGTGCTTGCAAAAGCTTAGGATGTCTGTTGTGTGTGCTTGCAAAAGCGTAGGATGTCTGTGCGTGTGTGCTTGCAAAAGCGTAGGATGTCTGTGTTTGCGTGCATGCAAAAATGTAGGATGTCTGTATGCTTGCAACAGCGTATGATGTGTGTGTGTGTGTGTGTGTGTGCTTGCAAAAGCATAGGATGTCTGTGAATGTATCCTTGCAAAAACGTAGGATGTCTGTGTATGCTTGCAAATCCGTTCAAAGACCACTGCAATGAAATAAAGTGACACTTAGAAAAGAAGTCAGAATGTTCAGTTGCCAACAGTATTTACAACAAAGAAAACATCGGCATATGACAGTTCACCTTTCCCTAAAGTCTTAAGAATTGAAAGCCACACTTTAAAATCATGTCCAAATTGCCTAAATTTTCTGCATTCCAAAGGGAAACTGCTTCATTCATATACTCTGGGGACCAAGTGTTATCAAATGCAACCACAAATTTTCCACGAGAGAGAGAGAGAGAGAGAGAGAGAGAGAGAGAGAGAGAGAGAGAGAGAGAGAGAGAACAAAAGACACTGTACTCGCCTCAAATATCCTTCACCGCTGCCCAGGGTTCCTCCCGCCCCCACCCCTCTCTCTCTCTCTCTTTCTCTCTCTCTTTTCCCTGAGAGGGAAACATTGGTTAAAGAGGAACCTATCCTTCACATACCACCATTCCTGCTGCCACTTTCCCACGGCACAAACACACAAACACCATCAACTCGAATCCAAGAATCCTGGAAGAGGTGAGCTTAGCACGAAAGTACGTTTCGCATTATTATTATTATTATTATTATTATTATTCAGAAGATGAGCCCTATTCATATGGAACAAGCCCACCACGGGGGACAATGACATGAAATTCAAGCTTCCAGAGAATATGGTGTTCTTTAGAAAGAACTGACAGCTTATTATTATTATTATTATTATTATTATTATTATTATTATTATTATTATTATTATTAAGAAGATGAAGAACCCTATTCATATGGAACAAGCCCACCAAAGGGGACCATTGACTTGAAATTCAAGCCTCCAAAGAATATGAAGTGTATTAAAAAGAATTAACAGATTATTATTATTATTATTCAGATGAAGAACCCTATTCATAAGGAACAAGCCCACAAAGGGGACTATTGACTTGAAATTCAAGCTTTCAGAGAAGATGGTGTTCATACGAGTATGATGAAGTAAGAGGAGGTAAAGAGAAATGCAGAAAGAACTCTAGCGTCTTAAAAAAGAGAAAGATATATCAATAAATTAATAAATGGATAAAAATGTATTAAAACGCAAGGAGAATTGTATTAGGGTAGTAGTGCATTGCATCTTCGCTTGAACTTTTGAAGTTCCAATTGCGCGACATCCTCAATAGGGAGGTTGTTCCACAGTGCAACGGCGTGAGGAATAAAGGACCTCTGCAACTGAGAAGTTCGACAGTGAGGCACATTTACTGCATATTGGTGGTGCTGGTCAGCAAATCTGGTACCTCTCGGCAGGAAAAATGGATCAGGGATCGATTGAGAAAGTAGATCTCGTAAATTCAATAAAGAATCCTTCTTCAAATTCAAGAATGAAGTTCCCGAAAGCTTTAATAGCTATTTAGGGAAGTAGGACACGAAAGTAGATAGGCTTCAAGCGTACCGAAAGTCAAGGTTAAGATGCACTAAGATTTTTCATTAAAGATCAATGTTAACCTGAAGGGAATTACGCATTTAATTAACCGTTTAACGAACAATGTAATATATAGTTTATAATCGTGTGTATCAAATCTAAATATACATGAGCTGGTGTTTCAAAAATTTGGCTGTGACAAGGTGCTGTAACCTTCATTTGAAAAAATCGGTTTTTGATTTTCAAGAAAACCACGCACACACACACACACACGTATATATACACACAATATACATATTATATATATGTATATACAAATTATATATATGTATATACATATACATATATATATATATATATATATATATATATATATATATATATATATATATATATATATATATATATATATATATATATATATATATAGAGAGAGAGAGAGAGAGAGAGAGAGAGAGAGAGAGAGAGAGAGAGAGAAATTTGAACCAAGTGTAAATGAATTTTCTTCAGCTGTGTAAGCGTTGCTCTGATAAGGCTAACATGACTGACAGACATACAAAGCAGAAGATAAAGACTTAAAAGCCTCCACTGGGCACCCCCTTGGACTCTGTTGATGCTGGGGGGGCGGGTGGGGTGGGAGAGGGCTAGTAGGGCCAACTGTCATTTTTGGCAAAATAACAAATGGAGTAATTAAAATCATAATTTTATTTTGAGAGAGACACAGTACAAATTTTAAGAATAATAATATACACAAGTAAACTTCAGCGCAATCAAGTTTTCTGTACAGCGTATAATGATGTATGAGCCGCGGCCCATGAAACCTTGACTACGGCCCGGTGGTGGCCTGTCCTACAGCGTTGCCAGACGCATGATCATGGCTAACTTTAACCTTAAATAAGATAAAAACTACTGAGGCTAGAGGGCTGCAATTTGGTATGTTTGATGATTGGAGGGACGATGATCGACATACCAATTTGCAGCCCTCTAGCCTCGGTAGTTTTTAAGATCTGAGGGCGGACAGAAGAAGTGCGGATGGAAATACAAAGCCATCTCAATAGTTTTCTTTAAAACTAAATGTATGACCAAATAACAAAACAAATGAGAGAGAGAGAGAGAGAGAGAGAGAGAGAGAGAGAGAGAGAGAGAGAGAGAGAGAGAGAGAGAGAGAGTCTGTGTTCAGGTAAAACAGAAGAGGTTGGAGGACGCGTGAAAGGCATTGCCGCTTGCAGCGCGCTTTACGTGGCACACTGCAAGTACCATAAAAAACTCCCTTTGAACCTTCCCTCAACCTTTTCTTACCCAGCTGTCCAACTTCCCTAACTTGACCTTGTTGTTATTTTCACCTCTCAAGAAAAAACTCTCTTCGAGGGACTGACTGATTGACTGACTGATTGATTTACGGCTACTATAACTGGCGTCAAACATCTAGGTTACTGACGCAGAAACGCCTGAAACGCGTAACAAGAGAAATAAAGCCTTTTGCAGTTGCTCCATCAATCAATTGAAAGGCGAGGGTGGAAAGGAAGATATAAGAAAGAATATATATGGAGGTCCAGTAATGTCTACAGTATTAATCGAGCTGGGGATAATGGGAGGCTCGTGAAATTCAAAAGCTTAATCGTCGATCACTGGAAGGAGATAAAACCGAAACAGTGCGTCTGCATATCACATGAAGACTACCACGGCGCACCCCATCGCCTCATCGATCGTTTCAAACCCCATCGCTTTCGTCTCAAACCTGCTGTCTACTTGAGAGCAGTCTCCTTGAGGATGTCGTGCAACTGGAAACGCAACAGTTCAGGCGAAGATGCAACGCACGACTACCCTGTGACATTTCTCCTTGGATTCTGACAATTTACTTACGTTTTTATCTGTTCATTTATTATTTTAATTTAATTTCCGTTTGCTAATGAATGACTTCTTCTTTCTGGAAGCTTCTTGATTTTCGAGTCAATGGCCCCTGTGGTGAGTTTGTTCCATATGAATTGGGTTCTTCTGAATAATAATAATAATAATAATAATAATAATAATAATAATAATAATAATAATAATAATAATAATAATAGGGTCAGCATCGTTTAGGCATCCCAAAGGTGTCTATAATAATTACGGTAACTTTTTAGGCATCCCAAAGGTGTCTATAATAATTACGGTAACTTTTTAGGCATCCCAAAGGTGTCTATAATAATTACAGTATCCCAAAGGTGTCTATAATGGTACGGCCAACACATTTAGGCATCCCAAAGGTGTCTATAATAATTACAGTAACTTTTAGGCATCCCAAGGTGTCTATAATAATTACAGTAGCACAGCATCCAAAGGTGTCTATAATAATTGTGGTAACTTTTAGGCATCCCAAAGGTGTCTATAATAGTACGGTAACTTTTAGGCATCCCAAAGGTGTCTACAATAATAATTACGGCATCCAACTATAATAATTTAGGCATCCCAAAGGTGTCTATAATAATTACGGTAACTTTTTAGGCATCCCAAAGGTGTCTATAATAATTACGGCAACTTGCAGAAATTCAGAGCAAGCAAAAATTAACTTGAGCAGATTAAAATTTAGTCCCGTAAGTGTCCGAGACTTCTGGAACGAAATCAAAGAAAGGTGGATGAACGAAAAACATGAATCATTATATCAAAGAGACAATGGCGTGTTTATCTATGATGCATGACTGCAATAAGTCAACTTTCTACAGAACGCTTCCCACGGACGGAACAGAATAAGAGAAACATTTAATGAAAACTATTGAACTTATCATTTTAGGCGTTACTTTTATCCTATAATTATTACTCAGAATAAGAGAAACATTTAAAGAAAACTACTGAACTTATCATTTTAGGCGTTACTTTTATCCTATTATTATTATTATTATTATTATTATTATTATTATTATTACTCAGTAGGTGACCCCTATTCATATGGAACAAGCCCACCACAGGGGCCATTAACTTGAGATTCAAGAAGCTTCCAAAGAATATTATGGTGTTCATTAGGAAGAAGTAAGAGGAAGTAAAGGGAAATACAGAAAGTAGAGATCTCACATATTGAAAAGATAAAAAATATTACTTAATATATAGATAAAAATGTATTAGAATGCAAGGAGAACAGTATCAGGGAAGTAATGCATTGCATTACACTTGAACCTTTGAAGTTCGAATTGCACAAACGCAGAGAGCTGGGCTGTGCATGCAAAGGAAGCCTAAAGATCAGGAACAAGCAATTACGAGCCGAAAGTGGAATGAATATGAAACTCGTTTTGTGTCACGCACTTTTATTCAATGAAATGGTCGACTCCACTTCAGGAGGTTATGAAACACGAGGCACACCAAGGGGTCAATTTTGGGTTGTACCGAGGGCGTTTGAGTAGTTTTTTTTTTTTTTATTCAAGGGCTGCGCAGCAAATAAATACAAGAGAATGAAACTGAGGCGGAGGCCGATTGTTTACAAACTGCCAGCTGATTACAATCACTCGTTGTAATCATATATCCGCGATCAATTTTTAGGGTAAAATGCAGTGCATTACTACTGTAATACAACTTTCCTGGCATTTCATTAATTTAATTACACTTTTATCTATTCATCTATACAGGCAGCATTGTAGCTGCTTGTAAAACAAGTAAAAAAATGCGCCGAAGTTTCTTCGACGCAATCGAGTTTTTTGTTCAGCTGCTACGGCGTATAATCAAGGCCACCGAAAATAGATCTATTTTTCGGCGGTCTCGGTATAATATTGTATGAGCCGTGGCCCAAAAAACTTTAACCACGGCCCGGTGGCAGCCTAACCTGTATCGTTGCCAGAGGCACGATTGTGGCTCACCTTAACTTTAAATAAAGTAAAAACCACTGAAGCTAGAGGGCTGCAATCTGGTACGTTTGATGATTGGATGGTGGATGATCAACATGCCAATTTGCAGACATCTAGCCTCAGTAGTTTTGAAGATCTGAGGGCGGGCAGAAAAAGTGCGGACAGAATAAAGTGCGGACGGACAGACAAGGCCGGCACAATAGTTTTCTTTTACAGAAAACTATAACTGAAAGTTAATCATGAGAATGAATGAACTTCATACCTTTTTGTTCAACGGGAACCAATCTATACATTTTCACATACAAATGATTACCCACTTGGCTAACGGTGGTGGGGATGGGTCTATTCAACCTCTAGATAAATGTATCTTGAATTCGTCGGGTATAGTATGTATGGACTCGTATGTACGAGCGGCGATACATTTCTATCCTTCTCGTGGTCAGGTCGGCAACGTGACCTCGTTCTGACACTCACTTGGATGTATAAGGGTTTATAGTGACCAGAGTATCCAAAAAACTCTGAAGAATCCGAGAAGTTAAGAGGGCATTGGTTATTACAATTTTTATTATATATATATATATATATATATATATATATATATATATATACATATATATATAATATATATATACACATACTACAATTGTGGTAATGTGTGATAAACA
>NC_089765.1:11625875-11658375 GCF_040412425.1 Macrobrachium rosenbergii | reverse complement strand
ATATATATATATATATATATCAGTCCACAAACAGTCATCACCACTAGTAGCACTGCTTGGCACTGAACGAGAGAACAGCGCCAATGCAATAATAACACAAAAGGCTTCCATTCTCATTCGAGGAAGGCCCCACTGCTTGACCAGCAAGCAAGTCGACTAACCTTCAATCTCGCAGAGAAAACTTTTGCCCTCCGGAATGGTCCTACCCGAATGCTTTGAGCTTTGAAACGTTTCATTCGGTGCTTTAAGGAATCGGGAACGATTCCACAAATCTCACCGAATCGCCATCAACTACAAACAAGTAAAAAAATAACTTCGGCGCAATCGAGTTTTCTGTACAGCCTCTGCAGCGTATAATCAAGGCCACCGAAAATAGATCTATCTTTCGGGGTCTCGTTATAACGCTGTATAGGCCGCGGCCCATGAAACTTTAACCACGGAACGGTGGTGGCCTGTCCCATATCGTTGCTGTAAGCACGGTATAAGCACGATTACGACTAACTTTGACCTTGAATAAAATCAAAACTACTGAAGCTAGAGGGCTGCAATTTGGTATGTTTGATGACTGGAGGGTGGATGATCAACATACCAATTTACAGCCCTCTAGCCTCAGTAGTTTTTAAGATCTGAGGGCGGACAGAATAAGGTGCGGACGGACAGACAAAGCCGCCACAATAGTTTTCTGTAAAAAACTAAAACTACAAGCCGTGATGTCACCAAGGACACGGAGCTGTCAATCATTTCCACCAAGGATGAACGGTGTCAGGCTGTCACTGTCTGCGAGGCACAAGAGTTTATTTACAAAAGAAAAAATAATAAAAAAAAACAAAGAAATATATCTCACCTAGAAATCGAGAGAGAGAGAGAGAGAGAGAGAAGAGAGAGAGAGAGAGAGAGAGAGAGAGAGAGAGAGAGACTCTCTCTCGCTCCAAACCACAGCCTCTTTCCTGTCCAACCAACCGGGCCAGCATTCCGCCTGTCTTGATATTAGATTGCAGGATAAAAGTAAAAATAAAAAGGGTGTCTTATTGAGCAATAAAATGTCGTCTCTTTTCTTGGGCAGAGTCCAGAGGGCCTCAGCAGGCTCTTACGTCCTTTATAAAAAGTATATAGGCTATGCCAGCTTTAACTAATCAGAAAACCAATAACTGATTATTAATAATATATACACATACATACATACATATATATGTATATATATATATATATATATATATATATATATATATATATATATATATATATATATATATATATATAATATATGTATGTATATATATGTGTATATTATGTATGCAAGTGTGTGTGCATGTGTATGTGCAAGTGAACAATTATGCATGAGCAATCTACTCTGCAGTAAACCATACGTAGGAAGCGTTAACATTTCCTGCCACCTTGGAACCAATCATCAAAAACATCATCTGAGCTTCTTCAAACGTAACTTCATCTTGTTTTAATTCTCTGAGTTTACATGTGCAAATCCCCATACTATTTTTCATCATAACCATTTTTCCATGAAAAGTTGGTTTCACAAGGAAACCAATATAAATCTGTAATCACGAAAATCAACCCTAAACCAGTTATTGAAAGTTTGAAAAATGCAACATAAGAATGGAATGGACTATAAAATTTAGCCAAACTACAACGTAGGACTGGAATGGAAAGGAATATCAAATGTAGCCAAAATACAACATAGGACTGGAATGGAATGGAATATCCAATTTAGCCAAAATACAACATAGGATGGAATGGAATGGAATATAAAATTTAGGCAAAATACAACATAGGACTGGAATGGAATGGAATGTCAAATTTAAGCAAAATACAACATAGGACTGGAATGGAATCGAATATAAAATTTAAGCAAAATACAACATACTGTAGGACTGGAATGGAATGGAATATCAAATTTAGCCAATATACACATAGGACTGGAATATCAAATTTAACCAAAAAACAACATAGGACTGGAGTGGACTGGAATATAAAATTTAGCCAAAAAACAATATAGGACTGGAATGGAATGGAATATAAAATTTAGCCAAAATACAACATAGGACTGGAATGGAATGGAATATAAAATTTAGGCCAAAATACAACATAGGACTGCAATGGAATGGAATGTCAAATTTAAGCAAAACACAACATAGTACTGGAATGGAATGGAATATAAAATTTAGCCAAAATACAACATAGGACTGGAATGGAATGGAATATAAAATTTCGGCAAAATTTTATATCCCAGCCTTTCTGTATTCCTTGGGACTTATACCCACCATATATATAGCCCTTGTCTATGTATATCTTTAGTTGCTGTGACCATGTCTTGGTAATAAGATGAAAGTGCTTAGCGTCTCAAATGTTTCAGTTTTACCTGTGGATGTAACTTCGTTCATATATATATATATATATATATATATATATATTATATATATATATATATATATATATATATATATATATACATACACACATATATATATATATATATACATTTATTTATATACACACATATCTATATATGCATATAATAAATATATGTAATACATATATATATATATATATATATATATATATATATATATATATATATACACACATTTATATATATATATCTACACACATAATATATGGTATATATATTACATAGCGTGTAGGCATATTGCACGTTTAATATATTTATAAGAACGCCATTACGTACCCCTCACTCATTAAACAATAGAAAAACATAGAATGGAATTCAATCCACATACTTCAAGAAGCTGAAATTAGGACACAACAAGAGAGTCAAGTTTCTCATCTCCCTTTCAAAGAATTGACCCCAAAATAATAATAATAATAATAATAATAATAATAATAATAATAATAATAATAATAATATAATAATAATAATAATAATAATAATAATAATATAGACAGAACTTTTGGATTAACAACCATTTCGAAAACCTTGACAGTATAGCTATTATAGCAAAGACTAAAGCATAAAGTCTATGTCTCAGTCCAGCCTTGAAATGACTAGGCGATCTTCTACACACACATACACACACAGTCACATACAAACACAAACACACACACAAGATGCACAAGAAAATAAAAACCCTTCAGCCCACGAAGGTGGCTGGGCTCAATCGTTTTTGTTTGGTTACGTCATTCGTCTTCCCCGACCGAAGGGTAGAGATACCTCTTTTGGGACTGAGGAGGGAATCGACTGAGAATGTCGCGTGAGCTTTCATTTCTCAAGTTATCGTGTCCCCCCCTCCCCTCTCTCTCTCTCTCTCTATGCATACATACATACATACATACACATATATGTTTATATACATATACATATATATATATATATATATATATATATATATATATATATATATATATATATATATTTAAATAAATATATATATATATATAATATAAATATATATATATATATATATATATATATATATACATACATACATAAATACATACACAAAATTTAAATAATTAAACTTACGCGGCACTACAACTGCACTAACATACAAGAACACCAATACTAACACAATTCGCAAAGGTCTGTAAATAATAAGATACAACCGCAATTTTCAGTTTGGCACCTAAGAGCTCAGCCTTTAACTAAATCAAAACGAAGACTCAACAAACCGCCAGAGAAAGTAACGCTTTCCATTCGACTTTCTCAAAAGTCAGCGTAGGTCTTGCAGCATCTCTTGTTACCTTGGCGACGCGACATGACTCGTGCAGACATTCAGTCAGTCAATCAAGTTTCCCGCAGGTTCATTTCATCTGTGAGTGAATCTCTTGACTTCACCTGAACCTGTCCATCCGATTAAGATTTTCTCATAACATCATTATTTTTCCGGGTTTGTACAATTCTGAGTCAATCTTATATCTTTTCTCTTCAATTGACTGATGCATGTTGATATATATATATATATATATATATATATATATATATATATATATATATATATATATATATATATCATATAAAACTTTCTGCATTTACAATAGGATACAATTCACGAACGCGTATTTTAAAAATATCTTTTCATCTTCTACCTATTGCCTTAGGTGATTGCAAATCTTCTTCTGAAATGCTTGCCTATAAAATCTACTATTATCTTCCGTAGCCTACCAACAAGAAACAGGTTGACAATTATTATTATATATATATATATATATATATATATATATATATATATATATATATATATATATATACACATTTTGTATATATATATGTATTTATTATATATATATATATATATATATATATATATATAATATATATATATATATATCATAATGTTTAGATCAACAAGCTTCAACCATCAATAAAAATTCCTTGTAACATTACAATTTTGTGTTACAATTAGATGATTTTTCTTAATCACCCATCAAACCAGCCTTACATTTTTGCGTGACTGCTATGTGCAAAAGTAATCCGGAATACAACTGGGCCACAAACAAGTAAACAGCCTAATATTTGTGAGTTATTAAAATGCTGATCACCTGGGCAATGAGTCTACCTTCACAAGTGCAATTACCCAACCATTACTGAAACTGTAAAACGGCAATTAGCTAGAATTCCAGCCTGGTATATGAATATTCTGTACCTATCCCTGCCGAGATCGACCAGAAGCACCAATATGCTGTAAATGGTGCTTCCTCGCTGTCGAACTTCTCCAAAGTTCCAGAGGTCCTTTATTCCTCAAACCTTTGGACTGTGGAGAAGCCTCCCCACAGTGAATGTGGTGCAATTGGAACTTCAGGAGTTCAAGCGAAGATGCGACGCATTGCAACCCTAATACAATTCTTCTTGTATTTTAGCAATTCATTGAATTTTATTATATCTATTTATAAATCTGTTAATTAGGTTTTTTATTTTTAACAAGTGATCCCTTCTTTCTGTATCTCCCATTACCTTCTCTTGCTTCTTCCTAATGAACACCATAATATTCTTTGGAAGCTTGAATTTCAAGTCAGTGGCCCCTGTGGTGGGCTTGTTCCATATGAATAGGGTTCTTCATCTTCTGAATAATAATAATAATAGAGTTAAGAACGAGCTGTATGACTTGGAAACGAGAAAAAAAAATCACGCTACAAAAATACCTGGAAAGATTCCTTAAAATAACGAAGGCGGGAATAAAATCAAACGATTCGGAAATTACGGAAATATAATCAGAAGGAATATTACGGTGACCTTTAGGTGTACATCTGTGGCATAATTTTCCGTCAGGTACAAAAAATGGCTGGCCTAGTTAAGAGGAACACGTCCACGAACTAATAATTATACATGACCTAAATTTGCATGAGTATGTTCGAGCAAATTGGGAGGGAATGCGACACACAACAAGTAAAAAAATGCACCGAAGTTTCTTCGGCGCAATCGAGATTTCTGTACATCCGCTACAACGTATAATCAAGGCCACCGAAAATGCATCTGTCTTTCGGCGGTCTCGGTATAATGCTGTATGAGCCGCAGCCCATGAAACTCTCAGCCGGCCGTGGTGCATGGCCTGTCCTATATCGTTGCCAGAAGCACGATTATTGGTGACTTTAATCTTAAATGAAATCAAAACTACTAAGGCTAGAGGGGTGCAATTTGGTATGTTTGATGATTGGAGGGTGGACGATCAACATACCAACTGGCAGGCCTCTAGCCTCAGTAGCTTTTAAGATCTAAGGGCGGACAGAAAAAGTGCGGTCGGACAGACAAAGCCGGCATAATAGTTTTCCTTTACAGAAAACAAAAAATTAGATTATCTTACAATGAAGTCGATAATTGGAAACAGAAATAAAATTACTGGAATTATGTACCTGATATATATTGTATATAAATGAAATAAAAGGCAAAAACTAGATTATCTTAAAGTAGATAACTGGAAAAAGAAATAAAATTACTGAAATCAAATGCCTGATCTAAAATTTTGAAAAATTAGATTATCTAGGTTCTGAAGTTCCAGTATCTGAACAAGAGATATTTTTGCTGAGCCATTAGAAAAATTTATTTTGTAAACTTAAAATTTTTGAAAAAACTGTATTATCTAGGTTCTGAAGTTCCAGCATCTGATCAAGAGATTTGCTGAGTCATTAGAAAAATGTATTTTGTATATAAAAAAATTGTGAAAAACTATATTATCTGGGTTCAGAAGCTCCAGTATCTGACCAAGAGGTTTACTGAGTCACTAGAAAAATGTATTTTGTATATCTAAAATTTTTGAAAAAAAATGACATTATTTGGTTTCTTGGGCATTGCTTTCAAATGGCTAAAAGCGCAGCCCGAGACATCATCCCTACCAGACATAGCGAAGAAATAGTGAAACTTTGATAAGGTCAGCGTTCCTAACTTAGATAACGAGCCGAGAGTATTGATCTATTGATTTGGGTTACTGCAAGAAACATAACATTTGCATCCCGACTGACTCTGATGAAAGGTTGTAAATCTCCCAGAGTGAGGAGGCTGGAACTGCAAGGCGGTTCATTATTATTATATATTACTGGAACTGGAATAAAGAATTTAGGCCAAAGGTCAATCACTGGGACCTATGAGGTCATTCAGTCCTGAAAAGGAAAATGACAGTAAAAAGGTTTGAAAGGTGTAACAGGAGGAAAACCTCGCAGCTGCACTATGAAGTAACTGTTAGGAGAGGGTGAAAAGTCAGACGGAGAGAAGAGAATGTGAACGGAGGTAGTGTAAAAGAAATGAAAGAGGTTGCAGCTATGGCCTAAGGAAGGGACGCTGCAAAGAACCTTGAGGAATGCCTACAGTGCACCATGTGAGGTGCACTGACGGCAGCAACCCCACTACAAGGATTATCATTATTATTATTAAAACAGTTTTACCAGACCACTGAACTAATTATCAGTTCTCACAGGAATGCTTCTTGATAGTTCAAAATAGTCTCACACTTAACTTAGGTTTTTGGTTACAGGTTTTACTTGGTAACACACACACATATACACACACATATATACACACACACACACACACACAACCAAACACAGCGCTTGTTTTTGCAAAAGGAGGAATATTGTGACCATAAGCCGCCCTCCTCCTGTCAAAACACTTACTTTTTTTTTTTGGCCAATTTATAAAAAAAAAAGGACAGGAAAAACAGGACCTGTTGATGGATACATGGGCAGAGGGCCAACTTCCAAATGGCTGGTTAAGCGTGCAACAGATACTCTCTCTCTCTCTCTCTCAAAGAGCCAACTTCCAAAAGGCTGATTAAACGGGCAACATATATATGCTCTCTCTCTCTCTCTCTCTCTCTCTCTCTCTCTCTCTCATATATATATATATATATAATTTATATATTTATGATATACTGTATATTTATGTATATATATATATATATATATATATATATATAGTATGTAGATAATTTATATGTATGTATTTACATATGATATATTTATATATATATTATACATTACATATATATATATATATATATATATATATATATATACTGTATATATATATATATATATACATATAATATACAAAGTATATCATAAATATATAAATTATATATATATATATACAGAGAGAGAGAGAGAGAAGAGAGAGAGAGAGAGAGAGAGAGAGAGAGAGAGAGAGAGAGTTTATCTCATATTCCCCTCGCGTCCCAATTTGCGACAAGTTCAATCAACGGCAGACTCCAGAAATCCCCCATCTCTCCGGGAGTCTTGTTTATGCTTTATATTGCATCGTCAACTTCCTTGGCTCCAACTTCCGCCAATTTGCTGATCTGAGATATGTGAATAAGCAGCAATAAAAAGCAATCAAATCAACTGCTAGATGGAAAGATATGTAGAGAGATTTCTAGACTTAATTCATTGCTTAGTTATTATTATTATTATTATTATTATTATTATTATTATTATCATTATTATTTTATTATTATTATTCAGAAGATGAACCCTATTCATATGGAACAAGCCCACCAAAGGGGCCACTGACTTGATATTCAAGCTTCCAAAGAATATTAAGGTGTTCATTCGAAAGAATTAACAGGAGGTTATGGGAAATACAGAAAGAGGAGATCACATTAAAAGAGTAAAAATAAACTAACAAATCAATAAATAAATGGATAAGAATGTAAGTAAATTATCAAAACACAACAGCATAACAACAGGTACACATGAATAACATCAACACCACAGCGCCTGAGCGATTTCTGTCAACCCTGTCCAGGTCGTCTTAGGTTACAGGGGGGAATTGTCGAGCCTCTGGCATCCACTGCTGTGTGGATGTCTGAAGGGCCCTTTATATTCAGATTATGTTCCCTCTTCCATGAGAGTATAACTTGACACGAGTTCTTTTCTTCATTGCAACTGTTACATTTATCATATATATACACATATATAATATATACATTTTACACACACACACATGTAATAATATATATACATATATATATATATATATATATATATATATATATATATATATATAAATATATATATATATGCAATTAACACGTTTCCTTTTGCTTGGCTGAGCAACATTTCCCCATTTTCCTTTGCTTAGGTAAGCTACATTTCCCATTTTCTTTTGCTTAGATAAGCTACATTTCCATTTTCTTTTGCTTAAGTTAGTTACATTTCCCACTTTCTTTTGCTTAGGTAAGCTACATTTCCCACTTTCTTTTGCTTAGATAAGCTACATTTCCCACTTTCTTTCGCTTAGGTAAGCTACATTTCCTCATTTTCTTTTGCTTGGATAAGCTACATTTCCCATTTTCTTTTGCCCAGATAAGCCACATTCTACAATTCTCACAAGCTTCTTTCCATTATCCGGACGTTGTAACCTTTTCAAATGTTATTACAACCATACAAATCTCCACAACGTTAACAATTAGGGGATTGCACTAAACTAATAACCATCCCCCCAAGGTTTTATACATGACTAAAGATTGTTTTATACATGAGTAAAGATTACTTTATACATGACTAAAGATAGTTTTATACATGGATAGATCATTTAATACATGACTAAAGATTGTTTTATGAGTAAAGATTAATACATGAATAAAGATGATCTTATACATGGATAAAGATTGTTTTACACCTGAGTAAAGATTATCTTATACATGGTAGAGATTGTTTTATACATAAATAACGATTGTTTTATACATGGATAATGATTGTTTTGTACACAAATAGATTATTTTATACATGAACAAAGATTGTTTCATACATGAACAAAGATTGTTTTATGCATGAATAAAGATTGTTTTACACATGAACTAAGACTGTTTTATACATAAGTAAATGTTATTTTATTCATGAATAAAGATTATTTTACACATGAACAAAGACTGTTTTGTACATGAATAAAGGTTGTTTTATACACGAATAAAGATTGAGGCAGCGTAATGCTATTCTACACCAGTAATCGTCGGTTCTTTAAGCAACTGCCCTGTCATTATCCATTTGAAGGACCAGTATGACGTAACGAAGCTTAAAATTACACTGGCTCGAGATTTTCCTTCTCTCTCTCTCTCTCTCTCTCTGTTACATTTACTCACATTCCGAATAGTTACACATGAAATCATCTGCATGATTGTGCATCTATTTTCTCTCTCTCTCTCTCTGCGATAGACGAACGAATAATTTGAAAATCACTGCTAACAGAAAAAGCCACCACGGAATAAAGTAGTTCAAGCAAATTTGCAAAGAAAAAATTGCGAAAATAAACGAGAGCTGTTCAGCTGCCCTTGAGAAAAGCAAGTTTTTTCATAGAGCGAGTTTTTTCTTTCATCAAAAAACAATTACTTTTTTTGCTTGAAGGTTAGACCTCTCAGGCAATTTCAATACTTCCTCCTTGCATTCGAAGAAGCAACATCTATTCTAGAAAGAAGATTTGAACACATTAAAAGAGAAAAAAATTTCATCTAACTGGGCAGCAGAGAAGAATTTCTTAAGACATGCAGTTAACCATATGTAATTATAATAGCCACAAAATCCTCTTAACTTCTCGAATTCTTCTCGATTTTTTGGATACGCTTGTCACTGCAAAGCCTTGGATCCAAGTGCAAGAAATATGAAGGAATTGTGATGTCCGGTGGCGAGAATCGAACCCACATCCAGAGAAATCACAAAGAGGTCACGTTGCCCACCTCGAGGTCAGGTCAGGAATGTGACGTCGTTGTGATTATGGGACACGGGGTTGGTTCCTCCCACCGGACATCATAACTGCTTCAGATTTCTTGCACTTGGATCCAAGGCTTTGTACCTGGTAAAAAGTGACCACTAGATTCTATAATTATCCACAGTGTCTCGATTTAATATCAGACACTTGAGACACAATATATAACAAAAGGTAAATCTTAATATTGAAGAAACCAGGGGAAGAAGGATTGTTTTTAACTATTAGGTAATGCCAGCCCCATCGGACTCCTCAAAGTCTGAACTCGAAAGAAAGAGTCCAAGATATTTCTTGAAGGCAGGACGTGGTCTGTAGTTTGTTTTGATTACAGAAAATTTGATGAAAAACTTACTTGCATACTCTATATACATATGTATTTTATATATATATATATATATATATATATATATATATTTTATATATATATATATATATATATATATATATATATATATACACAAAGGAGCAACGCAATATGATGCCTACAAAATAAAACATTAAAATAAGTAAAAAAAAAAAACAAAAGATAAATTAATGTAAGCTCTCAGGTATTTCTCGTTCTTCTACACGAAGATTTAAAAAGAGAGCAAAATATTTTGAAAAATAAAGCCGAGGGAGGATAAAACCTGGTATATATCGCTGACACCGGATGTGAAAAAAAAATAAAAACAACTGACAAATTTTTATTTTTTGCCACACCATCTAGTCTAAGATCTCCCGCCGTCTGGTTCACTTTTTGGCTATATTAGTTTTCGTAACGTTTCTACTGCTGATACCTCAGAGAGAGAGAGAGAGAGAGAGAGAGAGAGAGAGAGAGAGAGAGAGAGAGAGAGAGAGAGAGAGAGAGAGAGAGAGAGAGAGTCACACTGCAGCTTCACTCGGCAAGATTCAGGTTAATTCTAAGACTTGAGGTTTGTGACCGCCTTGTAGGTGCATTTTATAAAGAAAACAGAGAGACTTTTTACAATTTGGTGAGCAGTTTTGCAAAAAGGAAATGTTTACCATTAACAACTATGAAAGATTCCTATTTTCTTAAACTTCCACTTGCATGCTATTGTAACCAAGAGCATTTGAGAAAATGTATAATAATGTGTGATGCATATTAATGATGTATAATGCATTATATTAAATTTACAATGTATAATAAATGTATAATGCATAATAATAAACGTATAATGTATAATAAATGCATAATAACATATAATAAAAACTTTGAGAAAATGTATAATAATGTATAATGTACAATATTAAATTATAATGTATAGCAATAAGTATATAATAATAACGTATAATAAAAACCTTGAGAAAATAATTTATACATAATGTATCATATTAAATATATAATGTACAATAATAAATGTATAATGTATAATAATGTAAAATGTATCATATTAAATATATAATGTACAATAATAAATGTATAATGTATAATAATGTAAAATGTATCATATTAAATATATATTGTACAATAATAAATGTATAACGTATAATCATAAATGTATAATGTGCAACAATAAATGCACAATAATGTACAATAAAACCCTTAACAAGAGAATAAAAAAATCCTTTCCACTTTCAAAGGACCACGTAAAAAAAAAAAGACACAATACAAAAACATCTGCTGACGAAACCTTTGAGTTTTAAAGACCTGCCTTCGTCACCAACATCTCCCACCAGAGACGTCCGTTGGAGCTAACATGCGCGAGGAGAAGGAATTCGTAATGGGAGGCATCTCCTCTTCCTCAGGAAAGAGTCAAGTTCTCAGAAGAAGAAGAAGAAGAAGAAGAAGAAGAAGAAGAAGAAGAAGAAGAAGAAGAAGAAGTAGTCTTCTAAGGCCTTTTGTTTACAAGGAGTACCCCACATCTCTAGCAACAGGGCGGCCTTTGTCAAAATGTCATGAAGGCCTTCTCTCAATGTTCTTGCATTTCGTGGGGATTTATATATGTATTTATTTATGTATTTATGGGTCTCTAGTCACGTAGTTATTCTCGCTTCGAGTTAAGTAGGGTCTTTGTTTTGAATCACGGTTCCTCCACTTTCGTCTTTCAAGAGAGAGGAAAGGAAATTTTAGATGGGATTTGCACATGGAGAGATTTTAACGCTAGAGACAAATGCTGATTGATTTCTGTCAGTGTCGCATACAAACACACGTTTATATATATATATATATATATATATATATATATATATATATATATATAAATATATATATATATATATATATATATATATATATATATAAATATATATATATATATATATATATATATATATATATATATATATATATATATAAATTATATATATATATATATATATATATATATATATATATATATATATATATATATATATATATATATATATATATATATATATATATAACGGAGACTCATTTAACCTAGATCAAGACTGTTGGTTCTGGAAAGCTTGTAACTTCTTCCCTGAATAAATATCTCCGCTAGATACCACCCAGGTTAAATGAGGTCTTATTGTTAATTGTATCAACGCATAGAACAATTGTGTAAGTGATTACAGTTATATATATATATATATATATATAAAGGCAACGCCATGAAAAAGTGAAAGAACGACGGAGTGGTGCTAGGCCTTCCGATTTATTGTCCTTCAAGTTAAGTATATCTTAGTTGAAGTATTGTCTGCTAAGTAAAGGACAATAAGTCGAAAGGCCTGGCACCACTCCCGTCCTTTCTCTTTCGTTCGTGGCATTGCCTTTATTTATAAATTCATCACGTTCCATATTTTCGTGATTCAGTTATACGTAATATGTTGTGTGTGTATGTGTATGTGTGTGTGCATATAAATACATCTATATATGCAAGTACACACACACACACACACACACATTAATATTGACATATTATATATATATATATATATATATATATATATATATATATATATATATATATATATATATATATATATATACATATACTTATATATAAACAGATGTGTGGTTCTATACGACACTGACAGAAATCAATCACCATTTGTCTCTGACATAAAATCCCTCCGTCCCCGGCAAATCCCATCTAAAATTCCCTTTCCTCTCTCATGAAAGACAAAAGCGGAGGAACCGTGATTCAAAACAAAGAACCTACTCAACTCGAAGCGAGAATAACTACGTGACTAGAGGGCCACCTGTCAAAGACTCCTCCTGGACGCCAGTGGCACTCGCTGGCACTCACGTGTGGGGGGTGAGGGGAATATTAAGACAAAGGTCTAAGTAATCTCTAGACCGCGATTATGACCTCATCGAGGTCTCTGGCACCGAGAGAGACTCGATGAGGGCAGAAAGAATAGGACAGAATCGAATGCAGAATTTAGGTCAAAGGCCGAGCACTGGGACCTATGAGGTCATTCAGTGCTGAAAGGGAAACTGACAGCTAAAACGCCTGAAAGGTGTAACAGCTGCACTAGGGATCAATTGTTAGTAGAGAGTGGAAAGTAAGATGTAAGGAAGAGAATATGAACGGAGGTGCAGGAAAAGGAACGAAAGAGGTTGCCGCTGGGGGCCTAACGAAGGCAGAAGCCCCGCAAAGTACATTACAATGCCTACAGTGCATCGCATGAGGTGCACTGACGGTACCGCCTCCCACCTATGGCGCCCAAAGTAAATTAGATAGTTATAACAATTGACTTTTTTTTTTTTTTTGGAAGGAACCAAATAAAGTCATAGAAATGTTTTTTATCACAAGCGGGCCAAATGTTCCTAATGACTTTCTAATGTGATAATATAACCTGTTTGTTTATGGAAACAAGCCAACGCCCTTCATAATAATTCTGGGTCATAATGAAAACCCGTTAGCACAGAAGGCTGAATTATTGCACTTGCCAGCATACACACACACACACAGGCACACATACATACATACATAAATATATATATATATATATATATATATATATATATATATATATATATATATATATATATACATACACTGTATATATATATTATATTTATATATACACATACACAATATATATATATATATATATATATATATATATATATATATATATATATATATATATATATATATATAAAATATACAATATGAACCATAACAAGGGCCCCATTCTGGTCAAATTATACATATTTTTCAATTAGTTCTTTAACCATTTTCTCCACATTTGTGTGTGTGTGTGTGTGTGTGTGCAATATCCTTACACACATCACCGCCCAACACAAAAAGTCATCTTCACTCATCTGCAGGACAGTCATTAAACAAGTAATCTTTAAATATACAAGTAACATTTTCAATGAACATTTCTCCAAAAGCAAAATCAAAAGACCTACTACCCATTTCAGGGACGGCAAGTCATCGTTTTTCTCAAATATCGCTCAAACTAATTATTTGATCGAAATGGTCCTTTGACACAGTGTACAAGACATCTCCCGCTAATGTAGTGCATTGTCAAACGGTTTTAGTTAAGGCGTTTACTCTTGACTTACATGGTGTTGCCAAGCATCGTCAAACTATGCATTCGAACGTCCTTTATCCCCATCTCGTCCCTCCCTCTCCCTTCCCCTCCTCATTCCTCCCTCTCCCTTCCCCTCCTCATCCCTCCCTCAACCTCTTTCCTGGCTCCCATCTCTACTCCTTTCCTGTCTATGGGGATGGCGGGCGTTCGATTGCGCAGATTAATCCTGCTGACTCGACGACTTTGCCTTTAAAGTCAGAGTAAAACGCCTTAACTAACACCATTTGACAATGCACTATATTGCCAAAAATTAGCGGGAGGTGTCTTGTAACACTGTGTCAAAGTACCATTTCGATCAAATAATTGGTTTGAAAGATATTTGGGAAAAACGATGACTGGCGCTCCATGAAAATGGATAGTAGCATTATGCCATACGTCCACTTATACAAATTTACATTTACTGATCTTCAGGGGACCCTATATTTAAATACCCATTTACAATTACACACAGTCTTCGTTAGGTTAGTCGTTTTACCGTAAGAGGTTTGAGTATGCATTTACAAACATTTACACTTCCTGTGAAACCCACGTGAACTGTGTAGGTGTTATTGGCGATTGGACTCATAAATTAAGTCGTGCAATTGGAACTTAGGATGTTCAAGCGAAGATGCAAGGCATTACTACCCTAATACCATTCTTCTTGCATTTTAATACATTTTTCATCTATTTATTAATATATTAATCTATTAATCTTTTTAATAAGTGATATTTCTTCTTTTTGCATTTCCCTATACCTCCTCTTACTTCTTCCTAATGAACACCAAAATATTCTTTGGAAGCTTGAATTTCACGTCAGTGGCCCCTGTTGTGGGATTGTTCCGAATGAGTAGGGTTCATATTCTGAATAATAATAATAATAATAATAATAATAATAATAATAATAATAATAATAATAATAATAATAATAATAGTCACTGTAGATGAGAATGCTAACATTAAAAGTAAGGTTAGCCAGCTAGCTAACAAATAAACAAAAGAGACATGCAAACTGGCGGGAGAGTCACTACTAACAAAACAAATAAACGGTATTACAGCATCGACTCAGACGCCACACCATGTCAACATTATCTATTATTGATTATTCTACCTCTTCGCAGATGCTACCTGTTGCCGTTACCAGATGTCAGTTGATTGCCATCACGCAATTTCTCTCGTAGGATGTCATCTCCTTTTCCGATTCTTCAAAAAGAGCGCCTCATACACTGAATGCAAGATGGGATTTAGGCCGAGCGCTGGGACCTATGAGGTCATTCAGCGCTGAAAGTGAAATTGAGAGTAGAGAGGTTTGAAAGGTGTGACAGGAGGAAAACCTCGTTGAGGAAAGTAAGATGGAAGAAAGAGAATACGGACGGAAGTACAGTAAAAGGAACGAAGGAAGGGGGTTGCAGCTATGCCTACAGTGCACCGCATGAGACGCACTGACAGCGCTACACCCCTGCGGATGACTAAAAAATAAAGAGCAAAAACTGATTGATCCAAACAGCACTAATTTGCATATCTCCGCATCTAATTCATTTCCACCACAACGAGCCGCTTTCTGCTACGCACGTCTTTGCACAAGAATGTAAGCGCGCGCGCGCGCAGGTGTTCGAATGCATTGCACAGTCAGAACTTGCAAACTTTGCAAGCGACGGAAAAAATTCTGAGGAGACATAGTCTATACATGTTGCAGCCAACTGGCATGTTGCAATTGTCTTCTATTTTGGGAGCGTCGTTTGATATAATCAGCCAGCGCTTACAAATCGTGCGTGTGTATGAGAGAGAGAGAGAGAGAGAGAGAGAGAGAGAGAGAGAGAGAGAGAGAGAGAGAGAGAGAGAGAGAGAGGATCTGTAATGACAATATTAAAATGGCAGATTCCACACAAACAAAACGAGAAAAACTGAATTGTATTTACGTATATTATTTTATTGAGAGAGAGAGAGAGAGGATCTGTGATGATAATCTTGGCAGATTCCATACAAACAAAACGAGAGAAATTGAATTATATATATTTCATATTTTCTTGAGAGAGAGAGAGAGAGGAGAGAGAGAGAGAGAGAGAGAGAGAGAGAGAGAGAGAGAAGGGGGGGGGTCTGTAATGATAACTTTGAAATGGCAGATTCCATACAAACAAAGAGAGAGAGAGAGAGAGAGAGAGAGAGAGAGAGAGAGAAGAGAGAGAGAAACAAACAGTTCGCAAACGAGACAAATTTTCCTTCTCATACGAATATACAAGACGCGTATATACCACGCACAAAGAAAAACCCAGCAGGAACCTCACAGCCATTACGCCAGGATTCTATTTCTGACAGCCGTGACGCTGGGTAGTGGGTACAATCCCAGGAGACACCAGCCGGATGTCATGTGGCCATGTTAAGTGTTGTCACACGATCCAACACATGTGTTCAAGGGCATCGTTCGATTGATGATCGCCTTCCTTCAAACGTTCCTTCGCGGAATCGAATGCAATTGATAGAATTTACCCCAAAAACGCCAAGAAAGCGCTGGGACTTACGAGGTCATTCAGCGCTGAGAGGGAAACTGGCAGTAGAAAGGTTTGAGAGGTGTAAAATAATTTAAGACATCTCTTAAAAGTAAAGACAGTTCATAAAAACTGATCATTTACTTGCAATTTTTGAAATTGGGATGTCAAATTCAGACCAAGCCCTGGGGACCCATGAGGTCATTCAGCGCTGAAACGGTAATTGAGAGTAACAAAAGTTTGAAAGTTCTAACAGGAGGAAAACCTCAAATCAGTTGCACTACGAAGCAACGAGATAGGTGAAGTAAAAATGACTGAAGGGGGTTGCAGCTAGGGCCTTCAAAGAACCTTAGGTATTACCTACAGTACACCGCGTGAGGTGCCCTGATGGTCCACTCCCCGGTAACTGGAATCCACAATATCAGCGGAAGCGATTCCCAAGTGTCAGAGGAACTGAGACGTTTGATGAGTTCGCTGGACAAAATCGTAAGTATTTCATTCGCGCCAAAGTTTGATTGCCGGGTTTCTTGACAAGTCTGTTCAACAACCTGGCACGGAGCTTGGGCATTGGTATTATTCCTGTCGATGCCCCACTCTCTGTTCGTTTACTTGTTTATTTATTTTTGATAACCTCCTGACACGGATATATATATATATATATATATATATTATATATATAATATATAAATTATATGTTTACACACACACACACACACATTACACATATATATATATATATATATATATATATATATATATATATATTTATATATTTATATATGAATACCGTTGCTTAATACAAAATGCGAAATCTGAGTTGTTATAACAATTGCAAACAGAAAAAAACTATCGATATTTTAAATCAAACACAGAATCATTTGGATTCCTTTGTCGCGGGCTACGTAACAATAAAAAAGAAACTGAAAAAAAAAATGTGCCAAATTAGATAAATTAGATAAATTTTGAGAGAGAGAGAGAGAGAGAGAGAGAGAGAGAGAATCACCTCACCTCCTAAACAGTTTAGGAGAAATCTCCTGAGCACGGAGAAATTCATCTTACGATAGACGACACTAACCAGACTCGCAGTCTTGCAAAATTAGAATGATATTTCTCCTTACTCTTGCCAAAAGAGGCCTAGATGTCTATTGGTGTAAGTATCATTAATAATAATAATAATAATAATAATAATAATAATAATAATAACAAAAATAATAATAATAACTAGCATTTGCAGTTCAGAAACAAATTTCTTTAACAATAATATATATATATATATATATATATATATATATATATATATATATATATATATAATATATATAATGTTCGTGAGTGCGTATATATAATATTTAATGTTTGCTGATATCTGTATAGATGAATATCCATTACGACTGACACGCAGACGGAAGGTCATTAAGATCTCACAGCCCAATATTCCGTTCCCTCTCGAGGGAACCAGCTGTTTATAGACCTAGGGTCATTTTCCGCGGGACTGGGCGAGCCTATGACCCCCAGGGCGTAAAGAAGGGAGTTCCTTTGACTTTCCACGACAAATTCTATTCGAGGGCTTCGAATAAAGAGATTGAAAGTGAGGTTCCTTTAGGCGTGAGCGAGCACAGGCAGAGAGACAAAAAGAGAATTTTGATGGCAGTTACACCACACACATAATCGGTGTGGAGAGAGGAGAGAGAGAGAGAGAGAGAGAGAGAGAGAGATTCTGAGAGTGTGGAGAGGAATCTATTCTTAGGGCCTTCAACTTGCAATTAAACCACAGCCAAACTGCACCACCTGACCTGACAGATCTACCCTGATGCCTCAAACTGCTCTACAGTGACGAGTTCATTGCCAACCCAAAAACGCTCAGCGACCTAAAATTATCGATCATAATCAACATGGTCACGCAAGAACATGAACATGTGATGTGGCAAGTCACATCTGTCGACGTGAATGACAGCCACATAAATCACAGTTCGTCCTGACATCAGCTGATGGAGTCAGTCATAAGTGGATTATGAGATGAAAATGAACGTAAGGTCTGTTTATTATTATTATTATTATTATTATTATTATCCAGAAGATGAAGAACCCTATTCACATGGAACAAGCCTACCAAAGGGGCATCTGACTTGAAATTCGAGAAAAAGGGGCCACTGACTTGAAATTCAAGCTACTGACTTGAAGTCGAGAAAGGGGCCACTGACTTGAAATTCAAGAAGGGGCCACTGACTTGAAAAAAGGGGCCACTGACGGGGGAATTCAAGAAGGGGCCACTGACTTGAAATTCGAGAAAAAGGGGCCACTGACTTGAAATTCAAGAAAAAGGGGCCACTGACTTGAAATTCAAGAAAAAGGGGCCACTGACTTGAAATTCAAGAAAAAGGGGCCACTGACTTGAAATTCGAGAAGCTAATTCTTGAAATTCAAGCAGGGCCACTGACTTGAAATTCAAAAGGCCACTGACTTGAATTCGCAGCTTCAAACAATTTGGCGCTCATTAGGAAGAAAGAGAAGGTCAAGAGAAATACAGAAAGAACAGATCTCACTTATCAAAAAGAAAAAATAAATTAATAAACTAATAAATAAATTAATATATTAATATGAAAATCCAAATGCATTAAAGCAACGGTTTGAACGCCAATGCTGACAGCCAAAATGGCGGAACCTTATACGATGTACATAAATATGCCCAATTATTTTTTTTGTAAAGAGGGCACCTTCAAAAAGAATTAGATTCCGTACATGAATAGGAACTTGGAAATTACAGAGAAGTGACGAAATAACCTCCATAATAAGGTCATACCAAATAACAGCACGTGATATTTTTACACAATACTATAAGCAGTTAAGTAAAGGATTCCGAACACGTCACCGATTTTCTTTTATTTTCGAGTCTGCAGAAAAGCTACTTTCTGCCATGAATTGTCCCATGCAAAGAAAGAACGAGGACTGACGTCACTCGTCTTACTTTTACGCGATCTAATGGAGTTTATAAATCTGAATGAGGTGATTTTTTTTAAAGCCAATGGTTTTAATCATCTTCTCTATAGCATGACTGAAGTATGGCAGTGTCTCTCTTTCTACATTCGTAATTTGAAAATGCCTTCCGTTTGCTTATTTATATATTTATTTCCTCATCTATGTATCTATCTGTTTATCTATCTATCTATTTTATTAATTAATTTATTTATTCATTCATTCATTTAATCATTTATCTAATTATTTTGCAAAAACCAGCTAGCAAGCAAACGACTAAAAAATGACAAATTTTTGCCTCGAGTAACTGTACATGTCCGGATCAGTGTCTCTCTCGTAATAATAATAATAATAATAATAATAATAATAATAATAATATAATAACACCTGCAGAAGCGAGAGGATACCTGGAAGTTTATTTAGAGCACTCACATCCACGCACTGGAAGAGGGCAGGGGAGCAAAACCCGGAAATGCCACATCAAATGTGCAATTCGTGAAAAAACTCCCGGCGCGACCTTTTACATTGCATACGGTTCAACTCTTTCCCTCTTGCCTCGCTCCCCTGTGAAACTTTTCCCTGAAACTCTTCTGCCAACATTGCCCTGGTATTTGGGACCTTCGATCCCGCACGAAATGCAGTCAAATAAAATATAACGGTAATAATGGCGAGAATATCCAAAAGAGGCATCTCTCTTGTGAGAAGGTTCTTCCTCCCAGAAACCAGTCCTGGTGGCTTTTTGCGCCCTACAGAGAGCTTGTCATTATGACATCAATCACTACCACTATAATACTCAATAAACTAGTTGAGGACCTTCAAATCCGCCACAAAATGAGCTTCAGTTCATCCTTAGCGAATACAAGCAATAAATTCGTAGCAATAATGGCGAGAATATCTAAAAGAAGCATCTTTCTTGCGAGAAGGTTCTTCCTCCCAGAAACCAGTCCTGTGGGCTTTTTGCGTCCTACAGAGAATTTGCCATTATATCATCATCAATCACTCCCACTGTAATACTCAGCAAACTAGAACACGTTTCAGTGGTTATTCACCAAATCATGAGTCTTTTCAGTTAGTTCTTGCAGTGAACAGCTTCTGATCCTGTAAAACTTACCTTGACTGCACACAGACCAAAAAGATTTTTCCAACTAAACACAACGCAGAAGTTTCCCTCGACCTAATTTCCGGAAAATATCATAACTGGAGTATCTTGATATGTGGTTGTAATTATGATATTAACTGCAACAACAGATAAAGACAAGCCCTTTACTAACACATAACTTGGACAGAACTTGGAAAGTTGGTCGCCCTTTCTACAATCAGAAGCAAAAACAGGAAAAAATATATATATATCCATTTTTACGAAAGCATTCACATAATAGGACAGACGCTCATTGTGCACAAACAAAGAAAGCCCGCTAACAAAAGAATACTGCCTCAGAAACAATACTTTGGAGGAAAGCTTTAGATGCAAGTTTTCTTGGGTAACATTTTTATTTTTTCTGATCCAGTTTAGAATAGTAATGTTTCTCCTCTTACCCTAAAGCTGTCACGAAGTCAGGTATTTTGAAACAGTGAATAACTTGAATTACAATATGCCATTTCTTCTGGAAAAAATCACTAACAAATAAGGGCAATTATGCGATAATATGGAACATAATTAACTAAAATAAAATTACAATATTCCATTTCTTCTGGAAAAAATCACTAACCAATAAGGACAATTATGGGAAAGTATGAAACAAAAATAACTAAAATTACATATGCCATTTCTTCTGGAAAAAAATCACTAACCAATAAGGACAATTATGGGAAAAAATGAAATACAAATAACTAAAATTACTAAAAAGGACAATTAGGAAAAAATGAAATAAAAATAACTAAAATTACCTATCCCATTTCTTCTGGAAAAAAATCACTAACCAATAAGGACAATTATGGGAAAATATGAAACAAAAATAACTAAAGTTACAATATGCCATTTCTTCTGGGGGGGGGGAACAAAAGAATATGGACAATTATGAAAAAAAATAAAACTTCAATGAAAAAAAAGACACGAGAGACTCAATTATGGAAACAAAGAATACAAACATGTTTCCATCCAGTCATGACATGCATCAGTAAAGGTCTATAAGTATAAATGTATTTTAATATAAATGTAAAAAAAATTATGACATGAGGAATATGGACAATTATGTGAAAATATGGTTTTTATGTAAAAAAATTTAAATAACAAGAATCAATTATGGAAAAAAAATACAAACATATTGCCATCCAATCGTAACATACATTTATGAAAGCCTATGAATATATGAATGTCTTTTAATGGTAAAAAAATGTTTTTATATGTATTAGCAAAGGCCCGTACGTACGAATGTGTATTATTATAATTGTAAAAAAAGTTTTTCATAGCATCAGCCATTTCCCAATTGCAGGGAGTACCCCCGAACGCATAATAACCTTTCACTTGTAAACAATGGATCTACACAACGGGTGGTGTTTCTGTCCAAGTTCTCCTTGTCCTGGGGAGTAGCAGTCCGCCGCAGTTCCATTTGGCCACAGGGATACACACACACACACACGCATATATATATATATATATATATATATATATATATATATATATATATGAGTGTGTGTATATATATATATATATATATATATATATATATATATATATAATATATATATATATATATAAATATATATATATATATATATATATATATATATATATATATATATATATATATATATATATATATATATATATAGAAATAAAGATAAATAAAGGCATGGCACGCAGGAAAGTCAGCCAAGAACCTCAAGTAACGCCTACTGTACCTATGGGGCCGAACCAGTATCATCTCAAAATCATTGTCTCAAAACGTGGGTAGGAATATGATTAAGTAAATCATTGTCATGTAACAATTTTAGAGAGAGAGAGAGAGAGAGAGAGAGAGAGAGAGAGAGAGAGAGAGAGAGATACGCAATCATAAAGATGATTTCATGTGTCACACTTAGGAATGTGAATAAATGAGAGAGAGAGAGAGAGAGAGAGAAGACGTGTTCACCGGTACCGAAGGTGAAAATTACAGATAACGTATCATGATACCGAAGGAAAAAGTAAGCAGAAATGATAACATATCATGAACTGAGGGACAAGTCAACAGACTTAAAATAGATATTCCCGTTCCACAGTCGTTCAAACATGGAGATTAAACAAGCCAAATATGATCACTGTTAAACATGCATAAAGTTATATTGATTTAGAATCTCAAAAACAAAATACCAATACCGCCTTTTGTCGTGGATTTCACAAACACATTGTGAACAGGAAGTATGAAAAACACAGCAAAATAATAATAATAATAATAATAATAATAATAATAATAATAATAATAATAATAATATAAAAACGGACACATGATGCACGCAAGTTAGAGATTACCACAGGCACTTACACAAAGGCATGCTGCAAACAAAACCATCGCTTGTTTGAGAGGAGATTACGCATGCGCACAAGCAAGGAATAACAACACGAACGTCCCACCAATAAAACGTGAATAGCATACGTATCGATCAAGCCATGTTGAACTATAACTTTGAAGAATAGGTAAATGTATGTTTTACAATAGCAAGTAATAATATATATATATATATAAATATATACACAATATAATTAATGGATTTATGTATGTCCATGCCCAAATAAATACATACGCTTTCATACAATTTATCAGGATAGATAAGAATCCAACTGAAGCAGTGGAAGACTGCCTCAAGAAATATGCCCCCGAGATACTTTTGGAAGCTGCGACAACCTGGCCAATCAGCTTTGTGGTTATTGCTTTCTTCTACAGTACAAAGTTCTTTCCAGCCGGGGAATGGATAGAGAGAGAGAGAGAGAGAGAGAGAGAGAGAGAGAGAGAGATGCAGAGCCAATATTAGCCTGTTTACTGCAAGGTGGTGGCCCGAACACAAGCCGTAGATGTTGAAATGACAGCAGTGATTTTCAGTAAATCTCTAGAGATGTTACAGTGTTCCATAATGAACACTGCATCTCTATATGTATGTATGTATGTATGTATGTATATATACACACACACATATATATATATACTGTATATATATACAAACATATGTATTCACACAGGTTACTATAACAGTCACATGTCATTTTCATAGAGCATTCTGCTTAGGTCCCCAATTTTGGAACGAACACCATCTATCTCTTGATAATTGAACTAATAACTGCATCCGACATTACAAACCATAAAGGAAAACGGGTCAGAATATTTATAACTAAACTGACGGACATCTATATCTACAGTAGTTATCGAAAAAACAAAAAATAGAAGAATAAACCTCTATGCGAACATAGAACACGATATGACTATTGTAATGTGTTAAGAATATCACAGTAAATAAGGCTCTTTTTTAAACCAAAAATAAATTAGCAGAATAAAAATAATGAACACTTTGTTCCAAAATATTTCAATCTTCAAGAACTGAGTTTTCGCTGGGGTACAACATGGACCTCAAAAATAAATATATTGTAAGCATTACTCCTATGACTGTAACCAAAATATAAGATTTTAACTCGTGCATTATTATTATTATTATTATTATTATTATTATTATTATTATTATTCAGAAGGTGAACCCTCTTCATATGGAACAAGCCCACAAGGTGCCACTGACCTGAAATTCAAGCTTCCAGAGAATATTATGATGGTGTTCAATGGGAAACGTAGGAGGAGGTAAAGAGAGAGAGAGAGAGAGAGAGAGAGAGAGAGAGAGAGAGAGAGAGAGAGAGAGGTAAGAGAAGAGATCTCGCTTATTAAAAAGAAAAAAATAAAACAATAAATTAATAAACAGATAAGAATTTATTAAAATGCCAGGAGAACAGCATTAAGGCAGTAATGGTAGCAATTATTTCGTTGCTAAAAGTTCATCACTTTCCTTGGCTTACAGACCCTCTGTGTCTGTTCCCACCCCCATTCCTCAAACCCTATCAAGTCCTACAGATCCTCCTGTAAGTCCTACGCCCTGACCTGGGCCACGAGAGAAAAGGCAGCAAGATTCAAGAGCGAAGCTTCCTTCCAAGAAAAGTTTTCAGGTCGTCAGGAGAAAATAGGATGTACCTTTCTCAAACTCAGATTCAACAAAATCCTTGACTCTGGTTCTGTAACTTTTTGACGTTTTATTGTGTCCCTGCTGAACGTGGGTGAGATAATATCACCTGCAGCATTTGTCGTCGTTACACAGCTGTTGGCCAAAAGCAGCTGCAAGAGGAACACTTGGGGTACAGCAGTAAAAGAATAAAAATTTTATTTTCCAAGCTGACGATAACCAGGGAGAAATACACTTACAGTACACCTACACACAGATGTACACATTATACACAAACACACACACATATATATATATATATATATATATATATATATATATATACATATACATATATATATATATATATATATATATATATATATATATATATATAAATATTTACTTACAAAAATTCAGAAAACTATTTAAAATTTATATAAAGTCAACTGCCCACTGGGGAATAAAACACATGCATCAGATAATCTATATATATTATATATATATATATATATATATATATATATATATATATATATATATATATATATATATATATGCTTCTTTAAAGTTTTATACAAGAATTGGCATTTGTAATCACAATGCAAATTTTTCGCCAAAGTGAAATTTCTATACCGATACTTCAGCATTCCATTGCTCTCTTTGTTCCACCTATAAACAATAACACGAGAGAGAGAGAGAGAGAGAGAGAGAGAGAGAGAGAGAGAGAGGAAACTGTGTTAGAAAAGTCAAAGGTTGTGTGGTCAAGGCTGAGGAAACATGGGAGGTAGCAGGTTTCATATTTTTAGTTTTCTCTAGAAAACCTTTTTTAGTTTCCTGTAAAGGAAAACTATTGTGCCGGCTTTGTCTGTCCGTCCGCACTTTTTCTGTCCGCTTTCATATCTTAAAAACTACTGAGGCTAGAGGGCTGCAAATTGGTGTGTTGATCATCCACTCTCCAATCATCTAACATACAAAATCGCAGCCTTCTAGCACCAGTAGTTTTTAAAATTTTATTTAAGGTTAAAGTTAGCCATAATCGTGCCTCTGGAAACGATATAGGTACCAACAACACAGTCCACCAGCCCAGCAGACCGTGGCTGAGGCCACCACCGGACCTCAGCTGAGTTTCATGGGGCCGCGGCCGAAAGTTTCACATTCGCCGACAATCCCTCACTCCAATGCAACTTTCTCCAGCCAAAGTTAGTTGAAAGATAGACAAAAATGACCTCAGAAGACGCAGCAAGGTAAAGAGACCCAGAGAACAAAGAATATGAAGCAATAATTGAGAGATGCTGAACAGCAAGAATAAAGGAAGGAATCTGGAATGGAGGTAAACTAAAAAGTTAAATAATGGGTGCAGCTAAGGGCCTAAGGAAGGGACGCTACAAAACCCTTTAGTAATGCTTACAGTGCGCCACGTGAGGCGCACGGACTGCACCAAGCTCACGCGGGGAAATACCAGAAGCACTGGCTAACCAGAAAGCGAATGTCACCATAATACAATACCCGCTCTTCTGCTCCGTAATACCCGGACTTCTGCCACCATAATACCCGGACTTCTACCACCAAAATACCAGCACTTCTGCCACCATAATACCCGCACTTCTGCACCATAATGTCAGCACTTCTGCACCATAATACCAGCACTTCTGCCACCATAATACCAGCACTTATGCACCATAATACCAGCACTTCTGCCACCATAATACCAGCACTTCTGCACCATAATACCAGCACTTCTGCACCATAATACCAGCACTTCTGCCACCAAAATACCAGCACTTCTGCACCATAATACCAGCACTTCTGCCACCATAATACCAGCACTTCTGCACCATAATGCCAGCACTTCTGCCACCAAAAAAAACACACTTCTGCCACCATAATACCAGCACTTCTGCCACCATAATACCAGCACTTCTGCCACCATAATACCAGCACTTCTGCCACCAAAATACCCCGACTTCTGCCACCAAAATACCCGGACTTCTGCCACCAAAATACCCGGACTTCTGCCACCAAAATACCCGGACTTCTGCCACCAAAATACCAGGACTTCTGCCACCAAAATACCCGGACTTCTGCCACCAAAATACCAGGACTTCTGCCACCAAAATACCCGGACTTCTGCCACCAAAATACCAGGAGTTCTGCCACCAAAATACCCGGACTTCTGCCACTATAATACCCGGATTTCTGCACCAAAACCCCCGCACTTATGCCACCAAAATACCCGGACTTCTGCATCATAATCCCAGCACTTCTGCCACCAAAATACCAGCACTTCTGCCACCATAATACCAGCACTTATACCACCAAAATACCCGCACTTCTGCCACCAAAACCCCCGCACTTCTGCCACCAAAATACCAGCACTTCTGCACCATAATACCCGGACTTCTGCCACCAAAATACCCGGAGTTCTGCCACCAAAATACCCGGACTTCTGCCACCAAAATACTCGGACTTCTACCACCAAAATACTCGGACTTCTACCACCAAAATACCCGGACTTCTGCCACCGAAATACCGGGACTTCTGCCACCATAATGCCCGCATTTCTGCACCAAAATACCCGGACTTCTGCCACCATGATACCCGCATTTCTGCTCTTCGCCACATGCGATGATTCGACCCGCATCAAGATACTGTACGCGGTGGATGCTGACATTGTTCGTGTGCTATCAATAGCGCTGCTTGTGCGCTATTAATAGCGTTTGTTCGTGCGCTATCAATAGCGTTTTTCGTGCGCTAATAACTGCTGCGTTGCTCGTGCGCCATCAATAGCGTTGCTTGTGTGCTATCAACAGCGTTTGTTCGTGCGCTACCAATACCGTTTGCTCGTGCGTTATCGGTAGCGATATTCGTGCACTATTAATAGCATTTGTTGATGCACTATTAATAGCGCTTTCAATAGCGTTTGTTTTTCGCGCGCTATCAATAGCATTTGTCTCCCCCCCCTGCGCTATTGATAGCGCTCTTCGGTCTCTATCAAGAGCGTTATCTCATGCGCTACCAATAGGGTTTTACTGTGTACCATCAATAGCGTTGTCGTGCGCTATCAATAGTGTTTGTCGGTGCGCTAACAATAGCGTTGCTCACGCGCTACAAATAGCGTTTTGCTCGAGTGCTATCAATGACGCTGTTTCATGCGTTACCGACAGCGCTGTTCATGCGCTATCAACAGAGTTTGCCCGTGCAGTTTCAATGGCGTCGAGACTGAAAATTGCGTTGGAATTAAGTAACGAACCTGATTGACTGATTGATTGTTTATGGTTGCTAAACCTGGCGTCACAACATGTATGTTACTGACGCCGTAATAGAATGAAATAGGAAAATGAAAATGTAAAAGTTTCATGTAAGAAATATTTACAAAAATATATATTATTAGTGTACTTAAGTTTCATATATATATATATATATATATATATATATATATATATATATATACATATATATATATATATATATATATATATATATATATATATATATATATACATATATATATATATATATATATATATATATATACATATATATATTTTATATATATATATATATATATATATATATATATATACATATCAATTATTTCAAATGTTCTTCTCTGTCACGTCCCCAAGACGGGAGCCTATGTTATAGATTCCCAAGACTGGGACATTCAATTGACAAACTCGTATTCTAATAAATGCAAATTGTAAAAACTTGTAAAAGGAGCAATCTGTGAAAAACACACACACACACACACACAGAGAGAGAGAGAGGAGAGATTCTATATGTAAACTGAATGCCGTAGAAACAGCCACTATTTTCAATAATAATAATAACATTAATAATAGATCCTGTAATGTATGACTTCAAAGGAAAAAATCAATTCAACACAGGACAGTGGTGCTACAGTAGCAGTGACCACGCCTGAGAAACCCATAGCCCCCTACGCAGGAAACAACCTATTCTGCTGATGTACCAAATAACGAACTCAAACAGGACCACTTTAAACCAAGGTGTCACGAAATAGGTTACGTCTCCTGATTGCGTTGGTCGCGACAACACTTAAATTTACTGCTATTGTTGGAAACTGGCAACTTTTTCGGTATGGCACGTAGCGTTGCTGCTTAGGCCTAAAAGTAGCCAGCCTGGGGATAATATTGGAACCCGAGCAACAATGATCTTCCGTCGTATCTTTAAATACAGTCAATTTTGAAAGCATCGCCAATTGTGCATTTAAATAAATCTGAGATTTCTCCCTCCTCCATCACACACACACAGACACGTATACAAACACCACACACCAAAAGCACAAGACTCAGGCCTACGAAAATACAATCAGTTTTGACATAACCGTTACTTGTTTTTTTATATATAAATCTGAGAAGATTATCTTCTCCATCACACACAAATACACATAAACACACACTACAAGCTCAAGACTTAGGCCTAAGAACGGGTGCGCTCGCAAAAGATATCAGGATTCACCGACCGGATATCTATAGCACCAAAAATCCCTTAAGATATCCACTGGGTATATGACTATATGAGTATGCGTGTAAATTACTTGATATAAGCCATGATTATGAAATTAGAGAGAGAGAGAGAGAGAGGAACATATTGATAATTTTGAAATGGCAGATTCCAATTACCCAAAAATTAGATAAATTGAATTATATATATGTATATTATTTTCTTGAGAGAGAGAGAGAGAGAGAGAGAGAGAGAGAGAGAGAGAGAGAGAGAGAGACTCTCTATAAATTGAATGCCGTAGAAACAGCCACTATTTTCAATAATAATAATAATTTCAATAATGGATCCTGTAATGTATCACTTCAAAGGAAAACCTCAGTTCTGCAAATTCCCAGCGGATTGTTGCACAAGCAATTATTCCCACCCTCGAGGTAAATGCGTTTGGGGGAAATTGGTTGAAATAGATAGTTACAAAAGGCTAATTCATCAAAGTAACGCCAAAAGAAAACATAAAAAGTCATTTGAGACCCGAATTCTTCTTCTAATTCTACGTCGGGTAGAAACATTCGTTCGGGAAACTAACGAAGAACCACCTACCTACCTACCTACCTACCTGCTGGTTGGTTGGTTCCCTTGCAACAGACGCAGAGTAAATGTGACATTTCCCCTTTAACGAAAAGCGATGAGGACGCTTCAAGTCTCTCTCTCTCTCTCTCTCTCTCTCTCTCTCTCACTGTTTTAGTTTAGGGTTCATAGATTATGTATCTGTAATACTTGCTAAAATATTTAACCTCGCTTCCTAATCTCTTTCTCTCTCTCTCTCTCTCCCGTGGAAAATTTGGTTGCATTTGTGACCTTGAACCCCACGCAGAGTAGACCATGAATTCATGTGAACAAACAATCTCTCTCTCTCTCTCTCAACAAGCGAAGTCAGTCCTACCAGCAGAGAGAGAGAGAGAGAGAGAGAGAGAGAGAGAGAGAGAGAGAGAGAGAGAGAGAGAGAGGAACAGAAATGAATCAGTTACCTTTCAGTTGAGGGTAAACCTTTTTTTGAAATACATGGACATTTTATCCCGCTCGCCCTCTCTCTCTCTCTCTCTCTCTCTCTCTCTCTCTCTCTCTCCTGCAGTAATCACGAATGAGGGTCATGCCTCTTATACAACGTGAGGATAAGCAGCACTTCGATGAATAAGTGCAATGGCCCAACATTAAAAGTGCACTGCTGCTGTTGCGCCTCTCTCTCTCTCCGTTACATTTATTTACATTTCGAAGTGCAACACATGAACACATCTTTATGACAGCGTCTCTCTCTCTCTCTCTCTCTCTCAGAGAAACAGGAGTTACCTGGGCACCATTACGTAATGGCATCAAATGTACATTGAACGGAATTCGGACGGACGAGGAAAGGCGTCGTGAATCACTCGTCTACGATGCTGACGTTTGTAAATGGATCAATTTTCTGTTTAAAAGGTCAAAAGTCCCGTTATAGCTGCTTGAAGAGGCAAGCCACCACTTCCAGAGAGAAGAGAGAGAGAGAGAGAGAGAGAGAGAGAGAGAGAGAGAGAGAGAAAATGTCCAGTTCAAAAAGGTTTACCCCTTAACCAAAAGGTAACTTATTCATTTCTCTCTCTCCCCTCTGCCTGATAGGACCCAGAGAGAGAGAGAGAGAGAGAGAGAGAGAGAGAGAGAGAGAGAGAGAGAGAGAGAAATGAATCAGTTATCTTTTAGCTGAGGGGGTTAAACCTTTTGAATATATGGACTCAATCTCTCTTCTCTCTTTCTCTCTAGGACCCACTAAGAGAGAGAGGAGAGAGAGAGAGAGATGGAGAGAGAGAGAGAGAGGAGAGAGAGAGAGAGAGAGGTAGGTTCGTGGTAGATATTTTAGTTCACTTTCCTCTTTAAACTGGAAAGAATGAAAAAAAAAAAGAATTACAATTTTGTACCATAACTTTGATTTTGTATCCCTCAGGAATGAAACCGTGCAGTCATTTCAGAGAATGGGAGCTCGTTTTGTTTATTTAGGAGCCAGGGAACATGCACCAATAAAACAGAGAGGAATTTCGTAAAAGCTGACATGATTCAGCTAATGGTATGACTGGAATTTTTAATGAATATTCAGCTGTAATGGCAAAAAATAAACATATTTAAAAATATACTAAATTAGAGATGGAGTGATAGAGATAAAAAAAGGATATCGATCAGACATCTACACGTACATGAAAGCTTCGATCAGACATCTACACATACATCAAAGCTTCGATCAGACATCTACGCATAAATAAAAACTTCCATCAGACATCTACACATACAGGAAAACATCTATCAGACCTCTAGACATACATGAAAATTTCTATCAGACATCTAGACATACAGGAAAACATCGATCAGACATCTACGCATAAATGAAAACTTCGATCAGACATCTAGACATACATGAAAACTTCGATCAGACATTTATACATAAAAGCTTCGATCAGACTTCTACGCATAAATGAAAGCTTCGATCAGACATCTACACATACATGAAAACTACGATCAGACATCTACGCATAAATGAAAGTTCGATCAGACATCTACACATATACATGAAAGCTTCGAGTAGAAGAGCTCACCAGCTCTCTCCTCGGGTGAGCTAAAAAGTACTAAATGCACAAGACAGTCCAGTGTTGCCACCTCAAAAAAGTAAAATTCCCACAAACTTGCTCTTTTTTTCCCACAAATTCCCACAAACTGAACTCGAATGTCCAAAAAAAATTCCACAAATTATATGAAGCTTAAGTATAGGAACAAATAGTATTTTATATAGAAAAAACAA
>NC_089765.1:11605875-11620875 GCF_040412425.1 Macrobrachium rosenbergii | reverse complement strand
GATTATTATTATTATTATTATTACTATTATTAAGAAAATGAACCCTATTCACATGGAACAAGCCCACCAAAGGGGCCACTGACTTGAAATTCAAGCTTCCAAAGAATATGGTGGTCATTCGAAAGAATTAATAATAATAATAATAAAATATAATAATAATAATAATTATTATTATTATTATTATTATTCAGATGAAGAACCCTATTCATATGGAACAAGCTCACAGGGACCACTGACTTGAAATTCAAGCTTCCAAAGAATATTATTATTATTAATATTATTATTATTATTATTCAGAAGGTGAACCCTATTCACATGGAACAAGCCTACCATAGGGGGGCCACTGACTTGAAATTCAAGAAGCTTCCAAAGAATATTACGGCGTTAATTAGAAAGACGTAAAGATGCGGCTAAAGGAAAGAACAGATAGAAGAGACCTCGCTTATTAAACAAGAAAAAAAATAAATGAACAAAATAATAAACGGATAAAACAACTGACAGCTTCGGTGACGATCTTGAAGCAACCCAGATTTGCATTTTGAAGACCCAACCATCACTGCAAGCAGTAAAACCACAGCTTCCTTTGAGGGTCACTTTTGAGGTGATCTGGAATATAGGATTTAGGCCGAAGGCCACGCGCTGGGTCCTGTGAGGTCGTTCAGCGCTGGAAGGGAAATTGGAAGCAGAGGTGGTTTGAAAAATGTAACTGTTACGAGAGGGTGGAAAGTAAGATGGAAGGAAGAGAATAAGAACGGAGGTTGAGTAAAAGGAATGAAAGGGGGTTGGAGCTGGGGGCCTAAGGAAAGGAACGCCGCAAGGAACCTTAAATAATGCCAACAGTGCACCGCGTGAGGTGCGCTGACGGCACTACTCGTTAAGGGGTTGCCGAGGGCAAGTTTTGTACCCTTCTTAAAATTTTCCCGGAAACGGAAAATATCTTGTGGCCTTTTCCCTAGGGTAACGAGACTCATTTCTAGGCAAGAGACGGGATATTTGAGCGACTCTGTGCGACTCCGAGTGACTCAGAAGAAGGACCTCAAGGATACAATCCTCAACTTTCAGACCTCGAAAACTTTTTTTTTTAATCTTTTCTTCTCTTCCAAAATAACTTTTGTCATTTACCTAATGGAGTTTTCCTTTTTCTTTTTCACCTAATTCAAAGGGGTTTTGCACATAAGCATAGTCTAGCCCGTGACACGGTTGCTTTATGAGAGAGAGAGAGAGAGAGAGAGAGAGAGAGAGAGAGAGAGAGAGAGAGAGAGAGAGAGAGAGAGAGAGAGATTATTAAGGGAAATAGCATTTTCATATCATGTGTTAAAGCACTTAAGGCAACTGAGAGAGAGAGAGGAGAGAGAGAGAGAGAGAGAGAGAGAGAGAGAGAGAGAGAGAGAGAGAGAGAGAGAGAGTGTCTAGATCATCATCTGAATAACTTGATTAATCACTCCCTCTACACCTGCCAGGTAGGACGAATCCTAAATTCATCTTGAGGAGAGTTTCCTCTGCATGAGGACCTCAAACCCTGTTAGCAAGTGTATATTTCTGACATTATTATTATTATTATTATTATTATCAATCAGAAGATGAAGAACCCTATTCATACGGAACAAGCCCACCACAGGGGCCATTGACTTGAAATTCAAGAAAATTCCAAACAATAAAGGTAATGGGAAATACAGCAAGAGGACATCAGTTATTCGAAAACAAGATAAACGAACAAATTAGGAAATAAATAAAAAATTTATTAAAATACAAGTTGTGTTGTATAAGGGTAGCGATGCACTGCATCTTCGCTTGAACTTCTGAAGTTCCAATTGGACGACCTCCTCTGGAAGGCTGTTCCACAGTCCAACGGTGTGAGGAGGAATAAAGGACCTCTGGAACTCTGGAGAAGTTCGACAGCGAGGCTAAACATTCACTGCATATTGGTGCTTCCGCCGTCGTTTAGCGAATCTGGTCGCTCTCGCCAGGAAAAGGGGGAGCAGGGATCACTCTAAACTGAAAAGGGGCCATGAAACGTACAGTTTCTATGAAATATATGTGAGGACACGTAAAAATAGTAAATTTCGAAAGTTCGGTGATTCATTTCACCTTCCGTTAGGAAATTCCAGAAACTCTTAGACAGAAAAACAATCTGTGACCAGTAGGTGTGGTAATTGGAGGGGAATCACTTCGTCACCTATAGCCTTGAAAATTTTCAGTAGAGTATTGTTGAATAGGCTGGAGCCAGTGGTTGATGGTACTCTGCGTGATGAACAAGCCGGTTTTAGAAAGTGGCGGGGTTGCAGTGATCAGATCTTCATAGGCACTGAATGCAGCAAGCTAATGAAATGGAAACTCCGCCGAGTCTTTGTTTTGTTGATTCTGAAAAGGCCTTTGATAGTATTTCGAGACGGACTATGGGAAGAATCATGAGGCAGTATGGAATACCGGGAAAGTTTGTGACGGTTATCACGAACATGCATAAGGGCATATCTTGTAAAGTGATGATTGATAGTTGTTTGAGTGATCCATTTGAAGTTAAGTCTGGTGTGATTCAGGGTGGCATTCTGTCTCCTCTGTTGTTTGTACTGGTCGTAGATTACGTTATGAGAAGGGTTAAAAGACAAAAGGATGCGTGTATACTCTATGGAGAAAATGGGAAACTTCTTGACTTAAATTATGCTGATGATATGGTTTTGATCAGCGAGGGACCAGTAAAGATGCAGAATGTGTTGGACTGTCTAGTGAGTGAAGGTCGAAAGGTTGTTTTGGTTATGGACTGTCTAGTGAGTGAAGGTCGAAAGGTTGGTTTGGTTATTACTAGTGGAAAAACTGAAATCATGAATATGAATACTGAAAATGCACAGGATTGTCTAATTGAAGGCTTGATTGTAAAACAAGTGGATAAGTTTAAATATTTCGGTACATATTTAGATAAGGATGATTCTCTGAGCACAGAATATATGGAAAGATTAAAAAAGGCTCATCATGCAATGGGAATGCTTAAAAACATTTGGAAGAATAGCAGTTTTTCTGTTCGTACAAAAATCAAAATTTATAAGGTAATGGTTAGGTGTGTTTTGATTTATGGGCATGAGTCATGGTACAGCACAGTGACTTCGGATAAGAAATTCTTAAAGCATTTGAAAATAAGGCGCTCAGAAGAATATTAGGAATCAACTGGAGGCACAGGATATCAAATAGCAGAATTAGAGAAGTAACGGGTGCAACCGGTCGATGAGTATGCTAGTTCTCATGCTGAATGGTTAGAATGGTTGAGATACAACCAGGTGGGCTGCCTGGTAGAAGAGTGTAGAGGTACATGAGGAGACGTGGTTAAGACAATGAGGCGGGGAGCAGGAGTTTACCCAGGACAGAATGTGGTGGCATGAGTTCATCGAGGCCCTATGCATGCCCGTGGGTGCCACAGGAAAGGGCTGATTGATTGATTGATATGGATTATGGTTAACTTATCTTCAACTTACGGATTATGGGATAAACTTATCTTTAACTTGTGGATTATGGAATTACATCTACATATTGTAGGTCGATCAGTTCAGTAACCCTTCAAGCTGAAAGAGAGAACATCAGGAAATGGGTGAATACGTTAATGATAAAGACAAGCAACAGAAGAGTTCTGTTCACGGAATGCTAGCGAAAAGGGAGCCAATCTCTGAGAGAGAGAGAGAGAGAGAGAGAGAGAGAGAGAGAGAGAAGTGGGAGGAGAAGTTAGAGATGCCTTAAAAAGATAATACACAACGTCTTTCAACGGGACAAGCCTTCAAAAACACTCCCGCAGCCTGCCTCTCTCTCTCTCTCTCTCTCTCTCTCTCTCTCTCTCTCTCTCTCTCTCTCTCGTGACCTCAACCTTCTGCGTTGGAAGAAAAAGTACGTAAAGCAACCTGATATTACACCGTTTCTACATTTTAATACTTTGAAAAAACACAAAGCTTGAACACTAAGGCGCCAATATTACAAAACATTAGAAAAATAAAATTACCACTGTCTAGAGCACAAGTTGACTGTGGCTAGGATTCTTTGTTTTAGACCACATACTGACATTCATGACAATATATTCTGTTTGTATATACATAATATAATACATACACACATACATACATATATATATATACACACACACACACACACACACACGTGAGATGAGGACGAGTAAAACGCACAGCTTTGATTTCACCAGGGTTAAAAAGGTGCCAACGACAAAAGGAACCCAAAACCTGCTCCTTGAATAATTGTTGAAAGCTCAGCCATCAGAAGCACGAGAGAGACGGTCTCCTATTTTAGCGGCGAGAGGAACAAACACCCACCAAAATAGATGAGAAGCAAGACTGCTCATCAACACACAGGTAACATGAGGAGGTGGCCTTGCAATTCCCACCTGTCACCTGGGAACAAGGCCAGGAACTGTATTTGTATGAAACGAGTGAAAAATGCGCCGAGGTTTCTTCGGTGCAATCGAGTTTTCAGTACAGCGTACAATCAAGGCCGCCGAATATCGATCTATCTTTCGGTGGTCTCGGTATAATGCTGTATGAGCCGCCCCCCACGACACTTTAACCACGGCCCGGTGGTGAATTGTCCCATGTCGTTGCCAGACGCACGATCATGGTTAATTCTAACCTTATATAAAATGAAAACTAATGAGACTAGAGGGCTGCAATTTGGTATGTTTGATGATTCGAGGGTGGATGATCAACATAGCGATTTGCAGCCCTCTGGCCTCAGTAGCTTTTAAGATCTGAGGGCAGACAGAAGAAAGTGCGGACAGAATAAAGTGCGCACATACAGACAAAGCCGGCACAACAGTTTTCTGTTACGGAAAACTAAAAAGGGACCGAAAATTAAAACTTCAATGTTTTCAAGGTAATGGCTACTGGCATGATTCTGCAAATGGAAAATTTCGGGGAAATCTTCTTAAGAAGCCATTTCATATTCACAGTCATTAATTATGATCATGAATCACTCATAAGGTGACGTTATAGCGAATATATATCCTTATAGCGCATTATATATAATATAAACATTGTATGTATTATACACACATACATATAGCCTATATATATATATATATATATATATATATATATATACATATATATATATATATATATATATATATATATATATATATATGCATGTATATAATATAATGTAATATATGGGGCACGGGATTGTTTTGCAACATCCCTCCATTCTATCAAGTCCTGAAAACGCCTCTGTTTTCGGGGTCCCTATTCCGTCAACAACAGGTTCAATTGAATTAAAAGAGTGGCCTATGGATTGACTCACAAAAAACTAACGGAAGAAGAAGGAGACGAAGAACTTTTATCCTGATGGGAATTTTATTTACATTCGTGATACAAAGAAATTGGCCGCGATATGAGGTATGGTTTTTTTCTCTCTCAGGAATGTTTAACACTTGATGCTGTATGTATGTACTGATATATGTATGCATGTACAGTATGTATGTATATATATATATATATATATATATATATATATATATATATACATATATATACATATATATATACACATTCACATGACTGTACTACACTCACAAAAAAAAAAAATAAATTAGCAACGATTTGAAATCATTTAAATTATTTGTGCAAACAATTTATATGAATATACATATATATCTATATTTATAAATACATACATATACATTGGCACACATATGTATAATAATATATACATATAATTTCATACAACATATTCATTCATACATACATACATATATGTGAGTGTACATGAGAGAGAGAGAGAGAGAGAGAGAGAGAGAGAGAGAGAGAGAGAGAGAGAGAGGAGAGAGAGAGAATATATCAGGATATATATATATATATATATATATATATATATATATATATATATATATATATATATATATATATATGTATGTATATTTTATATATGTGTCTATTTATATATATATGTATATATATATACACACATTAACACACATTATATATATATATATATATATATATATATATATATATATATATATATATATATATATATATATATATAGTAGGCAGGCGATATAATTAAAGTGGTCAGTCTCCATCGATCCTTTCACAAAGGATGAAGCATTCTAGAATCAAAATAAAGGGAGATCCTTGTAGTAATTGGCATCGGGCATCTCGGCAGAGAGCGACGGACCTGGAAAATCCGGCTCAGCGACCCAATTTGGAAATAGCAGGGACCTACGACGGAGGTCACTCGGCGCTGAAATGGAAATTGAGAGTGAAAGGTCTGAAAGGTGTAACAGGAGGTAAACCTCAAAGCAGTTGCACTATGAAACAATTGTCAGGAGACGCCTGAGGAAAGTAAGGTGACAGGAAGAATATGTGAATAAAAGAATGAAAGAGGTTGCAGCTAGGGGCCCGTGGAATAGACGCTTCAAAGAACCTCAAGTAAGGCCTACAGTTACCCTCCTTTCCCGGGGAAAGCGTTCAAGCAAGGCATTTCGGCCCCGGGGGTGACCAAACAACTACCTACACGCTGGTGGAACTCAGTGTCCTTCAAATGACACATTCATTGTCTTTCTCGCCGAAAGAATTCAGCATCGCTTCAGAGAACCGTAACTCATAAATCCGTTTCCTGGAAAGCTGAGAAACACGAAAGGACAAATCACCAACACTCCAAAGGTGGTGTGGCGACTGAAACACCTGTGAGCACGTTTTACACCTGTTCCTCTGATTACCGGGAAATCAGAGTACATGTTCTGAGGCAGGTGTTTAAGAGTTATTTTTTTTTTCTACATGGAAACTGCGCAGAGCTAATGTCAACCTGTGGCGACTATCATGCATACTTCATACTACCCAAAATATATTGTCACGATTTCTCTGTAACTACTAAATTAAGCCTATACAACAAAATTAATATCCTAGCAATTGATACACTGGATTACCCAGTTACATAACTTGCAATGTTGCAGTCAGGCTAAAATCACGTTACATCTCAGGACCCACAAAACTTTCAAACATATTCATATCAACATTGCAATGTTTCTCTATAATTATTACATTAAGCCTAAATTGCATTACCCAGTTACAAAACTTGCAATGTTGCAATTAGGATAAAATCACGTTACATCACAGGACCCACAAAACTTTCAAACATATCTGTATCAATTTAACACTTTCAGGGTGACTTTCCTTCCTAATAATATCAGTGACTCAAGTTTCCACAGATTTTCAAATGACCTACACCGTCAACACTAACTCATAGCGCGCATTCGCGCACACAAACTCACACACGCACGCACACACACACAAACAAACTGAACAGAATTACAACCACTCGATAAATCTGTACCATTTTCCTAACAGGAGTCATCACCACTTGAGTATAAAAATGATATTTCACTCACTTCACTTTCAACCAAACACTTGATATCTATCGTATAAAAGCGGGGGAGGAGGAGGAGGAGGAGGAGGAGGAGGAAGATAATCAGACCATCATCTAATACGATGCAAAATGAAACGGTCCGTCGGCTAGAAAAAGTAAAAGTGAAAAAGGAAAGAATCTCGAATAATTTTTCCTTATTCCTGAAAAGCTTGTCAGAAGAGAAAAAGAAGTACAGACTGATTCAAAGTCTCGATAAGAAGACAGTACCTGCGAACAATGCCAGTGATTCAATAGAAATTGCTTTAGATAGAAAATATGCCCAAATGGCAATAGACCCGAGGGGAATCAGAGCCAAAAGATGGTTTAAAAAATATCCATTGGTCTGTTTAATCAAAGTCACTAATATAATTACGGTAATATTCTATTTATTAATTTATTTTTTCTTTTTAAACAGTGACATCTCTTCTCTTTGTATTCCCCTTTACCTTCTCTTACTTCCATATTCTTTGGAAGCTTGAATTTCAAGTAAATGGCCCCTGTGGTGGGCTTGTTCCATATGAATAGGGTTCATCTCCAGAATAATAATAATAATAATAATAATAATAATAATAATCATACGTGAACTGAACTATTACTAATAAACACTGCTGCACTAAACTGCCTGAATGAAGTCACTGGAGCACCATTCATCTGAAAACATTATTCACGCACAAAACGCGAATCTTCACTAACAAGAATACTGATAAGAATATCAAAGGGACATTACTTAAAGCATTATATATTTTCTTTACGCAGGGACATTACTGAGCAAATAAACACTAGCAAAGAAGCAGTAGTTCAATGCGGCTCTTCAAGGCTAATAGAGTCGATCTTTCCACGTCTACACTGTCTACGCGGCCTAGGATTCTGTCTAAACTGTCTAAGCGTCATAGGACTCTATCTGAACTGTCTACGCATCCTAAGACTCTGTCTACAGGTCCTCAGGCTATGTCTACGCGTCCTATGACTCTGTCTACATTTTCTATGCGTCCTAGGATTCTGTGTAAACTGTCTACGCGTCATAGGACTCTGTCTACTTTTCTACGCGTCATAGGACTCTGTCTACTTTTCTATGCGTCCTAGGATTCTCTCTACCCTTCCTAGGACTTTGTCTACGCGTCCTAGGATTCTCTCTACCCTTCCTAGGATTCTGTCTTCCCTTCCTAGGATTCTGTACGCGTCCTAGGATTCTGTCTACCCGTCCTAGGATTCTGTCTTCCCTTCCTAGGATTCTATACGCGTCCTAGGATTCTGTCTACCCGTCCTAGGATTCTCTCTACCCTCACTAGGATTCTGTCTATGCGTCCTAGGATTCTGTCACGCATCCTAGAATTCTCTCTACCCTTCCTAGGATTCTGTCTATGCATCCTAGGATTCTCTCTACCCTTCCTATGATTCTGTCTATTCGTCCTAGGATTCTGTCTAGCATCCTAGGATTCTGTCGATGCGTCCTAGGATTCTTTTTACCCTTCCTAGGATTCTGTCTACGCATCCTAGGATTATCTCTACCCTTCCTAGGATTCTGTCTACCCGTCATAGGATTCTCTCTACCCTTCATAGGATTCTGTCTACCCATCCTAGGATTATGTCTACCCTTCCTAGGATTTTGTATTCCCTTCCTAGGATTCGGTCTACGCATCCTAGGATTCTGTCTGCCCATCCTAGGATTCTGTCTAAGCGTCCTAGGATTCTGTCTGCCCATCCTAGGATTCTGTCCAAGCGTCCTAGGATTCTGTCCATGCATCCTAGGATTCTGTCTACGCACCCTAAGATTCTCTGTACCCATCCTAGGATTCTGTCTACACGGCCTAGAATTCTCTCTACCCATCCTAGGATTCTGTCTACACGGCCTAGAATTCTCTCTACCCTTCCTAGGATTCTGTCTACCAGCCGTAGGATTCGGTCTGCGCGTCCCAAGACTTAACTATCAAAAGCTTCCCCGTTCCTGCGGGACTTCCTATTCACACACGCACAAAAGAACTGAAGGAGAAAGCCCCTGGAATCCGAGATTATTTACCTTCAAGTCTGAATAACGGGAACTTGAGATTAGCAACCCAAGATTCCACGAGGATATTAAACGTGAAGAAAGTGGGTAGAGATCTTAATGACTTCTGGTGTTATGTAACGAGAGGAGGTTCACTTATAAAAATATAAATATATATATATGCGTGGATCTCAACATTGTGGAATAAATGTTTTCTAAATTTTAATGGCTGCTCTAAGGTTATATAACGAAAGAGGAATACCATAATAAATAAATAAATAAATATATATATATATATATATATATATATATATATATATATATATATATATATATATATCAAGCCAATATTCTGCAATAAAATGTTTCCAAATGTAAGTATATAGTGTACATATATATGTATGTGTATATATATACCTTAAACGTCAAGAAAAAACGTTAAGAAGAGAGAGAGAGAGAGAGAGAGAGAGAGAGAGAGAGAGAGATGAGATGACGAGTGAACCCTTACGAGACGACAGTGAACACAGAGACAGCTACGAAAAATATAGACGGACAGACAACGATGGTAAATAAAGCAATATAAAATACGATATAATAATAATAATAATAATAATAATAATAATAATAATAATACAGCTAATAATAAGATAATAATAAGAAGAAGAAGAAGAAGAAGAAGAAGAAGAAGAAGAAGAAGAAGAAAGGTGGAAGAAAGAAAGATGTAAATGAACAACGACAAAAGACTGACGAAGGAATAAGGTGAGAGACAAAAAAGGACAGGTAAGTGGGAAAATAACTGATAAGAAATAAACAGGGCCACAATTGGGAGAGACACAGAGCAAGAAAGAGAGAAAGCAGAGTAAGACCCATAACTTTTCTCTGTCATTTCTATTTCGTTTTGTAAGAGCAAATCCTGAGATTGATGCCCTTACACTCCTGTGTATCAAATATCGGAAAAAGGTTCCTAGTCTAAGACTGTATCTATCTATCTATCTATATATACAGTATATATATATATATATATATATATATATATATATATATATATAAATTATAATAATAATAATAATAATAATAATAACAATAATGATAATGTCAAACATGAGAATAATAACATAACAAAAGGTAAGTTATATATATATATATATATATATATATATATATATATATATATATATATACATACACTTATATATATATATGTTAGTCACATCTCTTATTTATTAATACCATATTATAGTTACCCCTTCATAATTAGATTTTATATTTCTATATTTTCATTTTTCCTATATATTCAACGATATCACCTCTCTATCTCTATATAGGGTACACATATCCACAAATCTATATAAACATACACGAATGCATGCGTGCTTGCAAGGTTAGCATGCAGACGCACAAGCATCCTTCGCTTGCCTCTCTTCTTTCTGTTTCCGAAGAACACTTTCCCGCGAGGACCCACTAAAACAACGTGGAAGAGAGGCGGAAACTTGGAGAAGACATACAGGCCACGCCCTGGCCCCCGAAACCGAGAGACATCGATTGGTCTTTGAAAAACCCGCCCAGGAGACGGCTCTCTGGCCGACGGCTCAAGAACATCTAAATGATTGTCGGTATTTCTGTAAGCTGAGAGAGAGTAACTAATTTAAAAGATAAACTGAGAATGTTCTGATTGGTATTAAGGGAATTCAATTATATCAGTAAATAATTATACTTTTGCTGCTGCTGCTGCAGAGAGAGAGAGAGAGAGAGAGAGAGAGAGAGCAGAGAAAGTGCACCACTAGCAATTGACTTAAGACAATGTGAGACCGTTCAAATCGAAAATATTGATGCAATAATTCTGACAGGAGACTCAACTCATCAACCGCCCTTTCGGAAAAAAAAAAAAAATAAAAAAAATAAAAAATAAAATAAAATAAAATAAAAAATAAAATAACATAAAAAATTCTCTTAAAATGCTTCCTCTTAGCTGCTGAATCGTTACAACCTCAAATACTCAAGGAATGAAGGGTGTATGCAAGATAAACAGGACTGGGTAACACACTCCTGTGTGGGAGCAGATCTCGCAGCCAAACCCATTTAGAGCTAATGAGAGGAGGGACGACTTCTGTCTAAATCGCTTTGCTTTTTTTTTTCTTTACACACCATCTATGAACTGAGTACATTTGTGTGAGAGAGAGATTGCACTGAGCAATGAGAGAAAATAAAATTCGCTAAAATCATTAGATATATTTTAATCACATTCAACAATAAAGATGAACAGACAAAATGCACCGAAGATTTCTTCGGCGCAATCGAGTTTTCTGTACAGCCGCTACAGCATATAATCCACCGCAAAATAGATCATCTTTCGGTGGTCTCGGTATATGCTGTATGAGCTGCCGCCCATGTGAACTAACACAGGCGGTGGTGGCCTATCTATCGTTGCCGAAGCACGATTATGGCTAACTTTAACCTTAAATAAAGTAAAACTGCTGAGGAGGCTAGAGGGCTGCAATTTGGTATGTTTGATGAGTGGAGGGTGGATGATCAACATACCAGTTGCAGCCTCTAACATATCAATAATTTTTCAGATCTTGGACGGGAATACGGTGCGGACAGAAAAGAAAAAAGCGTGGACGGACAGACTTAGCCGCACAATAGTTTTTCTTTATGAAAAACTAAATTAAATTAATTTGCCAGAATCTGTGCAGAGTTAGAAGAGAGAGAGAGAGACAGACAGATTTAGTATAATGAACATAAGCAAGGCAATTATATCAGTAGATAAACATTCTGTGCTCCTGGAGTTAGTCGGTAGCATTTATCAACACCATTATCAGACATACCTTTCATTATTCTTTATCACAGCCAACATTATTATCTCTAATGTCAAGCAACAAAGCGATAATGATTTCGCCGAGTTTGAATTTTCTCTCCCGGGAATTAGAGAGAGAGAGAGAGAGAGAGAGAGAGAGAGAGAGAGAGAGAGAGAGAGAGAGAGAACCATGAACAACAATTTAATTTATTTACATTCGGAATGTAAATAAATGTGTGTGAGAGAGAGAGAGAGAGAGAGAGAGAGAGAGAGAGAGAGAGAGAGAGAGACACACACACAATCAAAAAGGTGATTGCATGTGTTATACTTCGGAATGTAAATAAATGCAACTGAGAGACCTTACCTTACCTTACAGACCTTACAGTTCGTGAGGCACCATTGATGTCTACCAGAGAATTGCTAACGCATCTTCCGGTATATTTTGCATCTTCCAGTCTTGGATGGCCTGGGATGCATCTTAGATATTTGTCGAGCTTATTCTTAAACACATCTACGCTCACTCCTGTTATGCTCCTCAGATGAGCTGGTAGCGCACTGAATAGACGCTGCATTATCGATGCTGGTGCGTGGTGGATTAATGTCCTGTGTGCTTTCCTTAGTGTTCCTGGTATAGTTTTTGTAACTATTAATCTACCTCTGCTTGCTCTTTTTGATATTTTTAGCTCCTTGATGTTTTCGGTAATTCCTTCTATCTGTTTCCATGCTTGGATTACCATGTAGCGTTCTCTTCTCCTTTCAAGACTATATAAATTTAAGAATTGTAGTCTTTCCCAGTAGTCAAGGTCCTTAACTTCTTCTATTCTAGCTGTAAATGACCTTTGTACACTCTCTATTTGTGCAATATCCTTTTGGTAGTGTGGGTACCATATTATATTGCAATATTCAAGTGGACTACGTACGTACGTACGTTTTATAAAGCATAATCATGTATTCAGCTTTTCTTGTTTTGAAGTGCCGGAACAACATTCCCATTTTTGCTTTGCATTTCGCCAATAGAATTGCTATTTGATCATTGCATAACATATTCCTATTCAACATCACACCAAGGTCTTTAACTGCTTCCTTGTTTGTGATTGTTTCATTATTAGGTCCTTTATATGCATATAGCATTCCTACTTTATCACCATAGTTCATTGATTCAAATTTATCAGAGTTAAATACCATCCTATTTATCTCTGCCCATTTATATATTTTGTTTAGGTCTCTTTGCAGCGAGTTCCTATCTTCATCACAAGCAATTTCTCTACTTATTCTTGTGTCATCTGCGAAACTTCTTACTACTGAGTCCTTAACATTACTGTCTATGTCTGCAATCATAATCACAAACAGCAATGCAGATAACACCGTACCTTGTGGTACACCGGATATTACCCTAGCTTCATCCGATTTCTCATCGTTTGCAATCACTATCTGTTTTCTGTTTTGCAAAAATTCTTTTATCCATCTTCCTACTTTGTCAACAATGTTATGTTTTCAAATTTTTTTCGCTAATATATTATGATCTACCTTGTCAAAAGCTTTTGCAAAGTCTAGGTAAACCACATCTGTATCTTTTTCATTTATCACATTTTTATATATGCTTTCATGGTGGACTAACAGTTGGGTTTGTGTACAACCATGTTGTCCTATATTGAACAATCTATTTTTCACAGAGAGAGAGAGAGAGAGAGAGAGAGAGAGAGAGAGAGAGAGAGAGAGAGAGAGAGATAATCTAATGATCACTCTTTTTACTACATACCCAATACCCTCTTAACTTCTCTTGAAATTAAGCGGGCACTGTGGTCATTACAATTATATATATGCACATACACACATTATTACATATATACATGTATGTATATACTTTTACACAAATATATATATATATATATATATATATATATATATATATATATATATATATATATATATATATATATATATACATACAAACTCTAACAAGGAGTGGCCCAGTAATTGTGAATTCTGTCAGCAAAAGTAGAATAATATTCTGAAATTTGCCACTCTCATTAGAACACTTACTGACAGCCAAAGACTAATTTGCGCGAGACCTTGACAGTCCTGACAGGTGATTCAACTGCAACAGGATAAAAAATGTTATAATAACCCCATGGCATTATAACTGTGTGTATCACAGAGAGAATACGTTTTATAAGTAATTATGTTTCCGTAGTCTTTTCTCGCAGTGAATAGCCTATTTCATTGCATCCGAGACTTTTTAATGATTGTGAAATACAGAAACCAGATGTTCATCAACAGGTAATCTGTAGTTGCAAGTCACAACGAGAGGAAAGGATTAGGAATTGCTACTATTCCTCTATAGTAATCAAGGCTTACAACATTGTTTCCATTTCTTCATTGTTTTGCAGACAAAAAGTGGAATTAGGAATTGCTACTCTTCCCCTATAGTAAACAACACTTATAATATTGTTTCCATTTCTTCAGTGTTTTGTAAACAAAAAGTGGGATTGGGAATTGTTATTAGTACCCTATAGTAAACAAAATTTATAACATTGTTTCCATTTCTTCAGTGCTTTGCAAACAAAAAGTGGGATTAGGAATTGCTCCTCTTCCTCTATAGTAAGCAAAATGATTACATTGTTTGATTTCCTACAATGTTTGCAAAAAAAAAAACCAAATAGGATTAGGAATTGCTGCTATTCCTCTATAGTATAGTAAAAAAACATAACATTGGAAACAATGTTATTGTATGTTTTGTTTACCATATTGGAATATTAGCAATTCCTAATCCTATTTTTTCTTTTGCAAGAAACTGAAGGAATTCAAACAATGTTATTATTTTGTTTAT
>NC_089765.1:11580875-11600875 GCF_040412425.1 Macrobrachium rosenbergii | reverse complement strand
CATTATTCATTTGTATGTCACTGTCAGATTTCATTGTGATGTTTCACTCCTTTCAGAATTTACACCATTTTGACCGAGTATGCGCTCTTCTTCGAACTTTGAGCCTTTCAATGGAGAGAGAGAGAGAGAGAGAGAGAGAGAGAGAGAGAGAGAGAGAGAGAGAGAGAGAGAGAGAAAGGATATTTTCAAGAGGTAACAGTTATTTCATCAAAACGGATAGATTTGAGAGAGAGAGAGAGAGAGTTCGAGTGAAAAAGCATATTTTCAGCAGGAAATAACAGTTATTTTATCAAAACGGATAAATTTTAGAGAGAGAGAGAGAGAGAGAGAGAGAGAGAGAGAGAGAGAGAGAGAGAGAGAGAGAGAGAGAGAGAGAGAGAGAGAGAGCAAAATCGTCACGAAGGATGATCAAGCCCCCTCCACCTGCTTAAAAATTAAAAAAGGCAGATTAATCCTCCCTGCTGTGACGTCACGCCAAGGGTGGCCAAGTCAGATGGGACATTCCCCTAAAAAAAAAAAGGCATCTTACATATTTCATTTAATGTTCCCCATTTATGATTTTGTCACCTCCCATAAAAAGGACCTAACTGGCAGGAGAGAAAGGACAATATTTATTTCTATTCCGCGTTAAGCTTTTGCCTTCATATCGAATAGAATATAGAATTTAGGCCAAAGGCCAAGCGCTGGGACCTATGAGTTCATTCAACGCTGAAAGGAAAATGGACAGACAGAAGGTTTAAAAGGTGTAACAGGAGGAAAACTTCGCAGTTGCACTATGAAACAATTGTTAGACAGGGTTGAGGAATGTCAGATGGAAGAAAGAGAATATAAACTGAAAGTATCAGCAAAAGGAATGAAAGAGGTTGCAGCTAGGGGTCTAAGGAAGGGACACTGCAAAGACGGCTATAAGTGATGCAAGATAAATCCTTTTCTTTATAAAAAACAAAACAAAAACCTGTTTAGCAGCTAAGCCACAGTAGAGAACAAACTGTAGTGAGCGCAGATTTCGAGGGCTTTATACCTTATCTCAGAAATGCGGTAGATGATAGTTTATCTTTCCCTGGCGCAGGTTGACTTTTTTTTTTCACTGAAGAACTAAATCATAACAATAAATGTGTATATATATTATATATACAATTTCTATTGAAGGCAATGGCATTGTTTACAGATACTATATCTTCTTATTAAGACTTTGAATCAGTCTATACTTCTTTTTCTCTTCTGGAAAACTTGTCAGGAATAATTACAAATCATCCGCGATTCTTTCCGTTTACTTTTTCTTTTTCTAGTCGACGGACTGTTTCCACATCCAGTCCTGATGACGCCGCCGAGAGAGGTGGGGAAACGGTCCGTCGACTAGAAAAAGGGAAAAGCTTGCCAGAAGAGAAAAGAAGTGGCCCACTCCCACCCCACGCCCCCCCACAAAAAAAAAAATTAGTAAACAATAGACAGTCTCTGCTTTCGTGAGCAATGGCCATCACTCTATTCTCCCAAAAGCAAAATTAGGTAACAGCATTCGCGCCGCTATGATTGATGTACAAAGTAACTAAATGGTCTAAACGTATATACTGTTTGCACCCTCACGCTTTCCTATGAGAGAGAGAGAGAGAGAGAGAGAGAGAGAGAGAGAGAGAGAGAGAGAGAGAGATGTATGAAGGATTTTATTTCAAATGATTCTACTTCTTTAGAGAGAGAGAGAGAGAGAGAGAGAGAGTGATGAATTAAGGACTTTATTTCAAATGATTCCATTTCTTGAGAGATAAATTAAGGACTTTATTTCAAATGATTCCATTTCTTTCTTAAGATGGAGAGAGAGAGAGAGAGAGAGAGAGAGAGAGAGAGAGAGAGAGAGGATTTTATTTTAAATGATTCCTTTGTTTAGACAGAGAGAGAGAGAGAGAGAGAGAGAGAGAGAGGAATTAAGGACTTATTCAAATGATTCATTTCTTTAGAGAGAGAGAGAGAGACTAAAAGTCGCTTCTCTCCTCAACGATCAACATGAGAATTTTCTGTCCTTTCCGTCACTCGCCTAACTTGAAACATCAGCAAAAAATGCGACCTTAAAATAATGCAATAACCGACAAGAATTCATCCCGAGATCGCCGTAAAGTGGCGCCGGTTCGAATCTAATCTAACTTCACCAAACTTCACGGACTTCCAAGATGATTTCAGGTGAAGAATGCTGACACTGGGGTACCATATATCATGTTTACAATGCGATCATGTGGACACACAAACACACACATTTTTTGAAAAAGACTTGTCGGAAGAACCGTGGCTGATTCACATTATACCATCACGTCACCGACACGTCACGTCACGTCACCCTCCCATCATCAGCCGTGCCTTGTATTCACACTACCCATCATGATCCCGTTCAGCTCGTGGCCAACCTCCCAGTACAAAGTCATGGCGCCTCACAGATCTAGCGATAGAACTTGCATATAAGCAATTTGCCGCATCCGTCAAAAATATTATTCTTTCAAGAAATTGTCATGTGTCGATGAAACATTCATATGTTTGATGGTGACATGACGTGACAGTGTGAACAAGTCCATTTGATTACATGTAAGAAATACTCGCGTACTTTGACGTGACGTGATGTTATAATGTGAATCAGCAACGGGCGGAATTCGGTGACGTACAAAAAAAGTTTTGAATGAATGGACGAGTCATGAACCTAACGAAGCTATTCTCTATCTTCATAAAACTATGATTGATCAATTGTGGCTGCTGAAACTGGCGTCGCAACATCTAGGTTATTGACGTACAAAAAGAATTTAATGGGTAAAGAAATGTCTACCAACATTCCTTTGAATGTAAAGGCTTATGACTTCTTAAACTAGATTTTCAGGACCAAACTATAGAAAACAAAGCAAAAAGACGACCATTAGTAGTAAAATTTTACAAAAAATATTTTCCCTGTTAGAATATTTTATCAAAAGAAGCCTAGTTCCATATATCTTTCCAAAAGAATCCCGTTCCATATACGAGTTTCCCAACCTAACTTGCACCTAAATAAATATATATATATATATATATATATATATATATATATATATATATATATATATATATATATATATATATAACATATATAGCTTTAAAACAAGTCCATTTCCATATAAATCTTTCCCGACCTCATTCCGCATCTTCTTAAAACTATGAACAATATTTTCTCTGTAAACAAATGACAACCAGCATTCCTTGGAATATAAAGGCTTATGATTATTTAAACTGGATTTTGAGTATCGAACAAAACTAAAAAAAAAAAAAAAAAAAACCGACGCAATTTACGAAAACTTTACAAAAGTATTTCCAACTTTATAAAACTTTACCAACGCAAGCCCAGTCCGTTATCTTTCCGAATACACCGTCATACGAGATAATGTGATATCTAATAAAAATATTGAAATGGAAAGGTAAAAGAGAAAAACTAATATGAGTAAAATTAATTAATAGTATTCGCAAACGCATTACGTAATAATAATAATAATAATAATAATAATAATAATAATAATAATAATAATAATGAAGTAAGTTCCAAACTATGAGAAAGACCCAGCTTTGCAAACCATAATGAGCACTGAAGAATAAGCTCAACAATATCAAACAAGTAAAAAATGCGCCGAAGTGTCTTCGGCGCAATCGAGTTTTCTGTACAGGCGCTACAGCATATGAGATAATCAAGATCTCTTTCGGTGGTCTCGGTATATTGCTGTGTGAGCGGCGGCCCATGAGACTTTAACCACATGCCGGTGGTGGCCTGGCCTATATCGCTGCCAGATGCACGATTATGGCTAACTTTAACCTTGAATAATATAAAAACTACTGAGGCTAGAGGGCTGCAATTTGGTATGTTTGGTGCTTGGAGGGTGGATGATCAACATACCAATTTGCAGCCCCCTAGCCTCGGTAGTTTTTAAGATCTGAGGGCGGACAGAATAAAGTGCGTGACGGACAGACAAAGTCGGCACAGCCCAATAAGAAATATATGGCGTCACTTGGCAACATACCATAAGCTACCAAACATAAATATGAAGGTTCTGCATTTTTAAATTTTCATTTTATATTTATTCTTTAATAAGTGACGATCTCTCCCGTCTGTATTCCCCATTACCTTCTGTTACTTCTTTCTAATGCACACCATAATATTCTTGGGAAGCTTGAATTTCAAGTCAGTGGCCCCTGTGGTGGGCTTGTTCCATAGGAATAGAGTTCATCTTATGAATAGTATCAATGAAAGGAAAAACTGTACACAATTTGTAAAGGATAAAAAGTAAAGTTAAGAGTTCTATCACCAAATATACAAGAAGAAGTGCGAATGTCAATACATTGTCTTCCTTAAAGGTGTCAAAGTTATCTATCATACAAAGAGGTGCAGAACATAAACACAGGTGAGAGAGAGAGAGAGAGAGAGAGGAGAGAGAGAGAGAGAGAGAGAGAGAGAGAGAGAGAGAGAGAGACTATTGTACACAATCTTCTTTAAACGTATCAAAGTAATATCTCATACAAAGAGCTGTTCATTCACGTGAACAAAACAATTACTTCCCAGGCAAAGCATATACACGAGAGAGAGAGAGAGAGAGAGAGAGAGAGAGAGAGAGAGAGAGAGAGAGAGAGAGAGAGAGAGACTGTTGTACACTATCCTCTTCAAACGTGACAAACTAATCTCATAAAGAGAGATGTTCATTTTAGTGAACAAAACTATTATTCGGCATGCAAACCATACACAAGAGAGAGAGAGAGAGAGAGAGAGAGAAAGAGAGAGAGAGCTCTGTTGTACACAGGGGCTGAGATCAATACCAACTTTATTACAGATAACAGTAGCATCTGGAAATACCATATCGCTCACAAATAATGCCTGTAATAATTGCTACAAAGGACCTTAACCAGAAATCAATCATACAATTATAATCTCTTGACTATTCCTGTTTCCTTTAATTTATTATTCACCACGAGAACCATTTCATCATACACTTTTTCCTAAGTTAATCTTCCCATAATAAAGGGGCGGTAACGAATTTAGTGCACAAAAGGCACTGATGAAACGGTGGTAGATATTTGCAATGGAGCGCCAATAATACCAAGCACTCTCTTTTGTTTTTATGTATGTATATGTATATCTATATAGATATATACAAATGTATACGTAATATACTTATATACTGTACAAACATACATGCAAACACACACATATACACACATATATGTATTTATGTAATCATTCAGGAATCACATTTACCTTTGGTCCTGAAAACCTTCATTAAGTACAATTATTATCATCAGTAATTTGTGCGGTACATTACCCTCTAAACATCGACTTCAGAGTTACCTATAGTGGCTTCAAAAGATTCTCTAAATGCTATTACAAATGAAACAAAAGTAACTAATTCCACTATTATTCTCTCTCTCTCTCTCTTCTCTTCTCTCTCTCTCTCTCTCTCTCTCTCTCTCTCTCTCTCTCTCTCTCTGTAACAAAGCAAGCACACCAATTTCAACATCAACTCTCACTTATTCCAGTCGACTGACTGTTTTCTCATTCAATCTGAGAGGCTATTATTCTGCATCACTCCATCAGAAAAACTCCTTTAGTTTTGCCACGACGTTCTAGAAATATCCATCACCTCCTACCCAGTTATCAAGGACGAGTCGCATTACCCTCCAACTCCCTGCTTAATAATGAACCTTAACTTGAACTGTCTAACGCCAGTCTGCCAACGAGCAATAAATGGAATGGAATGGAATATGAAATTTAGACCAAAGGCCAAGCAAGCGCTGGGACCTATTGAGGTCATTCACCGCTGAGAGGGAAATTGAGAGTAAAGCGGTTTGTGGAAAGCAAGATCGAAGAAAGACAATATGAATGAAGGTACAATGAAAGGAAAGACAGGGGTTGCAGCTATGGGGTCTATTGAAGAGACGCTGCAAAGAACCTCAAGTAATGCCTACTTGCTTTTTTCTTTCTCGCTGTCCCAATTCCTGCTTCTGATCGGAGCAAGATGGACAAAACAGCTGTTTCGGCTGAAGTGTTTTCACACAACAGAATCCACATGCACCCACTACAAGGTCATTCACAGGCTGCATAAACGACCAATTCACTCCAAAAATATTGACTGCAGAGACTCCAGGGTTTCTCTTTCATGAATAATCATTCCATGGGAATACTGGGATTCAATGGTTCTTGTTCCCACTGTGAAACTCGATCCCAGATATACAAAGAATTCGAATTTGTGACACAGTCATATATGAAAACCTGTGATAATTACATTAAATATACCAAACTTCTCTACATGTACCACTTTGGACACTGCTCTCAGGAGTACGATTCCACGCTTTACTTTGTACACAAAAGAAGCCTTACCATTTTCTCACTTGTTTCTTCATGAGGTCACCAACTGCCATTTCTACAATTAGCCTCTTCGTACACTTACAGAGATGGCTCGTCAGCAGCATGTCGAACACTCTACACATTCTGTACCATTAACTTCTTATCTTGTACGTATTTTTGCACGTTTGGAATATTAGGGCGCTTTCTTTCCAATAATTCACTCACCATATCTATCCAACCGTTTCTAGGTCTTTCTTGTCTATTAAACCTGACGCTTCTGGATTATACACTCTTTCCACCCACCAATCATAACAAATCTCCCTAAGCTAAGTAATGCCGGCATAATTCTTACAGACACACAGAATGTGATTTCATAGCTCACCAAGTATTCAGATTACAAACAAAACTGAAAACTCTGAACCCACTTCAGATGTAGGAGACTTAGCTTTGTAAAAGTATGACTCTCCTCCCTAACAGACTATGATATGCACAGCACACACACACGAACACACACAAACATCATACAAATTACGAAATCGATATCCGTGGCGCAGATCGGCCTTTTCTCAACAAAGACCCTCAACATAGATGAGTAAAGGATTTCTCAGAGAAAGGTCGGAAGTTCACGAAGAAATTTCTTTTTACCTGACAAGTTTCGGGATGCTTTCAAAACGCCATGCTAATGGAAAACTTGAGCAGGGCTCCGAGAAGAAAACTCTCGGCGTCATTGCTTAATGTTTGTCCCTGAGGCAAAGGGTGAAGCGAAGCAACCTTTTAAGGACACAAAGAAGCCATTAATTGCTTTTAGTCAGGTGAAGCGTATGATCCTTAATCCTGTCGCATGAAGATGACAATGAGATGAAAGCGTTTCACTTATTGTATACACCAAAGTCAAGGCGTTTGGCATGGGTGGGGGGGGGTTACTTCACAAGCCTGTAGTACATGAATGGAAGCGTATATGCATAACAAACGTTTGTTTTCGGAGTTAAAACATCAGCGTTTGTTTACGAAGATTAGAAAAGTTCTCTGCAAAGATAAAACTGAGAACATCACCTATCAAGGAAACACTCTAATGCAGACATGCATTACATTACCTCTCTCTCTCTCTCTCTCTCTCTCTCTCTCTCTCTCTCTCTCTCTTCTCTCTCTCTCTCTATATATATATATATATATATATATATATATGTATATATCTTCTCTCTCACTCATCTATCTCAATACATGTGTATGGGTATATGCATATACATATTTTTATGTATTATATATGTATGTACGTATGTATACACAGACATATATATATGTGTGTGTCTGTGTGTATACATACATACATATACAATTCATAAAAATATGTACATACATATACACATACACACATATATGGAGAGAGAGAGAGAGAGAGAGAGAGAAAGAGATAGAAAGAACCTTCCCCGGTGAAAGTTTCATCCGATACATAATCACACATTGATGCTTCCCAGCAAACTCTTGACAAGAGATTAAGGAGAGGGATTCCACCACTCATTCACGAACCACGCCTACGACCAACGCCACTTTGTTCGAAAAACCAGTCAAACCTTAACCAGTCATTTTAGGCGAACTTGACCCCTGCAAGCAAGCACAAGAGAGGAATAGAAATCAAGGAATAACGAAAGGTCAACATTTTGGGGGGAAAGAGGTTATGGCCTCTCCCCGGAAGGCTTAGAAGCAGCCATCAGCTTTAAGAGACCAGTTGTTGGAAGACGAGGGCATTCGCCAGCTTTCAGCTGTGTGTCTGTGTCTGAGCTTGTGCCTGTGTGCAAAAGCACCGCTCCTGTTTCATAATAGAAGGGCGCCTCTTCCTTCCTTCCTGCTATGTCGCAACACATCAGAGCAATGAACGAGTCTCCTGCAAGAAGAGGAAGTCGACAAAAGCAAAGAATCGCCTCTTCTTCTTCGGAAGAAGAAGAATTTTGGCTTCAAAGCACCGGCATGTATCATTAGTCAGGCCAAAAAAACTTGGGCCTCAAGGCCAAAGCGTCATGACATTCCACTTGATTCATTAATAGAACAGAACAGAATATAGAATTTAGGCCAAAAGCCAAGCGAAGGGACCTATGAGGTCGTTCAGCGCTGAAGAGGAAATTGAGAGTAGAAAGGTTTGAAAGGTGTAATAGGAGGAAAACCTCGCAGTTCCAATTGTTAGGAGAGGGTGGAAAGCGAGATGGAGGACAGAGAATGCGAATGGAGGTACAGTAAAAGGACTGAAAGCGGTTGCAGCTAAGCCAGGGGCCGAAAGGATGATGCAATGAACCGTAAGTAATGCCTACAGTGCACCACATGAGGTACACTGACGGCACTATCCCCCTACGGGGATTTAGCAAAAGTAACCCACTTCTTGAAATAGGTCACTGACCCTTTGAACTGTTCAAATTTTATCATCTGATTCAAGCAATTTATAAAGACTACAACACTATGTTCTCTCTCTCTCTCTCTCTCTCTCTCTCTCTCTCTCTCTCTCTCTCTCTCGTTAACAAACCCGCACAGGATTTTGAAATAAAGGATCAGCTGTCAAGTCCTTCAATTTTCGCGGCGAGAAAACACATCGACATGAAAAATATCGTTCCCGCCTTCACGAAATTGAGAAGTCATGTCATTACCACCGACAAAAATGAGGTATCCTAAGATTGAGGGAGAGAGTTGTTGAGGGGGAGGGAGGAGGAATGTCCACTGGATTTAACCAGTGTTGGAAATCAATCATGTCTGATATGAATTGCCGGAAGGCATGAATACCACCACATCCTCTCCTGTCCAGGTCTGCAGACGACTCAAAAGCGTCATGTGGGGAATCGGATACCTTTGAACGATGGTGTGACGAGCATCGTCCTAATTTTCAGCCATTACATTTGACTGTATTGCACTATGAAAGTGGACGTCTAAATATTTCATATATCTTTCTTTTAAAAAGGACTCTGAGGTCCCAACCTGTCGCCGGGACCCTCAGTGCATCCTCGCTTTAAAACAAAATCTACACGAGGCACCCAGACTCTCAGGAAACACAGATCGAGTGCTCCTGAATCAAGCGATCTTTTACGCATTTTTCAGATGATACTTTATGTCCTTGTCAGAACTGTAACTACTAATGTGTGTAAGGCACTGCAAGCTTTCTAACCATGTGCATTCGAAATCTCTTCCTAAATTATATATATACAGTAGAACTGTTAACCATTCTTCAGGTGTGAGAAAATACATCTGACTATACAGACGTCCCACTGTTTTTCCCAATTGTCAAATGCTACTCTGACGCTCGCAAGAGTTCTTCTTGACCTGTCAGAGATTTTGTGTCGATAAATCAGAATACTTTGAATCTGCCTCTTACTCGCCGCCTTGTTATAGGACCGTGTTAAGTTCGATTAAAGGGCGTCTAAATATTTCAGAAACTGAGCATTGCAGAGGAAACTTCAATTCTTTCAAAAGGACCAAGTGAAGTTCAACTAAAGGGTGTCTAAATATTTCAGAAATTGAACATTGCAGAGGAAACTTCTACTCTTTTAGAAGGACCATGTTCAATTCAATTAAAGGCTGCTTTCTGCTTGTTACCTTGATAATTCCATAAACGATTTGTAAAACCTTCGCTCCAAGATGAGGTTCTTGTAAACGATGACAGGTTGAATGAAAAGACAAACTCCTTCCTATCTCTTTGTCTCGCACTCACATCTTCACAACAGTGACTGAGAATCTGAAGACTGAGTCCCTCCCATCTACAAGCCTGACTAAATCTGCTTCCAAGAAGCTTGCTTGAAGTGCTCCTACGGGGAACTACATAGAGAACAGAACAGTATGTGCAGTTTTGGCCAAAGGCCAAGCGCTGGGACCTATGAGGTCATACAGCGCTGAAAGGAAAATTGAGAGTAAAAGGTTACAAAGGTGTACCAGGAGGAAAACCTCGCAGCTGCACTGTGAAACATTTGTTAGAAATTGGTGGAAAGTAAGATGGAATAAAGAATATGAATGGAGGTACAGTAAAAGGAATGAAAGGGGCTGCAGCAGCTAGGGGCATAAGGAAGAGACCCTGCAGAGAACCTTAAGCTGACAGCACTACCCACTTTTTCCGCTCACATCAGGCTGAACGTCGTTTCAGGTCCTGAACACGGAGGGACAGGAGGTAGCCAATTAGGCGAATGGATTCCGGTCTAATTCCTGATACTCTCGCTTGGAAGAACAGTCCTAGACCCATATCTGGAGTTCTCACAATGGGTCTACGATCAAAATATCCTCCAATGTGCCTACGATGAACTGAATTATTTTCTTCACGGCGCAAAGGTCAAAACTGTGGAACAGTCTCCCTACTGAGGATGTCGTGTAATTGGAACTTCCAAAGTTCAAGCGAGGATGCAATGCATTACTACCGTAATACTATTCCTCTTACATTTTATTACTTTTTTTTTATCTATTTATTGATTTATTTCCTTTTCTATTTTAATAAGTGATCTCTTCTTTCTGTATTTCCTTTTACCTCCTGTTACTTCTTTCTAATGAACACCATATTCTTTGGAGGACTGAACTTCATGCCAATGGTCCCTATGGTGGTCTTGTACTACCTTATGCAGTTCCTCGCTGGGTGAGCGGGTTCCGTTCTCAGCTACCACTGTGTTGGTCATGAGTTCAATCTGACCACAGTGAAGAACAAGAGGAATTTTGTTTCTGGTGACAGAAATTCCTTTCCTTTATAATGTAGTTCGGTTCCACAATAAGTTGCAGGTCCCATTGCTAGTAACCACTGGTTCTAGCCATGTAAAAATAAATCTAACTCGGGCCAGCCCTCTCTGGGAGAGCTGTTAATCAGCTCAGTGTTTTGTTTAAACTAAGATATACTTAACTTTGTACCTTATGCATAGGGGTTCACATTTTAGATAATAATAATAATAATAATAATAATAAATAATAATAATAATAATAATAAAAATAGACTACAATTAATATTCAGCAAGAGACCATATGCAGCTATAGAATAATGCTACAATTTGCCAAAAAGGAAGAGTGGATGGCAACTCTCACCAGTAATAATAATAATAATAATAATAATATATGTAATAATAATAATAATAATAATAGACGAGACGTCTCCAACACTTGACAACATACATACAAATACCATAATCATAAGGAGACTTAAACAAAAGACGACTGTTATAATAATAATAATAATAATAATAATAATAATAATATAATAATAATAAATACTATTCGACCAAACAAACCCATGATCATCTCGGGAACATTCAGCCTGAAAGGCTGATTCACATTATGACATCACGTCACCGACGCGTCACGTCACTTCAAAGTACGTGAGAATTTAGTATTTCTTACATGTAATCAAATGGATTTGTTCACAACGTCACGTCACGTCACCATCAAGCACACGGCATCCACCGTCACATCACGACACGCTTTCTTGGAAAGAATATTATTTTGACGTGACGTGACGTGACGGTGCTTAATGCCAGTTTCTTAACGCTAAATCTGTGAGGCGCCATGACTGTGAACTGGAAGGTTGGGCGCGAACTGAAATGGATCGTGATGGGTAGTGTGAATACAAGCCACGGCTGACGGGACGGTGACGTGACGTGATGTGTCGCTGACGTGATGGTACAATGTGAATCACCCTTATTCAGGCCGTCTGAAACACACGCTCCCGTGACGTCATCGATCGACAGAGGACAAAAAGAGACGACTCTGTGGGAGTCTGGCAGACGCATTAACTCTCACCGGAGTAAGAGCTGACAAAATGACATTCCCCGTAGCGGAACAGTGCCGTCAGTGCACCTCACGCGGTAAACTGTAGGCATTGCTTAAGGCTCTTTACAGCGTCCCTTTCTTAGGCCCCTAGTTGCAACCCCTTTCGTTCTTTTTACTGTACCTTCCGTTCATATTCTCTCTCTTCCATCTTACTTTCAATCCTTCTCTTAACAATTGATTTCAATATTATTTTCGGTGCCGAATGACAAGTCCCATCACTTATATATATAAGTATATATATATATATATATATATATATATATATATATATACATACATATGTATATAGTATATATATGTATATACAGTATATATATATATATATATATATATATATATATATATATATATATATATATATATATATATATATATATATATATATAGCACACTAAGTTCCCAAAAATTCTCAACAACAAACACCAACAAAAACATTTCCTACCGAAACAAAATCTACCGGTTCCCATAACAGGAAATCCACCTGGTCCTTCACTTAATCTTTCGCAGCTAAAATAACTGAATCATACAACTGAGGCATTTTCAAGGCAGGACGGATATCGCTTCAATGAGAGTTAAACATCAAAGCCCTCGAGTTGACGAGATGTTTAAACAGGCGGGAATTCCTTCTGCAATCAGAGAATTTCGTAGCCTTTCAACGCCACATTTTGCTCCTAGCCTGAGCTCGGATTGTCGTCATAATACAAAGAATTAACAGTAACATCATTATCTGATACTATATTATTATGATGATGAGGATGATTATTATGATTATTATTATCATTATTATTATTATTCAGAATATGAACCTTTATTCATATGAAACAAGCCTACCAAAGGGGCCATTGACTTAAATTCAAGCTTACAAAAATATGTTGTTCATTAATAATAATAATAATAATAATAATAATAATAATAATAATAATAATAATAATAATGGCAAAACTAAAATGATTAATAACTAACAACGCCAAAACCATATTTGATTACTAAACACAAGAGAGAGAGAGAGGAGAGAGAGAGAGAGAGAGAGAGAGAGAGAGAGAGAGGTGAATCACTGTCCCTAACAAGCACCTGTCCGGAACTCTGGTCAAAAGCCACCTGGAACTAACGGCAATTGCAGACCCTGAAGTTTAACTGAATTATCATCTCAAAGGCTCCTCTTTGCTCACACCCCTCCTGACCATCTCCGTCCCTGCCCACTCCCCTAACCCCCAGGGCCACTTTCTCCCCTCATTAACTAAAAGCGACTCTGTACCAGATGCACCACCGACAACGAAAAGTACAACTAGAGAGAGAGAGAGAGAGAGAGAGAGAGAGAGAGAGAGAGAGAGCCCCAGTGCCCCTAGATGCATCCACTTACCAATTTATTTTCACTTTACCTTGTTTTCCGGATGTCTTTAGGAATGGAATGGAATATGAGTTTTAGCCCAACCACTGCGACCAGTGAGGTCATTCGGCGCTGTGAAGATGAATACGCAAGATTTTAAAATAAATAAAAAACACGTGCATTTATACTGGAGGACACACACACACACATTAAATACAATTGCGCAGGTTTCACACGTACAGCAGATAATAATAATAATAATAATAATAATAATAATAATAATAATAATAATAATAATAATAATAATAATAATGATAAATAAGTAATGATATACATCAGAAGAACTTATATGAATTTGTATAATTTCGATTCTTTGAAAAACTTCATTAAATATAACATTGCAATTGTCTGAAATTTCACGCGCTGAATGGCTGAAAGTGGCCCAGTGCTTGACCTGACCGCCTGAATTTCATCAATCATATGGTCTGATTCCTTCCCTAACACCTTCCCGTATTCTCAGCAACACCTATGCCTGAATGTTAGTTTCTTATTCAAAGTTATTTAAGAAATGTTCCACAATGTATGGCAAAACGAACCCCGCAGGGTGGGTAGTGGCGTCGGTGCACCTCGTGCGTGCACTGCAGGCATTACTTAAGGTTCTTCGCAGAGTCCCTTCCTTAGGCCCCTAGCTGCAACCCCTTTCGTCTCTTTTCCTGTACCTCCTTTCAGATTCTCTTTCTTCCATCTTACTTTCCACCCTCTGTTACACCTTTCAAACCTTTTACCGTCAATTTCCGTTTCAGCGCTAAATGACCTCTTGGGTAACCAGTGCTTGGCCTTTGGCCTAAATTCTAGATTCAATTCAAAACGTCAGTGTAGTTCTGTATGTTATCTATCGTTCTTCAAAAATGTCCTCGTCTTAGAAAATAGTCAGTATGGTTTTGTACCTTTTATCTTATTATTTATAAAAAATAAATAACCTCAATAAGAACAGTTAAAGAGATCCATGGACTTGCTTCAAGACAGTCTGTGGCTAAGGTAGGTAAGAAAAGCTGGAATCCTGAATTTCGGTACACACCACGTCAGGGTACAGAGAGATATCTGGTAACTTTGCAATATTGTTACTTAACGAACATTATGTCATTTGCTAAAAGTGCTTTTTGTTTCGTAAGCAGTGTCTTCAAAGCCTCTCGTCTGTCAGAATACTGGCTGCTACTTTGCGGAGTTTCCAGAGGTCTCCCCAGCTTGAAAACAGGTACAATTGGAAATTTGGCCAGTTATTACAAGAGGTACCATACGAGTATTCTCAATGTTGAGTTACAAAGATTCAAAGTCTAATTTCAAAGAAAAATGTTCGTTTGTAGATTTGTACAAAAGCGTAATGTGGTTCGTGTAAACATCAGAACATAACTGTAGTCACAATTTTCCGATACATACGCGTGTAGTTCCAAGTGACCTACATATCACAGCCGTGCAACTGGAACTTCAGGTGTTCAAGCGAAGATGCATTGCATTACTACCCTAATACAATTCTGCTTGTATTTTAATCACTCACTTACATTTTTATTTATTTATTAATTTGTTAATTTATCTCTTTTTCTAATAACTGATCTCCTCTTTCTGTATTTCCCATCTTTACCTTCTATTATTTCTTTCGAATGAACACCATGTTTTTTTTTGGAAGTTTGAATTTCAAGTCAATGGCCCCTTTGGTGGGCTTGTTCCATATGAATAGGGTTCACCTTCTGAATAATAATAATAATAATAATAATAATAATAATAATAATAATAATAATAATAATAATAATAATAACAATAACAGATTTAATGACTGATATTCCCATAAATGACATTTGAAAAAATTGTTGGGGGAAAAAAAACCATACTTGAGGGAACTTCCCCAAGTCTTATTCTCTTCCATTTGAGTAAAATCACAAAAACTGAGAAAAGACCAGTTTTCCTTTATTTTTTTACCCCCTTTTATTTTAGTACGTCAAAATCTCTGTCACTGCTTCTAAGCTCGTTGCATAAGGAGAAATAACATGGTGCAAATGTCGATTGCTTATTATGAGACGGTGGCTGATGAAAATGCACCACAATCAAAACAAATAAATTGATATCATTCGAGAGTAGCATATTTTCAGAAAGAGGTGACAGTAATATACTGATAGCTGATACATTTCCGAGAGAGAGAGAGAGAGAGAGAGAAAGAGGTGTTTACGAGAAAATAGCATATTTTCAGCAAGAGCTAACAGTAATACACTGATAGCAGATACATTTCCGAGAGAGAGAGAGAGAGAGAGAGAGAGAGAGAAAGAACAGCATATTTTTCAGAAAAGGTAACAGTAATATACCCATAGCTGATAAACTCCCGAAAGAGAGAGAGAGAGAGAGAGAGAGAGAGAGAGAGAGAGAGAGAGAGAGAGAGAGAGAGAGAGGGGGGGGGGGGAGAGTCACGAGAAAGGAGTATATTTTCAGCAAGATGTAACGACAACAAAATTATAACTGAAACATCGCATAAGACAAATTCACAAGTAAAGTCCAGTGTATGAAAGTCATACTACCGCTGAATGAGAAAATAAATTCCGAACCTCCTGTTTATATACCCTTTATTCCAGGTTATTTTACCAGCCTCAATATCACTTTGCGAAATAAAACTGGCGTCACAACATGTAGGTTATTGAAGCCTCACCACAAGGACGAATCAGACGAACCTCCTATCATCTATGACGTTATACAGGCCGAAACCAGGAAAGCAACAAGCGCTGTACAAGCCAAACCTACATAATCTCGATGGCCGGAAGTTCTCACATGGACTCACCACGACAATTTCTGACGACGCGCACAGACAAAAACAGACAGGGCGTGGCTGTGAGAGAATCATGTACAGTATGGACTGCAGGCTGGTGGAGGGAAGGAAGGGCGGGGCGGCAACCAAGTCTCCTGCAAAGTTTGGGAGTTCTCCTAAATATGTTTGTTCTGAAGTTACGTCGCAATGACACGGCGCTGATCTCGTTCTGGAAGTTGCAAGTCTGCGGCTGCGCTGTCTGTGAAGAAGTTACTGGACCCGAAATGACAGGGTTAAGTTTGCCATCGGTTGAAGGCGTGCCACTATAGTGTAGATAGGGAAGACTGTAGCCACAAGGTTAAGTTTCTTTTAAACAACTATAAAAAAAAAATTAAAAGTAAGCCGATTGTAAACTGAAGACGCTTCAACGACTTGCAAACTGGTGGGTTGGGCTGGCATTCTTAAGATCTTGGTTAGGTGGAAGGTCTAAAGAATACGGTATTCTTTAGACCTGGTAGGGTGGCAAAAGAAAATCTTTAGACTCAGATCTAAGAATACGGTATTCTTTAAGACGCCAGTGCAAGATCTAAAGAATACGGTATTCTTAGACCCAGGATGAAGTGATGCCCAATGTCCTAAGGGAGGTTTATAATACAATAATATAACACACACATAATAATAATAATAATAATAATAATAATAACACATAACGCAGAGGCTTTATACAGACTCTGCAATATCCAAAACAGATACCACCGAAAAATACAATCATTTTACATGTAAGTAAATGATTTACTTTTTCTTTTAAAGTAAAATCAAACGTGGTTCCGCTCAAAACAACGCTACAAGTTCTATTCTGGGCCTCAGGTCGCTGTTGCGACGCCAGAGAGAGAAAAAGCTACTCATTTATTATTATAAATATATAAACCCTACTCATATGGAACAAGCCCACCAAAGGGGCCACTGACTTGAACTTCAAGCTTCCAAAGAATATTAAGGTGTTCATTCGAAAGAAGTATCAGAAGGTAATGGGAAATACAGAAAGGAGAGATAAGTTATCGGGAATACAGATAAGTGAACAAATTACTAAATAAATTAATAAAAATATAAGTAAATTACTAAAATACAGTAGGTGTCACTAAGCTGTTATAGTCCTTTCTCCCTTGCAATGACATTAAAAGATATTGCGGTTTTAACATTTTTATAAGACAAATTTTAACAAGAAACTAAAGTGTATATAAAAAAATGCTAACAAAAAAGATTTCAAGAAATCGCTTCACACTAAACTAAAACAACTGGAGAGAGAGAGAGAGAGAGAGAGAGAGAGAGAGAGAGAGAGAGAGAGAGAGAGAGAGAGAGAACAAGCAACAAGTAAATAACCCGGCCTCCGCCGCAGTCGTATTCAGCCCCCTGGCCACCTTATTGCTTGCAAGCATGAACCAGCCCGCATTAAAAGCACATGCAGACAGGGCAAACGGCCTACCAAGGGAGGTCACGACCTCATAAAAAAGGGGTCATAACTTTCCGCGGTTGGGTCAGGAAGGACTTTCGACCTGAAGCGTTTAGCCTTCCATTAAAATGGCATTTCTAAAAGAAAGGTTATTCATAAATATCAACAAACTATTGTCTGTCATACGTTCCCCTGAGTTCAGTATGCAAGCCAGATAAGTATGAATACATAAGCATGAATAAAGATGTATAAACCACTATGTATAAATAACTTTGATCTCTCACTGAGACTCCTGAGTTCAATATACAAGTCAGAGATGTATGTATAAATAAGTATGTCCAAGAATGAATAAATATGCATAAATAAGTATAAATAAATAAGTATCAGTATGTATAAATAAGTATGAATAAATAATCATTTATAAATTACAATGTATGTATAAATAAAATCATAAGTAGTATTTGAATGAAATCTACGAGAAGATTCCGGTTGCGTGTTTATATGAAGGGCAAGTTTACAACCTCCCTCATAGATACGAGAGAGAGAGAGAGAGAGAGAGAGAGAGAGAGAGAGAGAGAGAGAGAGAGAGAGAGAGAGAAGGGGCGGGGTTGGTTGTGTCAACTACAGAATTTGTTATATATACGAATGGAATGGAATATAGAATTTAGTCCAAAGGCCAAACGCTGAACGGAGGTACAGTAAAAGGAATGAAAGGGGTTGTAGCTAGGGAACTAAGGAAGGGACACTGCGAAGAACCTCATGTAATGCCTACAGTGCACAGCGTGAGGCGCACTGACGGCACTACCTCCCTACGGGGTGACTGGCTGGAATTCGTCTGGCTTTCACATGTGGTGACCCATCACCTTTATCAAGCGATTTTCGTTCCTCTCTCTCAACAGTTTGGGATATACTGTACAACCATCCATATAAGTGGCCCTAAAACCATCCTGAAGCCCACTTGTAGCTCGTAAACCCCAATTTGAGTTCCCCTGTACTAAACTAAACGTATAAAAGACGCTTTTGGCTTCAATAATTGACGTTCCTCTCTCATGGGAATGACAGCCGTCCCTTAGAATCTTCTGCATGAGGACAAAGTATTGAGTTACACAGCACTAACATATTCTTTGCACATAAAATATGTGTTTCATGTGTTTGTTAATTTCCTTTACACTGTCTGTCATTCTTTCTTGGTGTTTCCTTTACCTTCTCTTTCTTCCTAATGAGCACCCATATTTTGGAAGCTTGAATTTCCATATGCTGTTCCATATGAATGGGGTTCAACTTCTCAATAATTGAAACTTTCAGCCACAGCCCATGAAACTCTTAGCCGCAGCCCATGAAACTCAGCCACGGTCCGGTGGTGGCATGTGTTGTTGGTACCTATAGCAGTACAAGTAGTACGATTAAGGCTAACTTTAACCTTAAATAAAATAAAAAGTACTACGGCTAGAGGGCTGCAATTTGGTATGTTTGATGACTGGAGGGGTGGATGATCAACATACCAATTTGCAGTCCTCTAACCTCAGTAGTTTTTAAGATCTGAGGACGAAGCCGGCGTAATAGTTTTCTCTTACAGAACACTAAAAATTGCTACTGGGTTGGTCCTTGGCGTTGACAAGCTAACTGTAAACAGTGCCCCTCCCCCCCACCCCTTGCAGCCTGAAGTACTCCAGCAAAAACTGGTTTTTTACAGTTTTTACCAAGCGAAGCAATTTAGTAGCATCAATTTTATTATCAAAAAATACCTAGCACCTGACAGGCGAGTTTGAGTTTCTGTTACAGTGCTTAGAGATTCCAGAAGTAATGAGAGAATTTGTTTCTTGCTTCCATGAAACAGACCGCAGTTCTGGAGTTCTGACAAGAGTTCTAAGGAGTTCTGATAACTCGAGAAGAGCTACTATACACAACATTGAAACACGACATGATAGATAAGAGTATTTTCAAAATTGAAACACTCAGTTGATAACTAATTTTGACATGTGATAGATGGACCAGAGAGAGAGAGGAGAGAGAGAGATTTACAACACAACACTGAAACACTGACAAGTGAATGTGACAGAGAGAGAGAGAGAGAGAGAGAGAGAGAGAGAGAGAGAGAGAGAGAGAGAGAGAGAGAGAGAGAGAGAGAGAAGAGTTTACAACACAACACTGGAAACACTCTTAGCACGAGAGAGAGAGAGAGAGAGAGAGAGAGAGAGAGAGAGAGAGAGAGAGAGAGAGAGAGAGAGAGAGAGTTTACCATACACAACACTGGAACACTGACATGTGATAGATGAACCAGAGAGAGAGAGAGAGAGAGAGAGAGAGAGAGAGAGAGAGAGAGAGACAACAA
>NC_089765.1:11475875-11575875 GCF_040412425.1 Macrobrachium rosenbergii | reverse complement strand
GAGAGAGAGAGAGAGATTAGAGAGATTACAAAGACAGAGAAGTAATTATATACACTTATTTTCTTGAAACAGAGAGAGAGAGAGAGAGAGAGAGAGAGAGAGAGAGAGAGAGAGAGAGAGAGAGAGAGAGAGAGAGAGATGTATATTGATAATTTTAAAATGGAACATTCCATATAAACTGAATTATTTACATTTTATATTATTTTCTTGAAACGAAGAGAGAGAGAGAGAGAGAGAGAGAGAGAGAGAGAGAGAGAGAGAGAGAGAGAGAGAGAGAGAGAGAGAGGTGCATTACTGAAAAAGTTTGAAATGACAGATACCATAAAATTGAATTATTCTTATTTTACGTATTATTGCTCATGTTGAATGAAATTGAGAAAAGAAAAAATATCATATATACTTTACATTATTCCTTCAAACTGAGAGAGAGAGAGAGAGAGAGAGAGAGAGAGAGAGAGAGAGAGAGAGAGAGAGAGAGAGAGAATCGTTTAAAGCAGAAAAAGGGGTCATCCACGGCAGGTGGAATGAGGCACTGGGCCAAGGTTACCGAAACGGCGTTCCTGTAGACCACTCAATTGGCAAGACTTCAGTGCAAAGATGACAAGCAAAAGAGCAAGCACTATATGACCCATAAATCTTTCATCCAGTTGCTTTCACGACTCATTCACATAAAAAAAAAAAGAACATCTGCTTGGCTTGACAACACATGGGAGTTGTGTCGTCAAACACATATCTGAACACACATTCCAACTCTCTCTCTCTCTCTCTCTCTCTCTTTGATTTAAACTTAACTACAAGTGTTTTTTTAACCATTTTTTGTACCCTTGTTAAAACCAGTGAATTAGGTACCTCGTGGTCAGTAGACTGTATAGGGCTGCAGCAAGGGTAAAGAAAAACATGGGGATAGCCCATTTTTACTGATAGAGAGAGAGAGAGAGAGAGAGAGAGAGAGAGAGAGAGAGAGAGAGAGAGAGAGAGAGAGAGAGAGACTACAATATCCCTTGCATAATGAAGGCTTATTTGAAAGCTGCTTATACTAATGACAAATTGGGCATTTTATAGTCTCAAATAAATCGATGTAGTACATAGCTGTCACAGTCTTCTAAATTCTACATTATTATTATTATTATTATTATTATTATTATTATTATTATTATTATTATTATTATTATTATTCAGAAGATGAACTATATCCATAAGGAACAAGCCCACCACAGGGGTCAATGACTTGAAATTCGAGCTTCCAAAGAATATAGAATTCAATTGAAAGAAGTAACAGATTATTATTATCATTAATATTATTATTATTATTATTATTCAGAAGATGAACCATATTCATAAGGAACAAGTCCACCACAGGGGCCACTGACTTGAAATTCAAGCTTTCAAAGAATACTATGGTGTTCTTTCGAAAGAAATAACAGAATATTATTATTATTATTATTATTCAGAAGATGAACCATATTCATAAGGAACAAGCCCACCACAGGGGCCACTGACTTGAAATTCAAGCTTCCAAAGAATATTACGGTGTTCTTTCGACAGAAGGGAATGGGAAATACAGAAAGAGAGATTTGCAGAAACAGATAAATTAGCAAACTAATAAATCAATAAAAACGTAAACAAAATGTCAAAATACAAATTGTAATGCACTGCATCAGTTATAGACATCGTCTTCTCGTGAAAAACACATCTATCAAAAATACAAGTACAATTAATTTTCAGATTACATTTTCGGTATTGGGAAAGATCACCACACTACCTGAAATACCACTTTCAAATTCGTGATCATCTCGTGATGAGAGACTACCAAATAAAAAATGTTTAAAAATTCTGAAAATAATCAACAGAAAGTATCAACGGTCATGGGGTGGCATTCAAAAACTAAAAATACAAAAATAACATTCCCAGTTACCATGTGAAACAGCCCCCCCCCCACCCAAAAAGACAGATACACTGGTGACCTCGTTTTGAAGAAATGATTCTCCAACTGCCTAAATAAACTGAAAGCTCTGACTTTTACGGAGAGAGAGAGAGAGAGAGAGAGAGAGAGAGAGAGAGAGAGAGAGAGAGAGAGAGAGAGAGAGGAACCTCTTGACCACTAACACGAACATTCACAAAGAAATATTCTGAGATCGATAAATCTCAGTTCCAAAATACATTAAAATCGTCATGGCTGATCTCGATTCGAACTGTGAGAAAAATACACTAAATAAAATGGTACAGTAATGAGTGTGAGGAAATACATAACACAAACACATACATACATACATACACCCACATACATACATACACACACACACACACACACACATATATATATATATATATATATATATATATATATATATATATACGTATATATAACCGAAATCGTACGGCCATTCCGTGATAAAAATGTACAAACTTCGCAAAAAATTAACAAGTTAAAAAGAAACATATAATTGATTAAAAAAGCATAATATTTGTCAAATCGAGTGTTTAATTTTAAGCACCCCAATAAACCATATGATTTGTCAAACCGAGTATTTAAAATAACAAATTTTATAAGAACATCGCCACTTGGTAGGCTGATCATCAGGCTAGAATAGAGACTCATAACTTCAAACACTTAGATTCAAATGTGGTCGTTGAGGTGACAAATGCAAGAGAATAACTTTGCACTTGAAAAAGTCAATGATAAGTGATTAACCATGGCGAGAGAGAGAGAGAGAGAGAGAGAGAGAGAGAGAGAGAGAGAGAGAGAGAGAGAGAGAGAGGTGCCTGTATCCATCATAATTTATAGTAAACAGCTTTAGAAATGTGTGTGTGTGTGTGAGTGTGAAATGGTTATGTGTGTAGAGTGAGAGAGAGAGATAAGTTAAACAGCTTAGAAGGAGAGAGAGAGAGAGAGAGAGAGAGAGAGAGAGAGAGAGAGAGAGAGAAATGGAAATTATATCCATCATAATTTGTAGTTAAACAGCTTTAGAAAATGTGGGAGAGAGAGAGAGAGAGAGAGAGAGAGAGAGAGAGAGAGAGAGAGAGAGAGAGAGAGAGAGAGAGAGAGAGATCCAGATAATTTGTAGTTAAACATCATATAGTTAATTAGCTTTAGAAATGAGAGAGAGAGAGAGAGAGAGAGAGAGAGAGAGAGAGAGAGAGAGAGACAGAATTCCTATATCCATCACGATTTTAGTTAAACAGCTTTAGAAATGTCAGAGAGAGAGAGAGAGAGAGAGAGAGAGAGAGAGAGAGAGAGAGAGAGAGAGAGAGAGAGAGAGAGAGAGAGTCCAATTTAAACCTGAGTACGTCAAACTTCAATAAAAAGATTAAGATTCATGAAGACTAAATTCACTAATTTCCTGAGAAATTTATATCTGTCCCCCTTCCAAGATAAGATATTGATTACCAGAGAGGTAGAATTAAGATACTGATTGCGAGAGAGGTAAAATGTATGATATTTCTTACGAGAGAGGTAGAATGAAAGAATATTTCTTACGAGAGAGGCAGAATGTAAGGTTTTTCTTACGAGAGAGGTAGAATGTAAGATAGTGATTACGAGAGAGGTAGAATGTAAGGTTTTTCTTACGAGAGGTAGAATGTGAGATTTTTCTTACGAGAGAGGTAGAATGTAATATTGATAACAAGAGAGGTAAAATGTAACATATTGATTAAGAGAGAGGTAGAATGTAAGATATTTCTTACGACAGAGGTAGAATGTAAGATTTTCCTCACGAGAGAGGTAAAATGTAAGGCATTTATTTCGAGAGAGGTATAATGCAAGATATTTCTTACGAGAGAGGTAGAATGTCAGACGTTTATTTCAAAAGAGAAGTAACACGTAAGATATTTCTTGCGAGTGAGGTAGAATGTAAGATATTTCTTGCCTGAGAGGTAAAACGTAAGACACTTATTTCGAGAGAGGTAAAATGTAAGATACTGAGTACTATTTCTTACGGGAGAGGTAAAATATAAAAAAACGCAACCACTGGGGGGAATAAACGATCCGCTGGAGAGCAATAAAATATACCAAAAATAAGCTCCAAATGTCATCTGTGACGTGGCACCTCTCCTCAGCCAAATGACGTAGGTTGTGCGTGTGTGGGTACTAGAGAGAGAGAGAGAGAGAGAGAGAGAGAGAGAGAGAGAGAGAGAGAGAGAGAGAGAGAGAGTTTAACATTGTTTTGCCTTTAGTTGGTATTGTTAGGTATATATATATATATATATATATATATATATATATATATATATATATATATATATATATATATATATATAGGAGAGAGAGAGAGAGAGATTAACACTGTCTTTTCTTTAGTTAGTATTGCAGCCATGTGTATATGAGAGAGAGAGAGAGAGAGAGAGAGAGAGAGAGAGAGAGAGAGAGAGAGACTATAACCGCTACAGAAAGTCCTCTCTCTCTCCCTCGTAAGAACCACGACTACAGCCGCCTGCCGGGTGTCAAACATGACGTGAATATGACGTCACTGTGACATGATGCTATGAGTCTGACGTCATCACTGCAGGCTTCTCCATCTACCTATGTGGTATTTATAGCGAATCCCATATCACGTAATGACCTGCAATACGAGAATGTAGAAACAGATCTCTCGTGTACTGATTTATATATTTCTTTCTCTGTCAATTGCTTTTAGTTTTCTGTACTAGGAAACTATTGTGCCGGCTTTGTCTGTCCGTCCGCATTTTTCTGTCCGCCCTCAGATTTAAAAAATTACTGAGGCTAGAGGGCTGCAAATTGGTATGTTGATCATCCACCCTCTACTCATCAAACATACCAAATTGCAGCCCTCTAGCCTCAGTAGTTTCTATTTTATTTAAGTTTAAAGTCAGCCATAATCGTGCTTCTGGCAACGATACAGGATAGGCCACCAACGGCCGTGGTTAAAGTTTCATGGGCCGCGGCTCATACAGCATTATACCGAGACCCACCGAAAGATAGATCTATTTTCGGTGGCCTTGATTATACGCTGTAGAGAAAACCCGATTTCGCCGAAGAAACTTAGGCGCATTTTTTACTTGGAATAACTACCAGGTACCTGATTCCTGATTCCCTTGCCTGGATCAACGGGAATTCAACAAATGGGCCTAAATCATTCCTAAAATTCCTGGAATTAAAACTGAACGTTTGATTGGCAATGCAACATTAGCTAAACTTTCTCATTTATATCTATAGCGGCTATCGCACAGAACCCGATGCTGAGAGAGAGAGAGAGAGAGAGAGAGAGAGAGAGAGAGAGAGAGAGAGAGAGAGCCACTACCCAAGTTTCACAACACAATAAGTAATTTGTTTCCTAGTAAGTTTGTCACCTTAATTCATGTGGGTTCTGTCTTTATAATAGACTGTAAAATCTCTACAGTCATTCTACTCTCTGTTCAACCAAACGTTTTAAATGTGTTCTATGACATAATTGCGCACGTCAAAAATCTATGATATAATGAAAAATCTACGAAAGTATCGGAAGGATTTTGTGTTCCGAGTGCAACGCTAAACATCTTTCTCATTACTCTATATCTGAGACTTCCTCTGATAAGAACGAATTTTATTATTGTTTTTCCTGCAATCACTGGCTTCCTTCTAATATCTGATATATATATATAATATATACAGTATATATATATATATATATATATATATATATATATATATATATATATATATATTTGTTACATATATATTTGTGTGGCTTTGCATGAATAAACTGGGCCACAATTCTGGCAGTTTGTGTTTGTCCCTTTGAAGAGTTTAACTTTGAGGGCTGGAGAAGTACCAAAAATATTGGAATGTTGCCAGTGTTATAAATGCCACGTGTGCATTAGCATTAGAAGACTTTATATATAATACATAACCTTAACTTCTCGAAAAGGCGCGAAGAATTCGAGAAGTTAAGAGGGCATTGTGGCTATTACAATTACATATGTATCTGGTAAAAAGTGACCAGCAGTTCTAGATATATATATATATATATTATATATATATATATATATATATATATATATATATATATATATATATATATATATATATATATATATATAGTATATAGTATATATTATTATAATACTTCTGATTAAGATGCTTTATCAATAATTTTAGACTGCATGAACGCGGCAAAGAAGTTTCAGATGACAACGAAAAAAAATTATTATTTTTTTTCACTATATTTTGAAGGTAGAATCCTAAAAATTTTTTATTAACATGATTTTGTTCAAAGCTAATATTCACTCAGTAACACGCATCTGCTCAGTATTGACTATTAAAGCCCCATTTCTTACGTTTCAAAATTCAAAATATCGGTAATTCAAGAGCACTTTTGGAGAAAATAACCAGGCTGCCTATTGAAGTCTGATTCTCATCATAACAACACGTCACCGACACATCACGTCACGTCAAAACCTCACCATCAAGCACACGTCGTCCACCGTCACGTCACGACACGTTTTCTTGGAAAGAATATTTTGACGTGACGTGACGTGATGGTGCTTATAATACAAGTTTCTTACGGCTAACTCTGTGACTATTGGGAGGTTGGGCACGAACTGAACGAGACTGATGTGTCGGTGACGTGATGGTATAATGTGAATCACTGCTTCGTAACTGGATCAATAAGATTTGATGTTTTCTGTCTATTATTTAAGAGAACATGAATGAGAAGTATATAACCGTTTTCCTTCATCGTGAACCTGAAACTATTATCCAAAGTGAATGTCTGTACGTTTTAATTTATATAATTTACAATTTACTTCATATGTAACAACAAACAGTCAACTGCTACCTTTATTATCTTAACGGGGGATCCGGAAGTTTTTTTTTATATATCTATATGAATGTGACGTCCTGAGCTATTATTATTATTATTATTATTATTATTATTATGGAACAAGACCCACCACCATAAGGACCACTGACTTGACATTCAAGCTTCCAAAGAATATTTTTCCAAGTGAATGTCTACTTCTGTGGACTGTGGAACAGCCTACTTCCTGAGGATGTCGTGCCATTGGAACTTCAAAAGTTCAAGCGAAGATGCAATGTATTACTACCCTAATGCTATTCTCCTTGCATATTAATACATTTTTATCTATTTAGTAATTGATTTCTTCTTCTTCACCTTCTCTTACTTCTTCCTCATAAACACCATGTTCTTTGGAAGCTTGAATTTCAAGTGACTGGACTCTCTAGTGGGTTTGTTTCATATGAATAGGGTTCATCTTCTGAATAATAATAATAATAATAATAATAATAATAATAATAATAATAATAATAATAATAATAATAATAATCTGTTAATTCTTTCTAATGAACACCATAATATTCTTTGGAAGCTTGAATTTCAAGTCAGTGGCCCCTGTGGTGGGCTTGTTCCATATGAATAGGGTTCACCTTCTGAATAATAATAATAATAATAATAATAATAATAATAATAATAATAATAATAGTTAATATACACAAGCCACTTCATATATAACAGCTAAAACAACAACAAGGCGTCTGCAACCTACTGCCACCCTGACAGGGAACACTTAAACTCTTTTTCATATATTTATATCCGAGTGACGTCCGACTCATTCACCTGCTGGCACTCTGCACTCTCGTCTCTTGGCACTTGCAGTCTATGATGCCACTTACAAATATTGGCACTTGGAAAAAGATGTGTTCAGGTGAGTAGCCTCTGTGACTGTTTCAGGTTTCGCGTAGCGTTGCAATTACTTGACGAAATGAGAACTGGATTAATATTTATATAAATATACACGTGTAAGTATATATATGTGTATACATGTTACGGGTAGACAGCGAAACCAGGCATCTCACGAACTGCCTGATATTTCAGGCAGGTAGCGAAATGCACTTAAGGACATTTGATCTCCCAGGGGCTAGTACTAAACACGACAAAACAGTGTAGGCGAGTCACTGTTCCGCCGTGTTTAGTACTATCCCCTGAGGGTCAAATGTATTTCGCTGTGTTTAGCACTAGCCCCTGGGGGGATCAAATGTCTCGAAGTGCATTTCGCTATCTGCCAGAAATCTCAGGCGGTTCGTGAAATGCCTGGTTTCGAGGTCTGCCTGTAACACACACCTATATATATATATACATATATATACACATGTATACACATATATATATTATATATAATATATATACATGTATATATATGTATAAATATATATATGTATATATATACATGTATATATATATATATATATATATATATATATATATATATATATATATATATATATTATATTCTTTCGACATTGGGATTCCAGGTAAAGGATGGCACCCTCACCTACATAAAAGGAGTGCTGTGCCGATTACCAATTGAAAGGATGCTCAGTAGTAATAAAATTCTATAAAAAAAAATGTTGGGAAGAGTGCAAGTATGGTCATATCCATTAGGAGACTCAGGTAGCTTTGCCACAAAAAGATACCGCCTCCTAAGGGTGCATCCTTAGTTCTAGGTCAGGGTAGGTTTGATTAAGTTTTACTTGGTTTAGTTGGCAAAAATTTTGGTATCATCTTTGCTGAGAGTGTCTACATTTGTTTGCTCAGTGTCAGGATTATCTATATATATACAATTTATATATATATATATATATATATATATATATATATATATATATATATAAATGTATGTACAGACTATATTCATCTGTTATATATATTTAAGATTATAATTTTTCTTGAAATAATACAAAGGTGTTTTCAGCCAATGCATCTTGGACAGATTATTATCAGTTCGCTTCGACAAAGAGATCTTCATCGTCTCTCTCACACAGGCATCGTCTACACTTACACACTAAGTTTCTACACCTTTAACTGGGGAACAATATGTACACACTGTTACAATCTCATAATTAACACTTTGCAAACTTTACAAACTGCGCTGTTAATTCCCATTATTGAATTTATATATATATATATATATATATATATATATATATATATATATATATATATATATATATATATATATATATATATAATAATTATATAGCCTATGCGAGGATCAATACAAATTTCACATTCAGATAGAACCCTCTACAGAGTAGAGAGAGAGAGAGAGAGAGAGAGAGAGAGAGAGAGAGAGAGAGAGAGAGAGAGAGATTTAGTTGACTGTAAACATTTCGAATATACAGTAGACGTCCAAATATACCATCACAATATGCGCGTCTACCTCGAAATTCTCATTTTCTATAACTCGAAAAAGACGTCAGTTTTCTCTACTACCAACAACAACACCCACCAAAGAAAACGAACACTTTACCCACCAAAGAAAACGTAAACGAAGAAATCACATCACAGTAAATGTCAATTTTGACGTCACGAAGAAACTGCAAAATAAATCTCAGATCTTACCTTTTCGGAGAGACATCACCAACTGACGAGGGACTTCTTACCTGACATCCTATTTTTGGTATTATTTTAATTTAAGCTGCAATATTATTGCATTTTGGACTTGGACACTGATTTTCCTATGTTTTGATGTTTGTTTTGAACGTTTACCTATGTTTTAATTGTTCTTTGAACGTTTTCCAGTGTTTTGCTTGTGCTTTGGACGTTTTCCTGTGTGTTACTTGTGCTTGGAACGTTCTTCTATGTTGTAATGCGGGCTTTCAACGTTCCTATGTTGTAAGGTGTGCTTTCAACGTTGTTCTATGTTGTAATGTGTGCTCCCAACGTTTTCCTATGATTTGTTGTATGCTTTGTGCGTTTTCCTATGATGTGTCCTTTGACTGTTTTCCTATGTTTTAAATTTGCTTTGAACCTTTTCTTATGTTCTAGTTATGCTTTGAACATTTTCCTATGCTTTAATGTTTGCTTTGAACATTTTCCCGTTTTAATGTCTCCCTTTGGACATTTCCTATGTTTTGGTTTATGCTTTGAACGTTTTCCTGTGTTTTATGAGTGTTTTGGACGTTTACCTATGTTTTATGTGTGCTCTAAACGTTTTCCTATTTTGAATATATGCGTTGGACGTTTTTCTATGTTTTAATATGTTTCAAACGTTTGCCTATGGTTTAATGATTGATTTGAACAATGAAACATAGGAAAACGTTCAAACCACACACTGAAACATAGAAAAACGCTAAAATCACATATTAGAACAGGACAATGCCATTTTCAAGTCCAAAATGCGATAATGGTTGAAAGAGAAATTTTTAACCAATTTCTGCACTGGACTCACCTGTTCTTTCTCCTCCTGAGTCTTTGGCTGAAGGGTGAGGCCGAGATACAGAACCCCCATGTACGTGGACTTTCCCGGTTCTTGAAGTGGCAGAATGATTTCCTGAGTTCTGCAATTGTAACAACAAAAGCAGCAGCATTAATAATAATAATAATAATAATAATAATAATAATAATAATAATAATAATAAAAGGAATGAAAGGGGTTGCAGCTAGGGGCTTAAGGAAACGACGCTGCAAAGAATCTAATGCGGTGCCTACAGTGCACCGTGCGAGGTGCACTGACGGGACTACCGCCCCACCCCCAACAGCCCCTGAACCAACGGGGATTTCATATGCTGTTCGCAGGTCAAGCAATGATGCATTAAACAGCTTTGCAATAGTCCTCAGTGATTTCCTAATTTATTAAGGAGTCTGGGATTAATGTACCAGAATGTGTGTGTGTAATATATATATGTATATATATATATATATATATATATATATATATATATATATATATATATATATACACATATACATGTATATAAAATGTAGATGTCGTGCAACTGGAACTTCAGAAGTTAAGAAGATGATATTCATTACAACCCTAATACAATTCTCCTTGCATTTTTAATAATTTACTTTACATTTTGATTTATTTTTACTCATTTCTTAATTTATGTTTTTCTCATAACTGATCCCCTCCTGTTTTTTCCATTACCTTCTGTTACTTCTGTCGAATGAACACCATAATATTCTTGGGAAGCTTGGATTTCGAGTTAATGGCTCCCCTTGTGGTGGGCTTGTTACATATGAATAGATTTCGTCTACTGAAATAATAATAATGATAATAATATTCTAACCTGATATATTTTGAAAAGGATAATTACTAACGGGCCTCCTCCTCTCCTAAATCAGGGTCGAGCTAATTGCTGAACAAATCATTACGATGAGGCGTAAATGATCATTAGAAGAATTCTGAACATTATCATCGAGACAGATTGACTACAAAGACAGTCCCAGCGACTTGTTGTCTCATTAACGACAAGGCAAGAGGCTCATCAGTTTCCATTAGACTATAATGCAATTCGCCGAGGTTATAGGAATGGAATATAAAATTTTGGCCAAAGGCCAAGCTCTGGGGCCTACGAGTCATGCAGCGCTGAAAGGAAATTGCCAGTAAAAATGTCTGAAAGGTGTAGCAGGAGGAAAGCCTCGCAGTTGCACTATGAATCAATTGTTAGGAGAGGGTGGATAGTCATTAAGAAGGAAGAAATTGAAATTCAAGAAGCTTCCAAAGAATATTAAGGTGTTCATTCGAAAGAAGTAACAGAAGGTAATGGGAAATACAGAAAGAGATCAGTTATTAGAAAAAAAAACAGATAAATTAACAGATTATTATATAAATAAATAAAAATGCAAGTAAAAAACGCTTTAAGGAGTGCAAACATTCGGTTAAATTTCTGCCAGGACTGATTTCTTTAAAAATAAAGGTCTAATTATTATTATTATTATTATTATTATTATTCAGAAGGTGAACCCCTATTCATACAGAACAAGCCCAAAATCTCCCAATATTTGTACAAGGAAGTTTTCTATCCTGGAAGCTGAATAACCCAATTTATAGACTCATGTCAAAATTTCATATTTAATGCCCCACAGAATTAAACCAACACTTCTCTTAAGATTACTATTATTATTATTCAGGAGATGAACCCCACTCACATATTATCATTTATATCAATATTATTACTATTTCTTTACTGTTATCATTCAGACGATGAACCCTATTCATATGGGAACCCACCAAAGGGGCCACTGACTTGAAATTCAAGAAGCTTCCAATGAATGTTCATTAGAAAGAAGTAACGCAGGTAAAGGAAATACAGAATAATAATAATAATAATAATAATAATAATAATAATAATAAAATAATAATAATGGCAGAATGGCGCTTATCCTAATGTACCTTCCATTAACACTTATACCAGCAAATGTAATGGCAGGCAAGACGTTTGCTAAGTGAGTTCCCTACGTTTTATATTGGTGCAACGATGCAACATACTGCCGGAATTGTGCAATACGTTGGTGCAAGACCCTGCAACAAGCAATTAGGCAGAGAGGCTCCTGCAATATGGCCGAGTAAGAGGCGATTCTCCTTCTGCAACGAGTCTTCCACTTCTCGTCTCAAATCCCAGAGTAAATACAAGTGTTGAAGCCTCGGTTCAACAATGCTGACTAAGGTAAGAACAATGTCTCTCTCTCTCTCTCTCTCTCCGCAACCACACACCCCCCTACGGCTCTCTCTCTCTCTCTCTCTCTCACATACACAAGCACAACCATACAAACTAAAGTAAAGACAATGTCAGCATCTCTCTCTCTCTCTCTCATACACACGCACAACAATAACACCTAAAGTAAAAACAATGTTAGCCTCTCTCTCTCTCTATCTCTCTCTCTCTCACATACACACGCACAATACCAGCTAAAGTAAAGACAATGCCAGTCTTATTATTATTATTATTATTATTATTCAGAAGATGAAGAACCCTATTCATAAGGAACAATTCCACCAAAGGGCCACCACCTTGAAACTCAAGCTTCCGAAGAATATTACGGTGTTCATTACAAGGAATTAACAGAAGGTAATGGGAAATACAGAAAGAAGAGACCAGTTATTAGAAAATAATATAAATTAACAAATTTCATAAACAGTAAAAAATAAAAATAAATGATTAACATACAAGGAGAATTGTTCTAGGATAGTACTGTAATGCATTTCATCTTCGCTTGAACTTCTGAGGTTCCAACTGCACAGTATTCTCTGGGAGACTGTTCCACAGTCCAACGGTGTGAATTGAACTGAACTGATTGAATACAGAATTTAGGCCAAGGCTAAGCACTGGGACCTGTGAGGTCATTCAGCGCTGAAAGGAAAATTGACAGTAAATAGTTTGAAAGGTGTAGCAGGAGGAAGACCTCGCAGTTGCACCATGAATCAATTGTTAGGAGAGGGTGGAAAGTAAGATGGGAGAAAGAGAATATGAACGGAGGTACAGTAAAAGAAATGAAAAGGGTAGAAGCTTGGTGCCGAAGGGACGCTACAAAGAACATTAAGTAATGCCTACAGTGCAGTGCAAGAGGCGCACTGACGGCAATACCACCCAACGGGGAGAGAGAGTAAAAAAAAAAACGAATCTAAATTAGCAAAAGTTCAGACAAATTCTTGAGCAGATAATACTAAAGTCTTTTTACTTACTTGTCTAAATCAAGCGTAGTAAGATCAATTGAAGCTAGACCCATGAAGTCGTCTTGTAAGCCCCAGTCGTAGTCAAAAACCTAGAGAGAGAATATACCATGTATTAATTCTCCAATTCTCTGACCTTTCATTTCATGTACTTGAATATGAAAAGCATGAACCGCTAAAGCCCTTTCCTTGTAATTTACCAGCCATGTACGTAACATGAAGAGCAATAATTTAAATTGTTCTTGAAATTTTCCAGTCATGTACTTGACATGAAAAGCAATAATTTAAAAGGTTCTTTAAATTTTCTAGTTATGTACATAACATGAAAGGTAATCATTCAAAGCTTCTGTAAATTTTCGAGTCATGTACTTGACATGAAAAGCAATCATTCAAAGCTTCTGTTAATTTTCGAGTCATGTACTTGACATGAAAAGCAATCACTCAAAAGCTTCTTAAGCCTGAAATAACCTTAACTTCTTACAAATGTAGAAGGAAAATATTATTATGACTAATATTTCTTAAGCCTGAAATAACCTTAACTCCTTACAAATGTGGAAGGAAAATATTATTAAGACTAATATTTCTGGAACCTGAAATAACCTTAACTTCTTACAAATGTGGAAGGAAAATATTATTAAGACTAATATTTCTGGAGCCTGAAATAACCTTAACTTCTTACAAATGTAGAAGGAAAATATTATTAAGACTAATATTTCTTAAGCCTGAAATAACCTTAACTTCTTACAAATGTCAAGAAAAAATGATCAAGATATAAATTCCTTCAGTGTGCCAATAACCTTAGGTTCTTAGATATGTAAATGGGAAATAAATATTTTCAAGATTTGTATTTCTACTGCTTGATAGTAACTTTAACTTCTTAGAAATGTAAAATGGAGAATATTCTTAAGACTTTTACTTCTAATGCTTGATAACAGCCATTACTTCTCGGAAATGTAAAGAAAAAATGATCAAGATATATATTCCTCAAGTCTGACATATTCTTAGTCTGACAACAACCTTACTTATTAGAAATGTAACGAAAAGTGATCAAGATATTTATTCCTAAGAGTGACATATTCTTAAAGTCTGGCAAATACCTTAACTTCTTGGAGAGGTCTAGACAAAATGATCGAGATACTTATTCCAAAAGTCTGGTAATAACCTTAACTTCAATAACTTGGCCACATATCCAATTTTCTTCTTGAGCAATTCTTGTCCTCCTCTTGCTTCAGTAACTTGGCCACAATTCTAGTTTTCTTCTTCTTCTTGAACATTTCTTGTGTTCCTCGTGTTTCAATAACTTGGCCACAATTCTAGTTTTCTTCTTCTTGAACAATTCTTGTCTCCCTCGTGTTTCAGTAACTTGGCCACAAATCTAATTTTCTTCTTGAGCAATTCTTGTCGTCCTCGTGTTCCAGTAACTTGGCCACAAATCTAATTTTCTTCTTGAGCAATTCTTGTGTCCTCGTGTTTCAGTAACTTGGCCACAAATCTAATTTTCTTCTTCTTGAACAATTCTTGTCCTCCTCGTGTTTCAGTAACTGTCTAATTTTCTTCTTGAACTATTCTTGTCCTCCTCGTGTTTCAGTAACTTGGCCACAAATCTTAATTTTCTTCTTGAACTATTCTTGTCCTCCTCGTTTCAGTAACTTGGCCAAAAATCTCATTTTCTTCTTGAACAATTCTTGTGCTCCTTTTGTTTCGACAACTTGGCCACAAATCTAGTTTTCTTCATCTTGAACAACTCTTGCCCTCCTCGTGTTTCAGTAACTTGGCCACAAATCTAATTTTCTTCTTCTTGAACTATTCTTGACTGAATACAAGCAAAGTGATCCTTCTTACACATTTAGACAGATTTCCATTTCCATTCGCATCTCTCTTGAAATCTTCTTAAAGGAATTTCTTGAACAATCAGCATTCCTCGCAACGGCAATCACCACAAACCCTTATTTCCTCCTTGCACCTTCCGAGGAACTGATAATAAAACGTATCTGAATCAAACCAATTTTCTCGGGAAATGAGTGCAATCGATGGCTCTTCATTCTCTTCGTCTCTGCTTCTTTTTGCCGAACGCAATTCGAGCTTCCTCCGCTGATCTCTGCCACTGCAGTTCTTCGGCAACTGTTGCTTCTTATACTTTTCCCCACCCTTCATTTCAGAGGCAATTTTTCTCGCGGGTCTTCTGTCAGTTAATCCCGCTTTACTTTTTAGTCTTCTGGAAAGAAAACTTTTGTGCCGGTTTTGTCTGTCCATCAGTCTTTTTTTCTGTCCGCACAATTTGCTGTCCGCCCTCAGATCTTAAAAACTGCTGCGGCTAGAGGGCTGCAATTTGGTATGTTGATCACCCAACCTCCAATCATCAAACATACCAAATTGTAACCCTCTAGCCTCAGTAGTTTTTATTTTATTTAATGTTAAAGTTAGCCATAATCGTGCTTCTGGCAACGATATAGGATAGGCCACCACCGACCCGTAGTTAAAGTTTCATGGGCCGAGGCTCACACAGCATTATACCGGGAACACCGAAAGATAGGTCTATTTTCGTTGGCACTGATCATACAGTGGACAGAAAACTCGACTGCGCCGAAGAAACTTCGGCGCATCTTTTACTTGTTTACTTTTATCGTTCAAAGACGTTAAATTAGGCCAGTGCTGTCTTTCCCGTTGTTTCTGGACTGAATCTTCAATCGTAGAACAACTTTTATTCTCTCTCTAATAGCACTAGTCCTTTTGCCATCGTCACATACATTCCTCCCATTACTACTTCTCATATTAGGGAAGTTTCAATACAAAATGGCCATAGATTTCAACCTAAGCATGCGATTTCTTTCCTTAAACCAATAACGAAGTATACATCTTATATAATCTTCTCATAAATAATTCTCTTCATACATAAAAACAAGCCTTGACTCATTCCATAGCATTAATAGGCTAATCCATTTCATACCACTTAATACATAGAGAAACCTCTATAAATTCCTCTTCTAGAGGATGTACTCAGAATCTAACTTAATGAAACACCACATACTGTACTGGTGGAAAGTGTCTTGTAAAACCAATAACTAAGGCAATGGCCTGATTTACTTTAAACTTCAAACGAAAGGTGACTAACATTAATTGTATATGTGTGTGTGTGTTCTTGAGAGTGTGTTCTTGAAAGAGAGAGAGAGAGAGAAACTTTTACAATACTGATGCATATAACTAATATATGTGCATGTGTGTGCTTGAGAGAGAGAGAGAGAGAGAGAGAGAGAGAGAGAGAGAGAGAGAGAGAGAGAGAGAGAGAGACCTTTATAATATTGATGCATATAACTTACAACAGATGTATGTATAGTGCGTGAGAGAGAGAGAGAGAGAGAGAGAGAGAGAGAGAGAGAGAGAGAGAGAGAGAGACTTATAATACTGATGCATATAACTTACAACAGATGTATGTACGTATGCGTGTGTGTTTGAGAGAGAGAGACAGAGAGAGAGAGAGAGAGAGAGAGAGAGAGAGAGAGAGAGAGAGAGACAGAGAGATCGCACAGGCAACGATCTGATTCATTACTGGATATGCAGCAAGCAAGAAGAACCTCATTGAAATCAGACTGAAGGACACTTCACTGGAAATTAATTCATTTTGGCCGAGTTTCAAGTCTGGTCTAACATTGACTGAAGACAACTAATATCAACGGACTTAAAATTTTCATTTATCACTGAAAGTGGATATCATATTCCTGGATAAAACGACGATGAAACATTAAAGAACAGAAGAGAATAGATTATAAAATTTATGCCAAAGGCCAAGCACTGGGACCCGTGAGGTCATCCAGCGCTCAAAGGGAAATTGAGAGTATAAAGGTTTGAAAGGTGTAACATTAGGAAAACCTGAAAACGGTTGCACTATGAAACAACTGTTAGGAGAGGGTTGAGGAAAGTAAGGTGGAAGGAACAGAATATAAATGGAGGTGTAGTAAACGGAATGAAAGGGGTTGCAGCTAGCGGCCTAAGGAAGAACCTAAGTACCTAACTAATGCCTACAGTGCACGGCATGAGGTGCACTGTATATTCCTAGAAGCACAAGGATTAGACCAAATTATTCCTAGAAACAAGGATTAGGATAAAATATTCCTGGAGGCAAAAGGATTGGAATCAAATATTCCTGGAAGCAAAAGGATTAGAATAAAACATTCCTGGAAGCAAAATGACTGGAATAAAATATTCCTGGAAGCAAAAGGATTGGAACAAAATATTCCTGGAAGCAAAATGTTTGGAACAAAATATTCCTGTGTGCGAAAGGACTGGAATAAAACATTCCTGGAAGCCAAAGGATTAGAGTAAAATATTCTTGGAAGCAAAAGGATTGGAACAAAATATTCCTGGAAGCAAAAGCACTGGAACAAAATATTCCTGGAAGCAAAAGGATCACAACAATAACAATCTCACCTTGACGACGACGGGTTCGAAAGCGTCCTCTATGGCGATGGTGAAGGTCTCGTCCCAAGTCGGGTTCAAGTCCTTGTAGACGGTCTTCGACTTGTACACCAACTTCCCGCACACTTTGAACTTCACGTAGGGGTCGCTGGTCCCTGGGGGAGGGGGGGAATCGAACGGTAATTGACAGTAGTAGTAGCAGTAGTTATACAGGTAGTAAAGTAGTTTGAACGAAATAAATTTAGTCATCTTCAAAGATAAAAGAAAAAAAAATCTCATGTTTGGTTGCGGCTAACGGCGCTTCAAGTCCAGAGAAATGAATAAATAATCCTCAAAGTTCGTGTTTGGGTGTAGTAGAAGTAGTCTGAAACTACTTAATTAATAAATTAAGTTATCTTCAAAGAAAAAGTTCGTGTTTGGGTGTAGCAGAGGTAGTTTGAAACTACTTAATTAATAAATTAAGTTATCTTCAAATAAAAAGTTCGTGTTTGGGGGTAGTATAAGTAGTCTAAAACTACTTACTTAACAAATTAACTTTTCAAAGAAAAAAAAAAAAATAATTTTTGGTTTGCCTAATAAGAACTGCGCTTGGCGTCCAGGTAAACAAATAAAAAATTAAATGAATAAAGAGAAATAAAACAGTAATTCCACTACAATTCCATTCCACTTCTGAACGAGTCAGACATTAGCATCGTAACAAGGTGAGAGAGACATCTTCGAAAAGACTGGGTCTGGTACAATGCCACGAATGAGACGAATCATTGCTGAAACACGTTCAGGTCAAACATGACTGTCAAACAAAATGAACTTTGGAACTGAAACCTTTCCAACACTGACCGCATCTTACGAATATCGGGGGATACCGTTAAAATGACGTGGCTGTGACAATCTCTCCATTTTTTCTCTTCTAAGTTATTTTTTTATAATTTCTCCCTTATATAATTATATTAATTTTACTTCATGTAAAACTACGGAGTAAAATAGTATGAATATCCTAAAGTATCGCTAAAATGACATAACCGACAATTTCTCCCTTTTCTCTAAAGTTACTTTTTTCAACTTCTCACTTGTATAATTATATTCATTTTACTTCCTAAAGACTACAGAGTAAATGAGCAAATATTAAATAAATACTATTAAATAATGAATAATGTAAAATGAAGACAAAATACACAGGCCTGTTTATCATGGGCATTCCGAGGCCTCCTCCTCAATTTTATTTCCCTGAATTGTCTCAAACTTTTCTTTCTTTGTTTCTCTTAATTCCTGTTTATGAACTGCTCCAAAATAACCTTGCTGAAACACTACTAATCAACCTCCATCCCCTCTTCCATACAAAAAAAAAACCTAACACTAACCACAAATTAAAATAAAACTGATTTTAAGCATTGGCAGCCTCCAGACATTTCATGCATTGGAATAAGACCGATATTCGCCCCTTAACAAAAGTAAGCCTTGCTAAATAACTTCATTCTGGAATCCTGCCATATATACTACTCAACCGGTATCATCAAATAAACTCGTCGAAGGAATCAAGTACTGTCTTAAAATATTAGTGATTTATTTAATGTAACGTTATCATCAACTTAAACTTTTCTATTTCACTGAATCTACTTGTCCCGCTGACAATATCTCTCTTTAAGATTGATTGATTGAATTGTGGTTACTCTAAACTGGCGTTACTAAATCTAAGTCTGGACTAACATTGACTTAAGATAACGCCTAAAATACACCATTGTTAATATTCAATGTCTCGCATCGCTAGCTGGGATTTGACAACATAATGTCCCATTTTCATCATTTTGAGGACAAATTAGAAGATTCGGTGAAGAGTCTCGTTATCAATCTAAATAGACAACTTTTGAGGTAAAAATTATAAAAACGGATCTAATATCGCATAAAGAACTTTGGTCCCTACCCCAAGCGGGTGCTGAGAGAATATTTAATTCTATACACATCTCTAACTGGGTGCTGAGAGAATATTTAATTCTATACACATCTCTAATTGGGTGCTGAGAGAATATTTAATTCTATACACAATCTTTATATTATGTCTGTTTAGCTTAATGCCCACTTATCTATTGCATACGATCTAAAACTTTAAACTGAAGACCGAAACGAAAATATGAGCGAATACAGTTTTTCGTTTCGTACGTAAACGAGGAATCCTAAGTTCTGGGAACGTCTGACGTAACTGATAATGAAAACGAACTCCAGGGGGGGATAAAATAAAAATAATTCAGTGTTATTTGTACGCAATATACAGAATCGTTTAATTAGAAATGCTAGTCAAATACTTGGACAATAATTCTAAAACAAAACGAAGAAGTCTGTTTTACAAAATACTAAAATTAAAGCACAAAAACAATAAAAAAAAATATGCCAGTACAGTGGACACCCCGTCTATTCGCGGATTCTCCGTGGAACACATTCGCTGTGTTTTTCATAGAGAAATATTCACAGACTACTGTATTTTCATAAAATTTTCGTGACTAAATGCAGTTTTTGTGATAAAACTAATGAGATATTCAGGTATACGCATTTTTAGAAGGTTTCTTGGTGTTTTGAACTATCAAAATAGACAGTTATAAGCGTTTTTAGAAGGGTTTTCAAGTATTCGCGGGGGTTTAATTCATCTCCCGCGAATACCGGGGGTCGACTGTACTGTATGTATGCAATGTGTAGACTCATTTAATTAGCAATTCTCGTAAAAAACCTTGGATTATAATTCCAAAACATAGCGAAGAAGTCTGTTTTACAAATCTGCTGCAAATTATTCCAACACTTACTCCCAGAGAAGGTTCAGGAGTGACCAGATTCTTTTTGTAGTAAAACCACCTCGAACCATAAAAAATCAACTGAGAGGTAAATATCAACTAAATGACAAAGTATCTATGATGTCCCAATAGCCATTCAAAATATCTATATATTTTCTTCAAAGACATTCCTTAGAAATCTATACTACTTGACCTACTAACTTTGGAAAGCCAAAAACTTTAAAATGAAACCTGAAGATAAAGATGCACCCATGTTAAAAAAAAAATTAAGATTGAAAGAATTATCAATTAACTTGCTACGTTGACAGACATAAGCAGCCATACCCAAAACCAAAATTCTAATGTGCATAAAAATGGAAAAAAAAATTAACATAACGCTGTCGAACTTCTCAGTTCCAGAGGTCCTCCTTTATTCCTCACGCAGTTGGACTGTGAAACAGCCTCCCAGAGGATGTCGTGTGCAACTGGAACTTCAGAAGTTCAAGCGAAGATGCAATGCATTGCTACCTAATACTATTCTCCTTGTATGTTGATAAATTTTTTTATCTATTTGTTAATTTATTTTTTCTTTTTAATAAATGGGATCTCTTCATGTATTTACGTATTTCTTATTTCTTCCTAATGAACATTATAATATTCTTTGAAGCTTGACTTTCAAGTCAATGGCCCTGGGCTACTTCCATATGAATAGGTTTCATACTGATAATAATAATAATAATACACACACAACACATAATAATAATAATAATAATAATGACATAATAATAATCTTTTGGATTCTCGTTTTTTACAGTCATCTCCCTGTCGTAGATTCTACAATATCTAATCTACTTTTCCATTGCCACTATTCTTACTTTCACATAATTTCATATTGTTTATTCTTTCTTCTAGGCAATCTCTCTCTCTCTCTCTCAATATCCTTACCAAAATCAATATCCTTAACAAAATCATTATAGTTCTTTGTCCTGTCACATAATTTCATTTCTCTGTTCTCTCTCCTGTCTACTCTCTCTCTATCTCTCTCTCTCTCTCCTTATTCTTCATTGCAATCATGAATACAAAACGCAATATTGATAACAATCCTAATCTCTGCCACAGAAATATAATCATAACAACTAGAATTTACTTAATCTATATATCTCCTTATCATACCAATACCAGTTAGAATTCACTACTCTCTACCATGCATATGAAGATGCTCCGGGAACCCATTCCAGGACCCATTCCAACACCCATTCTGAGAACCCATGCCGGGACCTATTCCAGTACCTATTACAGGGTCCACTCCAGGACCAAAAATGTACAACTCAAGGACCCATTCTGGGACCATTTTAGGACCAATTCCGGGATCCCATTCCAGGACCTATTCCTGGACTAATTCCATGGCCCATTTCAGGACCCATTCCCGGGCCTATTTCTGGACCCATTCCAGAACTAATTCCAGGGCCCATTCCAGAACCCATTCTGGAATCCATCCCATGGCTCTTTCTGGGATCCCATTCCAGTACCCTTTCAGGATTAATTCCAGGACTCATTCCAGAACCCTTTCTGAGACCCATACCGGGAACCCATTCTAGGACTCATTCCAGAAACCTTTCTGAGACCCATACCGGGACCCCATTCTAGGGGCCATTCCAGGACCCATCCAGGATACAAGCGCCTACTACTGTCCTTCCATTCTCTATGCCTGCCATGCAAATCTTGCTTTTGTTTCGGAGGCAGATGTGCAAGAAAATCTTTCTCTAAAAAACTCGAGACAATTGCACCGCATGATATTTCAGATGAATGAGAAATATTTTTCAATCATTGCTCTCATCTCGACGGCATGAGCTGGGAACACGATTGGGAACAAATGGTACTTTACGAAGAAGTAGAAATGGAACATTAGCATATTTCCCCAGAGTGCTTTCTTTCTTCAACATAGATTTTCGAATTTCGCAAGAGAGTTGTGTCGGTAAATCCTAAATTATCCAGCTAGTTTCCTCCGGACTGAAGTGCAAATACTTCATTCTTGATGGCCCATTTGTAAGACATTCAACTTTTCCAGAAGTCTTGTTTTTCCATTAACACAAACATGCTCAGATGAATTTATCTATAATGCTATTTGAAATGAACCTTGCCACTTAGCAAATTGCCGTGTAAACTCCTAAATGAGCTTGACACTAACTTTTTGAAATCTTGCCAAATGAGTCAAAGTTCAATCTAGATATAGACGAAGACTGTTCAAAAGTAATTGATTTTCGTAACCTGTATAATGTAAGCTATCACGCTCTACAAGTATCTTATTTTTAAACTGATTTTTGCATCCTACAATAGAATCTCTCTCTCTCTCTCTCTCTCTCTCTCTCTCTCTCTCTCTCTCTCTCTCTCTCTCTCTCTCTCTCTCTCTCTCTCTCTGTACAAGAATATATCTTTTCTTAAGATGAACTGTTATAATATCAAGTTAGGCTCTTTTTTAAACATAAAAATTCTCCCGAAATGATTTTTTACTGCTAGGGGAGATTTTTTTTTTCCAAATTAATACACAATAACCATAATACTATTTTATATCTTTTTATGTCACGCTGCATTAGTGCTTTATCTATTCCAAAAATTCTTACTAATAATATACAAGATATTATATTACCGTAAATAAAAGGCCCTCATCTACAAAGTACGGCAGTCTAAAAAACGCATCCTAACCACCAAGTAATGGTACAGATACTTGACTGAAGCCAAAACGTGGTAAGTGAACTAATCTAGAAAAAAAATATTCAAAGTACATCAATTTCATCTTTATCATTAAAGTCAGGACAATATCCGAACAAGTAGATCCCTTTCGAAGTCAGTTCTAAACATCGATTTTCCATTTGTTGGGCTCCTAACTTAGAACATTTTTCCTTTTCTCAACCATACATTTATAACTAATATGTCCATAATATCACAATATTATGAAGGTGAATAAACAAACTTGTGAGTTGTTATTTCGCATTTTCAATATTTTCTGACGAAACTGGTTCAAAATGGACCCATTCTGGACTAATTCTCTGGGCCATATTTTTAAAATTATGTAAAAAAAATCTATGTAGCTTGAGTTGAAGTTTTCCTTTCAGACAACGCAGAAATAACGAAAAGGAGCATCAGTAGTCTTAAAGCATTGTTCGGTGAGGGGATAGATGACTCACCCTTACCTATATTATTTCTGCACTCAGAACATAGGTCCATCTAAGGCGTTTAGTCATAAATTCCTACATTGTCAGCTCTATGAAGACATATCAGTTCTGCGTCTCTTAATTATTCATATCTCTTAAATATTCAATTCTCTAACACTGTTTCAGTGCTCTTTAGTGTGTCAGGAGTTCGTGACACGACACAGCCCAACCCTGATAAATATCTGACACTGCCTTAAGACACCAAGGGTTGGCAACAACAGTTATTGTAACTCAATGTAACTGGCGATTCTGCCAGAGGCAAAACAATACTAAGAAGCAAAACAATCTACTAAGGACCTGAAATAAGCCGGCTTTTGCGGGTGTGAAGTAAGCTGAAAGTCTGGTAACAGTTATGTGTATCTTGGACCTCCAGCTAAGTGAACTTCAACAATGCTTTTACTTTTCATCTGGTGCAAAAGTAAAAGCAAACCCTATATGCCTAAATATGTGGTACAGGGGTCCTGTTGATTTACTTTGCAAGTCCTTCAGGCAAGCCCCTTCTGTCTAAATATTTGATACTGTGGTCCTGTTGATATACTTTGCAAGTCCTTTGGGCAAGCCCCTTCTGTCTAAATATGTGATACTGTGGTCCTGTTGATATACTTTGCAAGTCCTTCAGGCAAGCCCCTTCTGTCTAAATATGTGATACTGCGGCCCTGTTGATTTATTTTGAAAGCCCTTCAGGCACGCCCCTTCCGTCTAAATATGTGATACTGTGGTCCTGTTGATATACTTTGCAAGTCCTTCAGGCAAGCCCCTTCTGTCTAAATATGTGATACTGCGGCCCTGTTGATTTACTTTGAAAGTCCTTCAGGCACGCCCCTTCTGTCTAAATATGTGATACTGTGGTCCTGTTGATTTACGTTGCAAGTCCTTTGGGTAAGCTCCTTCTGTCTAAATATGTGATACTGTGGTCCTGTTGATATACTTTGCAAGTCCTTCAGGCAAGCCCCTTCTGTCTAAATATGTGATACTGCGGCCCTGTTGATTTACTTTGAAAGTCCTTTGGGAAAACTCCTTCTGTCTAAATATGTGACACTGGGCCCCTGTTGATTTACTATGCAAGTCCTTCAGGCAAGCTCCTTCTGTCTAAATTTGTGATACTGGGGTCCTGTTGGTTTACTTTACAAGTCCCTCAGGCAAGCTCCTTCTCAATTTCTTCAGGCAAGCCCCTTCTGCCTAAATATGTGACACTGTGGTCCTGTTGATTTACTTTGCAAGTCCTCTGGGCAAGCCACTTCTGTCTAAATATCTGAATTTGCAAGTCCTTCAGGAAAGCCCCTTCTGTCTATATATATGACATTGTGGTCTTGTTGATTTACTTTACAAGAACAATGACAAAAATCAGGCACCAATTTTAGGGACACGATGAGTACTGAAATTTGTTTTTCGTATTTGAATCTCACATGAAAATATCCTGTTGGTTTTTACAGCAACTCTATAGCATTTTCTATTGTGTTTTCTTTGAAAATCACTTATGGAATGCATATATAAAATTTTGGCCATATGTCTGCACTAGTGCCAGGGAAACCACCCAGCTCCGAAAAATTAATTATTTGTTACACTACCTAATGACAGATCGCCTCAGAAAAGTTTACCTATAAAAAAATCTTCAAAAAACTTCAGATTTAAAGACCATTAAGTGTGCATCCAATTTCATACTGCGGTGACAAATAAAAACTGACTAAATGTAAGTTAATAATTAATATGAACACTACTGTATCTAAATGCGGAGCGACTAAGAGGAGAATTCAAGATGCCATCTGAAAGTCTACTGCGTGCAAGAGATAGACTGTAGAGCCGAGAGTAAGGAGAACAGGTTTCAAGTTAAGTCTTACTTATAAGTTCTCTACTTGTGCAGTCCTTTTAATCCTTCCGTTTCTTAAGAAGTCTTCACAGAAAATGATAACTTTCCAGATATCTTAACTCAGTAACCAAGAAATTTTAACACCATTTGAACAAAGAAAATGATAATTTTATAGATATCTTAAATCAGTAGCCAATAAATTTTAACATAATTTGAACAAAGTAAATGGTAATTTTACAGATATCTTAACTCAGTAGCCAATAAATTTTAACATTATTTGAACAAAGAAAATGATAATTTTCCAGATAACTCAGTAGCCAAGAAATTTTAACATCATTTTCCAGATATCTTAACTCAGTGGCCAAGAAATTTTAACATCATTTGAACAAAGAAAATGATAATTTTACAGATATCTTAAATCAGTAGCCAATCAGTTTTAACATCATTTGAACAAAGAAAATGATAATTTTACAATTATATTGACTCAGCAGCCAAATGTTTATAACCACTCAATTTCAATCTAATTTACGTCATAATCAATTTAGAAATTTTTTTCTTAGCAGGAATTTATAAAATCAGCAAAGCAAAAGCAATCAAGGTGCAGTTTGACCCTAGATAAAAAGGTCATAGGTTGCTTGGCATTAATCAGCAGATTTACATAATTTTGGGGTAGTTTACAGTTAAGTTATTCACACTTACTAAAACAATAATCAAACTGCGAATGAAACATGAACTACCCACTAATTATAAAATATTTGTATTTAAACTAATTATATCTTATTACAAGAATCAGTTACTTGTCCTTAATCTGCAGATTTACATAATTTTTGGGTATTTGATGGCGTCATTATTCACACTGACTACAACAACTGTTAAACTGCAAATGCGACATGAACTATCCTCTAATTACAAAATATCTATAAAATGTTTATTGTCTAAACTATTCATATTACAGATGTGGTCAGCATCTGACGGAAGGGTTAAAAGAACCTATCCAACTACGACATCCATTAATACATACTGAACTACGAGTTGCTGCTTCTCGGGATTAAAAAACTACGACGATGCAGGGAAGGAACAAAATATAAAAAGAGGCCAAGGCAGGTCAAGAAGGCAGTCAGGAGCGGGAGGCGACGCCGGAGGTGTCCAGAGGTGTCCTCGAAGACGCCTGACTTTGTGGAGAGAGAGAGCATCAGCCGTCATTGCTCCTTGGAATAAGGTGAGGGAATTTGGGGATTTCTTGAGTAGGAAGTTAACTGTGTGTGTGTGTGTGTGTGTGTGTTTATGTAGCATCTGTGATGATAATTTAGATACAGAATGGTGCTCGTTGATGTTAACATCATCACTAGAGGGGGAGGAGGGGCTGAAGACGTCTTGACATTGTGGAGAGGAGAGCATCAGCCGTCACTGCTCCTTGGAATAAGGTGAGGGAAATTGGAGATTTCATGAGTAGGAAGTTAACTGTGTGTGTGTTTTTATGTAGCATCTGTGATGATAATTTAGATACAGAATGGTGCTCGTTGATGTTAACATCATCATCATAGGAGGACGAGGAGCTCGAAGACGCCTGACTTTGTGGAGAGAGAGATCAGCCATCACTGCTCCTAAGAAGAAGGTGAGGGAATTTGGGGATGTTCTTGTGTAGGAAGTTGTTTACAAGTGTGTGTGTAAATGTAGCATCCATGATGATAATTTAGATACAGAATGGTTCTCGTTGATGTTAACATTATTACCAGAGGAGGAGGAGGGGCTCAAAGACGTCTTGACTTTGTGGGGAGACAGCATCAGCCAAAATTGCTCCTTGGAATAAGGTGAGGGAATTTGGGGATTTCTTGAGTAGGACGTTAGCTATGTGTGTGGGTTTGCAGCATCTGTGATGATAATTTAGATGCAGAAATGGTGCTCGTTGATGTTAACATCATCACCAGCGGAGGAGGAGGAGGAGGAGGAGGAGGAGGAGGAGGAGGAGGAGGAGGAGGAGGAGGAGGAGGAGCTCGAAGACGCCTGACTTTGTGGAGAGAGAGCATCTGCCATCATTGCAAAATTGCTCCTTGGAATAAGGTGAGGGATTTTGGGAGTGTTCTTGTGTAGGAAGTTAACTGTGCGAGTGTATGTGTAGCATCCGTGATGATAATTTAGAAACAGAAATGGTGCTCGTTGATGTTAACATCATCACCAGAGGAGGAGGAGGAGGAGGAGGAGGGAGTGGAAGTGGAAGTGAAGAAGAAGGAGCTGTAGGTGGTGGTAGTGGTGATGGACGAGGCCACATTACGATCGCAACCGAGCTAATCATAAACAGAAACGAATCCTGGCGAGGATTGGTCACTACCTGCTCTCCTGAAGGAGGAAGTGTCTCCTGATTGGTAGTGGGAGGAGGAGGATGAGAGGAGGTTCTTACCACACGCATCCCGAGCCACCAGGTCCTCGCCGCGTTTTAGGTGGACGTGAAGCTGGAAGAACGAGTGCTGGCGGAGGGCCCTCTGGCGGGCCACACTGGGGTCCTGTTGCCCAGGGGGGAAAATAAAAGAGTGATCAAAAACTGAAAGAGTCCAGGAACGTAAGCAGAGCACTAAACAAAAGCGGCCACCGTCTGGTCTTCTGCCCGAATTTACTGTAAATGACAAATTGCACAGAATGTAAACGAAGATGAATGCTGATACATACGCAACTTAATATCACTTCATGCAACGGTTAATCTGCCAGTCAGTTCACAAGCCCAAAGTATTGACATTTACAAAAATTTGGGAGATACGGGACAGACCAATATCAGTATCTTTTAACAGGGGGGGGGAAAATCAGTCGTAAAAAATGCTGAATGGGGAAATGGATTCACAGTTTTATAGTGCTCTTCATTTAGTGACCAGATCTAAACTAAAAAAAAAAATTGGCCTGGCAAATGTATTAATATGCCATTCTCAAGTACCCATCATGAACAGTAACCAACATAATGGATGTATGGGCTGACAGATACAGCGCAAAACTTTCTTTTCCCAAGAAGTAGAGAGACCAAGCAATCAAGCAAGTTTCTGCAATGGGAGGCGTGTTCTGAAGGCTCCAAAAAAAAAAAAGTGAATAATTATCACTAATCATTCGAGAGCTACTGTGAAATAAAAATGCAACATCACGCCTTCTGGTGATCTGTGATAGTTGAGGTGAAGTTTTATGCAGACATCTAAAAAAAGGGGTATCTGTAAGAGTTTTTAAAAGGTCAAACAAAAGACTGTCAAATTTTACATTTCAAAAGTACCTGTATGTAAAATTGAGACTACCCATATCTAGGCCCTTGAACTCGAAATAAAAAAATATTACTGAAATCAAAACTCCATAAAAATCTGTGAGGGAAAATATTTCAAATTCCACATCATCTGACATAGAAAATATTAAAAATTTCACATCTTCTGAGGGAAAATATTCAAAATTCCACGTTATCTGCCAGGGACAAATATTCAGAATTCCATATCATCTGACAGGGAAAATATTCAAAATTCCACTTTATCTGACAGGGAAAATATTCAACATTCCACGTCATCTGTCAGGGAAAATATTTAAAATTCCACATCACTGACAAGGAAAATATTAAAAATTTCACATCACTGACAGGGAAAATATAAAAAATTCCACATCATCTGACAAGGAAATTATTCAAAATTCCACATCATCTGACAGGGGAAATATTAAAAATTCCACATCACTGACAGGGAAAATATTCATACCACCGGAGGGATGACAATATTCCACTCAAAATCCACATGCTAATAGTCATCTATCGGGTGAGAAGGATTTTATCAACTTGGGATGGAAGTGAGAGTAATCAGGCCGTGTCTAACAGAAGGATGTGTTACATCATGCCACGCTCTTTAACCACAGTCAGGTTAATAGCACTCAAGAAATACATATTTCAATCTACAGTTTAACCAAGGAACTTCCTGGCAATGCAAGAACGCGGGACACCAGTTACATGGTTCAAATACTCTAGGCCTTCTTTACCATTTGCTAAGACAGAATCATTCTAAAGCCTTTTCATATATTATCATAAAACAAAAGCCAGGGCTGTGATGCTACCTTAGGAGATTCTAAGTATTACTTACAGATGCAAGTTCAGCAAAACGACAATATCGTGAAACGTTTCCAGCAGTTTTGTAAAGTTCTAATCAACAAAATAAGGGATTAAGCACTGACATTGTTAGTGATAAATTACATGTCGGGTCACAATCCTAACGAATTAGGGGTTCAAAAACCAGCCCTTTCGTTGTTCGGAATATCTAACAATGTTATTTTACTGTAATATAGTAAATGAACTCTATGATGTTTCAAAGCGGCTGAAGTTAGAGACAAAAATGTCTTCGATGAAGACCCCTGCGCACCGTCACGCATTTTATTGTAGTTATAAATAAAAAGCAAAGCATCTCTGCTCGACATAAATCTATTTCAGTGGTTTAGAAACATACATACACATACATACACATATATATATATATATATATATATATATATATATATATATATATACATATATATACACATATATATATATATATATAGTTTCCACTAAACGCCCATATATGCAAAGAGAATTGAAAAGGTGCGTAAATATTTCCAGAATCTTGTTTGTTTCAGTTATTTAAAAAAAAAAAAAAGAACTGATCGGCATTCAGTACTCCCAGAATAGCAAACGCTAACAAGGCTCGTGAAAAAAAAAAAACTGTTTTTAAGCAAATGGTAATAAGACTTTATACTAAATATTCCCTCTACAGCATTTTGCTACTGCGCTAAACAAAATTCACCAGCTTCTGGCCCTCTAATTACTCGTCTACGTAACCAAAACAGGAATAAACATAACTAATGTATCGTTAAACAAATATTCTAATGGTTAATACTATAAACAGTGTATTTGAGGATCTTGTGTGTGCGAGTGACGCCCAACCAAAAAGGTTTTAGGATGGAAAATTATATATTCTTAAACTTTCATTTATTCTTATATAGTATACCGTATGGGATATAAGAATGGCTTGATTTCATAACATATTTGCATTATTATATCCAATACCGTTACTTTCAAAACTGGAATTCAAAACACAGCTGTAATCATCAGTCATTTCACTGTCATACCCAAAAGAATATGGCAGGCATGAATGCTAATGCACATCTAAGATCTTCTGAAGGGCGAGAAATGTCTGACAAACAAAAATCAATAAAAACAAAAATTCTCTGTGGATCTAAGGATATCACACGAGGGGCATTAAAACAAAACATTACTGGGTATCGTCAAACGGAAGGGTCAGTGTACTGAACTGTAGTGCACAGTGCCAGTGCCAAGGTCACGGTGCCAATATACTAACCTCCACTGTCCACACTTCTTTACATACGGCTGTGGTGCTTGTCCCCTACAAGATTGACATTGGAGGAAGGAAGAGTGGAAGGCATCAAGTACCAAAAATGTTAAGAGAAATTTGTGGATGTTTCATAAAGTATCATCTGTTAAAATTTAGGCATGTAGGTTTGGCCACATCTCTAGAACACTCTAGAATAGGGTTAAATTCAAGATACGTAATTTAGACCACAGAATACTCTAGAATAGGAAAGTTTTTTAAAGTATCATCTGTTAAAATTAAGACATGTAGGTTTGGCCACATCTCTAGAACACTCTAGAATAGGAAAGTTTTTAATGTGCCATCTGTTAAAATCAAGATACGTAATTAAGAACACATCTCTAGAACACTCTAGAATAGGGAAGTTTTTTAATGTGCATCTCTAGAACACCCTAGAATAGGGAAGTTTTTTAATGTGCCATCTGTTAAAATCAAAATACGTAATTAAGACCAAATCTCTAGAATACTCTAGAATAGGAAAGTTTTTGAATGTATCATCTGTTAAAATCAAAATACGTAATTAAGACCAAATCTCTAGAATACTCTAGAATAGGGAATTTTTTTAATGTATCATCTGTTAAAATCAAGATACGTAGCTATGTCCACATCTCTAGAATACTCTAGAATAGGAAAGTTTTTGAATGTATCATCTGTTAAAATCAAGATACGTAGCTATGTCCACATCTCTAGAATACTCTAGAATAGGAAAGTTTTTGAATGTATCATCTGTTAAAATCAAAATACGTAATTAAGACCAAAATCTCTAGAATACTCTACAATAGGAAATTTTCAATGTATCATCTGTTAAAATCAAGATGCGTAGCTATGTCCACATCTCTAGAATACTCTAGAATAGGAAAGTTTTTAGATGTATCATCTGTTAAAATCAAGATACGTAGCTATGTCCACATCTCTAGAATACTCTAGAATAGGAAAGTTTTTGAATGTATCATCTGTTAAAATCAAGATACGTAATTAAGACCAAATCTCTAGAATACTCTAGAATAGGGAATTTTTTCAATGTATCATCTGTTAAAATCAAGATACGTAGCTATGTCCACATCTCTAGAATACTCTAGAATAGGAAAGTTTTTGAATGTACCATCTGTTAAAATCAAGATACATAGCTATGACCACATCTCTAGAGCACTCTAGAACAGCAAAGTTTTTTAATGTACCATCTGTTAAAATGAAAACTTGAAGTTTTGACCACATCTCTAGAATGCTCTAGAAGGGGAAACTTTTTGAATGTACCATCCGTTAAAATCAAGATACGTAGCTATGACCACGTCTCTAGAATACTCTAGAATAGGAAACCGCATAGGTACATCGACTCCAACATGAACGGAAGGTGTGATAAAATAGGACACAATATAACATATAATTAACATAATTAAGACGAAGTGTAACTTGTCATAGTTACATAACCATTCGGGCTATCATATTCCTGTTACAAATGACAGTACGACACTGCGTTTCTTATCTGCATGCTTGAGAACACTACAGACTGTCATATCAAATCTTCTTAAAACTAATAATGCTTAATTCAAGAAAAATAAATATTGACCCCACAAAGTAAAATGAGCCTAATTCAGTCAAGTTCAAGTAAAGGAAAAATCTGCAAATACAACAATTTTATTAATATATATATGAATGTATATATATATCTATCTATCTATATATATATATATATATATATATATATATATATATATATATATATATATATATATATAATATTATATAATGAATGACAGAAAGGGTTGTCAAGTATCATCAGTGACAGCAGCTGACCTTTCCAAGGCTTTTTCATCTTTGATCATATCAATAAACACTCGAGTCGTTTTACGGTTTACTTAACAAGCTACTGGACAGCAAATGTCGAATGCTATATCATCTATCCTTTTTTTTTTTTTCCTGATGTAAAACCTGCTACTAAGCAACTCGGAGTTCATTCATCCTCCCATCTCAAGCATTATGTGCACTGCTCTGATCAAATTTTTAGAAATTGCATAAGCCAGCAACCTTGCAAGGAAACGTTCAACAAGTTTCTTTTGAGAGATTTAAAATCTGATCGGACAAGCTATTTCACAACATATTTGAGGGGCTGAAAGACTGTTCTGTACTTTATTATTATTATTATTATTATTATTATTATTATTATTATTATTATTATTATTATTATTATTAGTAGTAGTAGTAGTAGTAGTAGTAGTAAGAAGAAGATGAACCCTACTCATATGGAACAAGCCCCAAGGGGTCACTGACATGTAATTCAAGCTTCCAAAGCGTATTATGGCATTCATACACTGCTCGAGGTGCCTGAACTTCTGAAGTTCAAGCGAGGATGCAATGCATTACTACCCCAATTTTATTCTCTTTGTATTTGAATAAGTTATTTAAATTATTTTTTCTATTTATTCATTGATTTGTTAATTTATCTTTCCCTTTTGTACTAAGTGATCTTTTCTCTTTGTATTTCCCTTCACGTTTTGTTACTCCTTTCTGATGAACAACTTATTCTTTGAAAGCTTGAATTGCAAGTCAATGGCCCCTATGGTTGGCTTGTCCATAGGTTTCATCTTCTGAATAATAATAATAATAATAATAATAATAATAATTTTTGGAAGCTAGAATTTCAAGTTAATGGCCCCTATGGTTGTCTTGTTCCATAGGTTTCATTTCCTGAATAATAATAATAATAATAATAATAATAATAATAATAATAATAATAATAATAATAATAATTTTTGGAAGCTAGAATTTCAAGTCAATGGCCCCTATGGTTGGCTTGTTCCATAGGTTTCATCTTCTGAATAATAATAATAATAATAATAATAATAATAATAATAATAATAATAATAATAATAATAATGATATTTCTTGATAATTTGTACTACCAACGACCTCTCATGAACAATGTCAAACTAGACAAGAAACTTTGAAAAGTATTTGTTCAGAATGTCACCTTAAATATATATATATATATATATATATATATATATATATATATATATATATATATATATATATATATATATATATATATATATATATATATATATATATAAATAAAAAAAATCAACAAACAGCACTGAGCCAAACAGAAAGACAAAGTTATCAAGCTTTACAAAAGTTCTTTGTTGGGACCTACACATTTTGGAGGCTGTGCTGAAGATCATGTGGCGCCAGTTTTAGCAGACATAAATCAATCAATTAATGACTGGAGATCTCGTTTTTGTGATTGGGTATTTCTCTGTTCACTTAATTTTAAATGACAGGAATAAGAATAACTACGAAACCCAAGAACACATCTGACCCAACCATTCAGATTTAAAAAGTAGTCTCCTCTATCTACACAGTTGTTAAGGCAGATAACTTGACCCCTATAAGTCAATCAATCCCCTCAATACAATTCTTTCATTCCAGCCTTCACGAGACAATTCTGTGGGTAGACTTCAGGTTGGTAATTGACATGCACAAGAAAAACATCGGATTTAAAATACAAGTGTGAGGGGGTATTTACAACATATTGACAAAAAGGTACAGAATTTGTATTTTTAAAAAATGTAATTTACCTGTATTATTACGATTGTCTAAGATCGATTGGTAGTTCAATTAATATCCAAGGGCAGGTAACGATTTCTAAGGCACAGTTGACAGTCAACCATCTGAACACCTCTTTTGAGATGCTGACAAGGGAATCAGCTACAACCATCATAACCACGACGGGAATAATAACAACAGTTAACCTTTTAATGACATGCCTTGGATCACATACTTTACGAGTTCGAAACACAGTAGACAGTGACAGGGAACCATTTTAAACGTTACCCAAAACGTCAATAGGTTATGGAGTAGAACAGAATATAGAGTTTAGGCCAGGGGCCAAGCGTTGGGACCTATGACGTCATTCAGCGCTGAAAGGGAAACTGACAGTAAAAAGGTTTGAAAGGTGTAACAGGGGGAAAACCTCAAAGCAGTTGCACTATGAATCAACTGTTAGAAGAGGGTTAAGGAAAGTCAGATGCAAGAAAAAGAATATGAACGGAAGTACAGTAAAAGGAATGAAAGGGGTTGCAGCTAGGGGCCTAAGGAAGGGACGTTGCAAAGACCCTTAAGTAATGCCTACAGTGCACCACGTGAGGTGCACTGACGGTACTACGCCCCCCTACCGGGATGAACAGGTTACGAAAAATCAACACCTCAGCCGAGAGTGTGAGAGGTGTCAGTTTCTAGATACAACGAAGTTTACAAAATTTAAACAACAAAATACGAGTTATCTACTCGGGAAGCTTTTAATAGACACTGATATTTCATCTGGTTCGGTTTTACAACAGCTAATGACAATGGTGATATCCAGAAGACCCAAACTATATTAACTAAGATTAATTCCGATATCCACAATGTTCTCTCAACTTCTCAATTTCTTCACATTTTTTGGGATACGCTTGTCACAACAAAGCCTGAAGATCAAAATAATAATAATAATAATAATAATAATAATAATAATAATAATAATAATAATAATAATAATAATAATAATAATTATTATTATTATTATTGTTATTATTATTATTATTATTCAGAAGATGAAGAACCCTATTCATATGGAACAAGCCCACCAAAGGGGCCACTGGCCTGAAATTCAAGCTTCCAAAGAATATTATGGTGTTCATTAGAAAGAAGTAACAGAAGGTAAAGGGAAACACGGAAAGAAGAGATTACTATTTAAAAAAGAGCAAAAAATAAATTAACAAATCACTGAATAAATAGCTAAAACGGTTACTAAACTATTAAAAAGCAAAGAGAACCGTATTAGGGTGGCAACGCATTGCATCTTCGCTTGAACTTCTGAAATTCCAATTGCAAGACATCCCCTGGGAGGATGTTCCACAGTCCTAGGAGGATTCGAGCCCCCATTCGGTTTATGAAAACGAGGTCACTTCAGCCCACTTTCGCGGTCAGGTGGGTTGAACTGACCTCGTTCTGATATACAGAATAAGGGTTCGAGTCCTGGCATAGTTGTTAGAATCTTTTAGTTTCCGGATCTTAAGGCTTTGTAGTGACAAGATTATCCAAAAGTTTGAAGAAATCGAGGAGTTAAAAGACTTTTTGATTTAATTACATAATATATATATATATATATATATATATATATATATATATATATATATATATATATATATATATATATATATATATATATATATATATGTGACTATATCAAGGGTTAATAGTTAATAACATACCTCCCATTCCTAGCTCAGGAATGATGAAAACAGAGATGGGAATGCGAACACGAAATAACTGGGATACACGAATTCCGGATAAAATTCCGGAGCTACTGACAGCAATTCCAGAATCTCCAAGTTCACAGCTTAGGCTGAAAGGGCGGGCCTTATCAATTTGCAGGAAACTATGACAGGATTTCCGGTAATTACACAACATCAATAGATTATCTTCAGATTGATACCACAAGAAATAAGGTGGCATAGGCAGGCTTTCAATTTGACACCACACCTGACACAGAATACCACAACTCTCAGCTTTACCTACAAGACGTCAAGGGTGATCACTAACACTTCAAGAAAACACATCAAATACTGGTACGCAAATTTTTGAAATAAACACCTTCGATAACGGTGGCTGGTAATTATCTGAATACCACATCCCAGGCGTCAGAAAGTGGCTGTGTCGACGGGTTATCTGTAATGATGAAATGGAATAGAGCAGACTATACAGTTTAGGCCAAAGGCCAAGCGCTGGGACCTACGAGGCCACTCAGCACTGAAAGGAATATTGACAGTAAAAAGGTCTGAAAGGTGTAGGAGAGGGTGGGAAGGAAGATGGAACGGAGGTGCAGCAAAAGGAATTAAAAAAAAAGCGCCAAAGTTTCTTCGGCGCAATCGAGCTTTCTGTACAGCCGTTACAGCGTATAATCGAGGCCACCGAAAGTAGATCTATCTTTCGGTGGTCTCGGTATAATGCTGTATGAGCCGCGGCACATGAAACGTTAACCAAGGCCCGGTGGTGGCCCATCCTATACCGTTGCCAGAAGCACGATTATGGCTGACTTTAACCTCAAATAAAATAAAAACTACTGTGGCTATAGGGCTGCGATTTGGTATGTTGATGATTGGAGGGTGGACGATCAACATACCAATCTGCAGCCCTCTAGCCCCAGTAGTTTTTAAGATCTGAGGGCGGACAGAAAAAGTGCGGACGGGCAGGCAAAGCCGGCACAATAGTTTTCATTTACAGAAAACTAAAAGGTTAGAAATCTATTGTACACCAGGTCTGTTCTGATGGACTGGAAACACTTTTGGTTCGCGAAGACGATATTTTAAGAATTCAGCATCCCCTCCAATATGCAAAACAAATCAGTAATGACCACTTTAAAAATGTAAGTAACGGGACACTGGGTGGTAGGTAGTAACCAAACAGCAAGGGAAAAGACTAACACAACCTCCATTCATAACCGAAGACCACTTGCATAAGAAACTCATTCTCAAACTGACGTCTAATCCCAACGGTGCCACAAAGAGAAGACGACCTCCTCACACGCCAATGTTCATGAAGAAAATGTCATGACGCAATCACGTCAATTAACAAAACCTCTTCAAGCTGTGTGATACTCATTAGAAACTCTGCAGGAATACGAGACTGATCGGTAAAACGCAAAAGGAAACCCTTTCAAATTTTGGAAGGAGATATGTTGAAAGTGAACAGCTTGCAAAATTGCAGATTCAATGACAGGAGGGAAAAGAGTGGTAGACACTGAAGGCTGGCGAAAGGAAATTTGAGGTGATATTAAATAATGGAAGCAAGATTAGGGATCACATTAACAGATCTAAATGGATTTGGGATACTTAGGAGGCCTTAGGTATCGCATTCACAGATCTAAATGTATTGGTTGAATTGAATTGAATACAGAATTTAGGCCAAAGGTCAAGCAAGCACTGGGACCTATGAGGTCATTCAGCGCAGAAGGTTTGAAAGGTGTAACAGGGGGAAAACCTCGCAGTTGCACTGTAAATCAATTGCTAGGGGAGGGTTGAGGAAAGTAAGACGGAAGAATGAATATGAGAGGAGGTACAGTAAAAAGAGCGAAAGGGGTTGCAGCCAGGGGCCGAAGGCACACTGCAAAGACCCTTAAGCAATGCGGTGCACTTAGGAGGCGTTAGGTACCACAATGTTTTGAAACTTGGAAGAAAAGAAAAGTAAGCTTAAGTAATGAAATCAAGAGATATCAGATTAGGTATTGTAAGCATAAATATCATACATGGAAGAGTTACACTCGTAACACTTGTGTGTTTAACAAACCTGAACCTCTTCAGGAAAATACACTAGTTCTTGAGGCAGGATCAAATGCTATTAATTTCGCAAGAGGACAAAAACACAATAATATACATTTCGGGGACCGCGAGTCATCGTTTTTCTCAAATATCTTTCTAACTAATTGCTTGATCGAAAAGGTATTTTGACACAGTGTCCAAAATACCTCCCGCTAATTTCCGGTAATATAGTGCATTGTCGAAAAGTTTTAGCTAAGGCGTTTACTCTTGACTTATATGGTGTTGCCAAGCATCGCCAAACTATGCATTCGAACGTCCTTTATCCCCATCCCGTCCCTCCCTCCCCCAACCAACTTTCCTGGCCTCCCCATCTCCGCCCCCCTTTCCTGTCTATGGGGGATAGCAAACGTTCGATTGTGTAGATTAGTTCTGCTGACTCATGCGACTTTGCCTTTAAGAGTGAAGAGTAAACGCCTTAACTAACACCATTTGACAATGCGCTATATCACCAAAAATTAGCGGAAGGTGTCTTGTACACTGTGTCAAAGCACCAATTCGATCAAATGATTAGTTTGATAGATATTTGAGAAAACATTAAAGAGAGTCAACTGGGGTATAAAAAGTCTTGAAACGGACTGAACAAATTTTGGCCAAAAAGAGAAAATTAACATTGTCTTCTTCATTACTAAAACACTGCACTGACAGTCACGCGCGTCCAAAAAAGGACGGTAACCTACAACAGATTGCTGCGATCAAGGCCACTGACAAGGTGACGTTTCTCATCTAGGAAATCTGAAAGTCCAATCGCGGTCACCCAATCAGTCGATGACCCCACAGTGAGAGGATAATGAGATCCTATTTTCACCGCAAGAGGTTGAACGTCAAATCTAAACATCTCTTCAGGTACAATAAGTCCTTACTTCTTATTCAGTAGCCGTTACTGCTAATATTCAAATGCCAACTTAAAATGCCAATATATAGATGTAAATAGATTTACGCGCAGAAAAAGAAAATGATTGAAAATTATCAAAATGCCACTAGATAGATGTAGGTAGATTTACTCATAAAAAAAGATTAAAATTATTAAAAATTATTAAAACGTTTAAAAATTATTAAAAAGCCAAAACCAAACCCACCTGATAATGAGGGGCGTCGCTTTCGGACAAGTCGCGCCCAAGGGCGGGACTATAAGAAGACCGCCCATCCTGCTGGCCGTCTTGGAAGGTGCGGGCGGGCGTGGGCGGGGTGAAATTGGATGGAAGAATGCCACTGGGTAGGCTGGCTTGGTCACCCGAATCGGGGGGCGGTCCTCCTCCCCCCACTCCGCCGCTAGTCTCTGGAATTACAGACGAATTTAAGGTATGCAAAATGTATCCACAGGAGAAAATGCATCAAATTTATATATATATATATATATATATATATATATATATATATATATATATATATATATGTAACTATAATATATATATATATATATTATATATATACACATATATCCATATAAACACATATACATATATAATATATACATATATATACATATATATATATATATATATATATATATATATATATATATATATATATAATGTACACACAAAAAGAGATTATGGAACCTAACATCAACTTACTAATTTTCATTTGAAATCAGTAAACCTAATTTAATTACAAACAGACTCCAAATTCACTTAATTTTCTTGAAAAAACGCATCTCTAGGAGTTGAATATCTAAGAGTGATCATCTTTCATTAAATACACATTAAGGAAAAAATTAAAGGTAAATAAATACACCTGAGTATTTTAGCGTCAATTAAAACCGTGCAAAGATATAACTTATAATAACATTTTATATTTTCCAATTCGGTTGACTAAGCAGTGCAGAGTGCATTTATTGCAATTGCAAAATGATTATTTGGAAGACATTCATAAAAAAAAAACTGAGATTACCTTTGAATATTAAAATGGCAACTTTTAACAGCAATATGAATATACTGGTTTGAACGGCGCACGAGAAAAGCTTTCGCGCGAAGAATCAATCAGCTATTTTGATCAAATCAACCGATTCGAAAATAAAAAGTATAAATATATTACCGTTTAAAACGGGCTAAAAAAAAAAACCTTCAGAAATATTCTTTTAAAACACACGAGACATTGTTACAAAATGTATTTTTCTCTTTCATTCTTTCCTCAGATGTAAATTTCATTTTAAATAATTCAAATAATTTCCTCTCTATTCGTACCTCACTGTAAATCTACTTTCGGCTTACAGAGCCAAACATGGCGAATGCAATTCCTCTCTCCAGTCCTTTCTCTTATAACAATGGTCACCATAAAATGTCCTTATATTCCAGCATCTTTTTCCGAATCTCCCGTTAAAATGACTGTGACTTTACAATTCCGACTGGAATTTTTCTTCTGTTGCTGACTTGTATATCGATATTTCATTTAAAATGACAATTCCGACTGGAATTTTTCTTCTGTTGCTGACATGTGCGTATATATTTAATTTAAAATGACAATTCCGACTGGAATTTTTCGTCTGTTGCTGACATGTACGTATATATTTAATATAAAATGGTTAATTCCGACTGGAATTTTTCTTGTTTTTAAATTCCAGCAGCTTTTTCTGAATTTCACATTGATTATGACTTTATAATTCCGACTGGAATTTTTCTTCTGTTGATGACAAATGTGCATATATATTTCATTTAAAATGACAATTGAAAATTATTAGCATTCCAGCAACTTTTTCTGAATCTCCCTTTAAGATGATTACGACTCTGACTTCACAGTTCCCATTACCCATTAAAATTCTCACCTCTGCAGATTTAAGGGTCCTTTCAAAGCATACCACACTTTCTAACAGCATTTAATATTCTTTTCAGTGTGTAAAAACAGTAAGAATAATAAAAAAACCTAGAATAAAGGTAGCCTCAAGTACAGCCAAACAATTCAAATGGTTAGGTGTACAGTTAGCTAAGGAACGTCAACCACGGGTCCAGCCTTGTCCTTGGAGACTACACAAGTCATTCGCCTGTTCTGAATTTATTGAGACTACCAACACTTTGCTTTCTTGGGTGGCTTTACTACAGAGGTTTCATAGCCAGAATACCGAGCTATCTTGCTGCCTTATGTGCCAACAAAACCTGGCCTTCATTAGTGAACATCCATGAATGTGCTGCCTAGGCTTGAATATTGGGTGACTACACTCGCCCACATACTGGCAGTGTAAACCTCATGTACTGCCTGGCGTACATTATTTGAACCCAAGTTTGCTCAAATTCTCTTCAGTGCTACAAATGTCTCGCTACATAAGAAAAAGTTTGTCAGTCCGTGAGTCTTTCCCCCCTGAACAACCAAAGTGCTCACTCAGCTAAAACACGAAACTGTTTGAGTCACAAGTCGAGAACAGGAAACACAACTCTCAGCTTTTCAAATACCGGGTATTAATGCCCTTAACCAAGCAGTGACTGCCAGCTGACTTTAGTCTACGGGAAATTCTATTGTTTATCAAACATTATTATCAAACACGTACATGTAACTTTAAATTTCCATACTCCCATAAACTGAAGTTTATGAATATATGTGTGTGTATGTATGTATGTATGTATGTATGTATATATGTATATGTATATGGGAAGGACTGTCAAAATTCAAGTTTGGCCACTTTGAAAGTGATGATAGCGGATTATTTAAAAATTAAGGCGTTGCAGCACTGAAGATATAAAACGAATGGCAGAGAATTCCACACTCTAGGCGTGAACGGTTACAGGGCTGACCAAACCAGCTGACTCTGAAGTTTGCAATATACTCAAAATCTGTGCCATTGTAAAGCATCATGTGTATATTACTTTTCAGAAGATGAACCCTATTCATATGGGAACAAGACCACATGGGCCATTGACTTGAAATTCAAGCTTCCAAAGAATATAAATGAATACAATGAGGACATAATGACAGCAGCTTACAACCAAAAATTCTCAAGCTTAAAGTCTAAAGGTATATCTATAAAATAAGTGAATTAAAGTTGAAATTGAAAGCTGGATCACTTAACTGGCAAACAGTGATGCCATTTTACATAAGACTTCTCACAGCATAAAGTCAGCCTCGACATGGAATCAATTCTGACTTTTCTAATATAAATTCAATAGTGATGCCATTTCACACTCGACTAATCAAAGCACCAAGATTATCTTGACATGGAATAAAGCCAGACTCTTGGAATAGAAATTCAGCTTTATTTTGACATTGTTCACCTTGCAAAAACATCTTAACTTGGGCGTTGGGACCTACATACTTGGTCTTCTAGTTGGTAAAAAGACCACCCGAGGAATGCTGCCAACTCGTTCTGAACCCAGAGTGACAGGTCTGATGGGAGCAATTTCGAATCTGGTAAACATCACCAACACAGAGGAAGTACACTGTATGAACCGAGTAAAAATGATTGGTCCAATAAGTCATATATATATATATATATATATATATATATATATATATATATATATATATATATATATATATATATATATATATATATATATATATATTACAGAGAGAACCTCAGATTCAGCACAGGCAATATAATAACATTCAAGTTATTAAACTCGATACACGTTAATTATGTACAATATGAAGTACCAAGAGAGAGATTACAGAGAGAGAGAGAGAACCTCAGATTCAGCACAGGCAATATAATAACATTCAAGTTATTAAACTCGATACACGTTAGTATATAAACCCAATATGAAGTACAGACTAAAGTTCTGTAATAGATCTTCAAAACACACTACAAACCTGCTCAACTGCTATTCATTTGCATAAATCAGAAGGGACAAAGGCACGCATTATACCTCCAGTTGCCTACACAGGGTTAGTCAGAGTAGGTAGACATAATACCAGCGTGTGCATACCAAGGTCCAGATTGAAGTCTGAAGCATTCTTAAGACTTTGATCGAGGTATTGGGAGAAATCTCTGGACCTTAAACTTTACTGCTTTTGAAAAGAAACAACGCACCTGAGTGCAATTATTTATTATGTATGGGATGGAATGAAACTGGAATATAAAATCTGGGCCAAAGACCTAGCGCTGGGACCTGAGCGCTGAAAGGGGAAACATGAACAAAAAGGCGAACAGGAGAGCGAAAATGTTAAAAAGAACGGCAAATGTTGCTTCGCTGTTTTGCAACTTCATAACAAAAGGTTTTGTCGTACGGAAACAATTCCGCGCGAATGACATGAGCTGACAGTCGCTAAGAACAACTCGTATTTTTGTTAACAAAATATGGCGGGGGGCGGGGCGGGGGCAGTCTCGTTTCCTAACTATCTAGAAATATTGGGGAAAAATTCTTGTTTCCTTAACTATCTAGAAATATTGGGGAAAAATTCGGGAAAAATTCTTGTTTTCTAACTGTCTAGCAACATTGGGGAAAAATTCTTGTTTCCTTAACTATTTAGAAATAAGGAGAAAAATTCTTGTTTCCTTAACTATCTAGAAATAGGAGGAAAATTCTTGTTTCTTAACTATCTAGAAATAAGAGGAAAATTCTTGTTTCCTTAACTATCTAGAAATATTGGGGGAAAAATTCTTGTTTCCTAAACTATTTAGAAATAGGGAGAAAAATTCTTGTTTCCTTAACTACCTAGAAATATTTGGGAAAAATGTTTGTTTCTTAACTATCTAGAAATAGGAGGAAAATTCTGGTTTACTTAACTATCTAGAAATAGGAGGAAAAATTCTTGTTTCCTAACTATCTAGAAATAATGGGGAAAAATTCTTGTTTGCTATCTTGAAATATTGGGGAAAATTCTTGTTTCCTAACTATCTAGAAATATTGGGGAAAAATTCTTGTTTCCTAACTGTCTAGAAATAGGGGGAAAAATTCTCGTTTCCCATCTAGAAATATTGGGGAAAAATTCTCGTTTCCTAACTATCTAGAAATATGGAGAAAAATTCTTGTTTCCTATCTATAAATATTGGTTAAAAATTCTTGTTTCCTAACTATTTAGAAATACGGGGAAAATTTCTTGTTTCCTATCTAGAAATAATGGGGAAAATACATGTTTTCTAACCATCTAGATAAAGAGAAAAATTTTTTGTTTCCTATCTAGAAATAGTGGAAAAATTGTTGTTTCCTGAACTATCTATAAATATTGGGTAAAAATGTTTGTTGCCTATCTAGAAATACTGGGGAAAAATTCTTGTTTCCTATCTAGAAATATTGGAGAAAATTTTTTGTTTCCTAACTATCTAGAAATATTGTGAAAAATTCCTGTATCCTATCTAGAAATAGGGGGAAAATTCTTTTTTCCTTATCTAGAAATATTGGGAAAAAATTCGTTTCTTAACTATCTAGAAATAGGGGGAAAATTCTTGTTTCCTATCTAAGAACATTGGGGAAAATACTTGTTTTCCAACTATCTAGAAATAGGAGAAAAATTCTTGTTTCCTAACTATCTAGAAATAGGTTGGAAAACGTCTTGTTTCCCAACTATCCAGAAAGAGGGAAGAACCTCTTTCATTCCTTTTACTGTTTCTCCATTCATATTCTCTTTGTTCCATCTGACTCTCCTCGACCCTGTCTTGCAAATGTTTCATAGTGCAACTGCGAAGTTTTCCTCCTGTTACGCCTTTCAGACCTTCTTACTGTCAGTTTCCCTTTCAGCGCTGAATGACCTCACAGGTCCGAGCGCTTGGCCTTTGGACTAAATTCCATATTCTATTCTATTCTAATAACTGTGAACCGTTTTAAGATAATATGAAGACAAAGTATTGACTCTGAACTAATGAATGTAATCTGAAAACGGCTAATTCATTAGTAGCAGTTACTAACTTTGATAATCCTTGTTGTAAAAAATTTAGGCCACAGGCCAGGCGCTGGGACCTATGAGGTCATTCAGCGTAGAAATGGAAATTGAGAGTAAAAAGTTTGAAAGGAGTAATGGGAGGAAAACCTCCGAGCAGTTGCACTATGAAACAACTATCAGGAGAGGGTGGAAGGTAAGATGGAAGAAAAAGAATATGAACGGAGGTACAGTAAAAGGAATGAAAGGGGCTGCAGCAAGGGACGCCGTAAAGAACCTTAAGTAATGCCTACAGTGCACCGCGTGAGGTGCACTACTTAACTGATTCATAACCTTAAAATATACAGCTTTAATCTTAGGTTTCTTTGTCCAGCCATCTTTCTAAAACTAGCGCCCGAGAAACAAAAACTGACAAATAAATGACAAAACAAGCCGTCAAGGTCTGCAAAGTGTACCTCCTCCCCAATCCATCAGATGCATGAAACATTGACGTATTTCGGACGATATTGACACTGAACAGATTTACGATTCCAGTCCCGTTCTTTATTTACTGGGAAATCTGGTCGAGTCAATATTCAGGAGAAGAAAACGCATCTGATGTTCCTCTCTCTCGCTTTGGGTCATTACTTCAATAGATTTTTATTTAGCTCTTGTTATTATTTAACACATCCTTATCTAGTTGTTAATTCATCAATTTATTTTGTCTTTTTAATACGTGAGATCTCTTTTTCATTGTGACCTTCTCTTACTTCCTAATAAACACCACATTCTATGGAAGCTTGAATTTCAAGTCAATGGCCCCTGTGGTAGGCTTGTTCCATATGAATGGGGTTCATCCTGTGAATAATAATAATAATAATAATAAATAATAATAATAATAATAATAATAATAATAATAATAATAATAATAGTTCTTGGTAAGGTTGTTAAGCTCAGCATTAATGAGCATAAATGACTTCAATGATGATGTTCAATTGCAGTGACATCATCAAATGACTTCAAGAGACCTCGACTGACTTCTCGAGAGGACTCTAAGAATTCAGGAGTCTCTTAAGAAGGAAGTCAGATGCCTAATACGGCATGCATCGTCCTTTCCTGACGTCCCATTATCTCACAAGTAAAAACTTCATTAACGATAACGAGTGATTCAAATGCCTTGTAATCTACAGTGAAATATACACGACTTATTGTCCATGGAACTGATAGTTTTGTTTGGTCGTTCAGCAGAGCGAGCGTTAATCTCCTGACAACTGAAATGGCGGAATGCGTTCAACGCCGTTTCTGTACTGACACTGGATGCATAACCGTAAGATCTAAGATCTGGCTGTATTACAGATTCTCGTCGCGTGTTTAAACGCTAGAAATATGTCCTCTGTGAAATTCTGCCACTAATGACCACCTTTTGTTAGCTCTTCGACTAATGTCCACTCGTCACCGCTCTCTCTTCTCATAGTTCTGATCCAGTCAGGCCTGGGTCTTCCAACTCTTCTGGTAAACACAAGAGACCATCTGACACCACCACATACTGTTCTCCCAGGGGCTGTGCAAAGGACGCGACCAAGACTTCTCGATTTCCCTTTCATCACTATCTCACCCACAGGTGGAACTGGGCTTTTACCTGTCCCAGGTGGGATACTCGTCACACCTGAGAACCTTTAAAGCTACTGCTGTACTTTTTTTTTTCCTCACTGATTGACTGATTTATGGCTACTAAAACTGCCGTGATAGAATACAATCGGAAACAACCTGTTTAGCCTCTAATCTTCTGCCATTTCCTTCATTCTTGATTATCTTCTAACTATTAAAAGTCAGTCATTTTACTTCCATCTTGTTTTGGGACCTGTCCACTGTTCTGCCACCACCTGCAGCTTTTCCTTGAAGCTAAGATAGAACTGGGCATTAAGGTGCCTGTTTCAATGGTTTCACATCAAAAACATTGCTTCACTGAAGTTGCAAATCACTCGTATCAATTCACTCAGCTACAGTGACTCAGTGAGTCACTTTCAAATACAAGTGGAGTCAATCCCTTCTGAGGCCAATGCTCTACCTTCAAGAAGTGGCTGGTCTTAGTCTCAGAGAGAGAGAGAGAGAGAGAGAGAGAGAGAGAGAAACCTTTTCTGCACAGACTCTGAATACCAGTAATTTTCTTGACGGTTTCAAGACCTGGAGAAAATAAGGACTGCTATTATTCCATTAAAATTTTGGTAGGTTTGGAAAAAGCAGTGGTTAGCAGATGGAAGACAATAAGGAATGCTATTATTCCACTTCCAGTTTTGGTGGATCTGGAAAATGCAGTGGTCAGCAGATGGAAGCCACCACTCTATTCAGCACACAGGTTTTTGTAGTTTAAATAGTAAGCTGCAGAATGTGATTCAGAAGTAGCAAACACTAACTCTGTATGAGAATATTTCTTTTAAGACTTTGACAAAGGTCCTTCATGAGAGTTGAATCACATACAAAATGAACCTCTCCTCACTGCCAGAAAGCCACATCATTCTGACATTTTAATGCTCAGTAATGAATACTGTTTAAATTATGGAGCACACAGCTTCTCAGTCTTGATGAGATAAACACATTCAGTGACAGAACATTATCCAAATACCATGCCCGTTGGCTAACATGCAGTTGCAGCACATTAAATGGGCACACTAAACAACACTAGGCCAGCAAACCTTGACGAGTATTAGAAGGCTGAGTGTTAGGAAATATTTAAAAAATTACTCATAGGAGTGAAATTTCCTGAGTTCACAAACAACTAAAAAGTTACTGCAAATATTCTTTTCCTCAGGGCTAAAATACTTAAAACACAGAGGCATCTGCTTTGAAAAGCATTCAGCGAAAGTTGAGAAAACTGTACATCATCTCAACGTTATCAATCACAGATGCTTCTGACTGAAATTATGAATACAAATTCACCCTGGGAAACATAAATCAACCCCCCTGGCTATTGCAAGGTCTGATGACAACGAAGCTGAGTGGTCATACAGAAGGAATGAAAGCACCAATGGATTTGTCATCTTGAGTACAGGGTACCTGTTAACCTTGAACATTTCGTTAGAATAACCACACACAATAATAAAATGACGTATGGGATTTCAATAACCTTTCAGTACTAACACCACTGACAGCGATAATCTGTCAGCCGAAACCTGCCGAACTCAATGGTAAAGTGAATGACAAGTAATTTATATTATCAGTTATAATTCCTTAACATAATAATCCTTAACACAAGTAGCGATTTCCCATCTATAACGAACATATACTGGTTATCACATCCACATGCATATGTACACTGAATGCAAATGCACATTACTCTAACTACAGCATAACAGGACCGATTTTACGAGGTCATAGCAACGCACTACAGCAATACACCGATGTATTCAACCAAGTCCCATGTGAAATATGCAGGCAGCATCTTTCTCGTTTCCTTACCAAAGATCTCGATTCGTGGGCTTCATTAGAGTCTGAAGAACACAGACCAGAGTGTGCAAGGAACAGGGTCATGTAACAAACATTCCCAAATACAGTACTCTACGCATGCATATCTACACTTAGGAGATAGACGAGAGAGCAACCGGACTGCGATGCAGTGTTTAGTTCACTTCGAAAGCCGAATAGCTCTGGCGGTCAAAGACAACTGAATCAGTAACACTTACCAAGAACTGATTTCTAAATCTTAATGGCATAGAGTACACTTTTCACACAAGTATTACTGTATAAATATATATGTATATATAGCGCTAGCAACGTGAGTATAAGCCTTTTTGAAATTTTTTTTTTTTTTTAGCAAAGAAGCTTCCAAAAAATGCCCTTTTTAATATTCCATGTCCCAAGCAAGCACAAATCGCAGCAAGACAGGGAGGGGGGGGGGAGGGGAGAAACCTCTTGACGCTCCGCCAAAATTGCAAATACTTGCCACTAGCAAAACAAAGGGCAAAAACACAGACCAGACTTCGGGGAGGACACAAATATTCTTTGGAATTCCCAGGAAAGTAAACGGACTTTTATCTTTAAGCAATGATTTAGGGGGACAGGTTTTTAAGTAGGGATACACAGTTGCTACATAAGAGGAGGAACTGGCAAGAGCTCAGATGTTTTACAAGGAAATTATCTCAACGGAGGAGCAGCGTTTAAATCTACAGTTACGATATAGATTTGTTTTTTTTTTTTTGTAGACGGATATAAAGAGGCATTCCAGTCGACAATACAGCTAAGCCAAATATATTAGAAAGAGAGAGATATATATATACAAAACTACAACACCAAAGAACAGAGAATATATATATATAGAGAGAGAGAGAGGTAGAAAGGAAGAGAGAGAGAGAGAGAGAGAGAGAGAGAGAGAGAGAGAGAGAGAGAGAGAGAGAGAGAGAGAGAGAGAGAAGAGGCAAAGAGAAATACAACACTAACCTCTTCCTTTACTTGAAGGCGGGTACAGAAACATACTCCAAAAAAGTCAAAGAAGTGCTGAGACGCCATTCTAGCCTCGAAGTTATAAGCATGCAAAGAGTCTATAGTATATATACCATACAGCCACCCAACTCGCTCAGGCCTATGCCGACCTCAAACTACTACTGTAGACTTCGCAAAAAAAAGCTTTGCATTAATCAAAACAACGACACAGAACTTTTTTTTTGTTAATGATTTAGGAGCTGCAGCAGCTTTATGTTAATGTTTTTTTTGTTTTGTTTTTTCTTTAGATGCAAAAGTCGTACGTGTGTGTGTGTGTGTTTGTACGAAGAGTTGTTTGTTTTTTCGTTACCATGAGAGTTCTGTTGTTGGGCGGCAGTCAGGAGAGGCCCTCGCCTTGGGGACATCGAAAGCGGCGTTCCTGAAGAAGACTGCTCTGCCGAGGAGTTGTCAGCTGCGTAATCGGTTGTGCTGTCTTGGCGTTGAACGCTCACATCTGCACAGCATAACAGCGGCTCTCAATTACGGGTACAGCAAAGTTCATCCCAATACCACAAACAATGGTCCCGTGGCATATAAAAATACATAAGAAGCGCTCACAAGAGAAGTGGAAGGAGAGATCACAGAGTTTTTCGTCTGTATTTCAAGACCTGATCACAAATGTGATCAGGTCTTGATATGCAGACCAAAGCTCAGTGTATTTCAAGTGATCAGGTCTTGAAATACACTGAGCTTTCGTCTACATTTCATGACCTGACCTGTTACTGTGCCAGGTCTTGAAATACACTGTGCTTTTGTCTTTATTCCAAGACCTGATCACAGTTACAGACACGACTCTAATTACTGTATGAACTTTCAGAGATATGAAGAGATAGGGCCACAAGTTAAAATTGTGATCGGAGCTCTCCCCTTTGCCACCCGTAAGTTCAAATTTTGCTCTGGTGCCAATTCTGCTTGTAAGAGTTTTCGCAAAGAACAGAAGAACACGAGGAAGATGAAGAACCTGTTCTTTTAACCCCTACCTTGATTATCCCGAGTATTCTCGTGATTAACTTCCATGTATTCTTCTTACAATCACGAGAATATTAGTTCATACTCTTAAAATATTCCTGTTTATTTCTATCTTCCCGATTTAACTCAGTCTGTGATGAATACCCTTTTTCTATACTTAGTATCAATTTCTTTTTAATCATGCAGTATTATAAGAAATTACTTTGGATGCTAGAAAGGTAAAAAGAAAATAAAATTTAGATCCCAGCAACATCCAAAATTTAGCATTCTTTTTACCTTTTTAGGATCCAAAGTAATTCCTCATAATACTGCATGATTAAAAAAATACATACTAAATACAGAAAATGGGAAATATAGAAAATGGAAATTCATCACAGATCGAGTTAAATTGGGAAGGTAGACTTAAGCAGGAATGTTTTAGGTGTATGAACGAATACTCTCGTGACTGTCAGAAGAATATATGATAGTTAATAACGAGAATACTCGGGATAATCAGGGAATTGGTTAAAGGAACCGGGTCTTCTTCTCCCTCATGTTCTTCTGTTCTTCGCAGAAATTCTTACTAGCTGAATGGGCACCCAGAGCAAAATTTGAATGCAATCAATAAAAACTATGCACTACATATTAAAAATCAACCTACAAATACATCAAGATATGAATGGCTGTTGGGAACGTAACTCGTTCGTAAGTAGGGGAGTGGCTGTACTGTGATCAGGTCTTGAAATATGGACAAAAGCGCAGTGTCTGTGATCTCTCCTTTCGCCTTTCCTGCAAAGGCTTCTTATGCCAGCAAGTTATTTAACCATAGGGCTCGGTGGGAACATGAGCAGCACTAGAGTATATGAACTTTCCCCCCCCCCATAAAAAAAGATCTAAACTACCACCAAAGGCGATGGACGGGAGAATCGACGCCCCTAAAAAGGGCATTCCAAGTCATTTCCCAAGGGACGGGGAATCTTTGGAGGGAGATGAATCACTTCCCAAAGAAAGAAGGGGCAATGAAGGGTCATGAAACCACTAACCAGGTACTTTCACGTACAATCTTAGTTCATCTTAAGTGGGCAAACTTTCACAGGGTATCTCAATGTCCTGATTTGATATGATCAGATTAAATGTTAAAAAATCTAATGATTTCTTCAAACAACAAAAGGCATCTAATATCTTCAAACGAGGGAAATTGAAATTATCATTTAAAATAAATTTCATGTGGCAAAATAAAAACAAATTGTTATTATTTAGTAAAATGAGAAGGCACCAACTTTACGACAAAATATAATCTGGCAGACAAAACATCTAGTTTTTCTAACTTACATTACTGAATAAAAACATAGCTTTTTGCCCAATTTATATATAAAATTAAAAAATCATTTCAGTGAAAAATGGTCAAATTTACGAATTCTACTTATAAAAATGTTTGTTGTAAGTTGCACCAATGCTCTGTAAAAACAATCATTACAAAAACTTCAGTAAAAATCAGAATACTGCACTTCATAAACATATAAACATTATGTAATGAAGCATGATGGAATATTGGTTAAAAAAAGAGAGTAAAATTATATTCTCAAAAACCAGAAGTAAAATATTATAAGCAATAGTACACATACACAAACACACATTTATACGTACATACATACATATACATGAATGTGTGTGTGTATATATATATATATATATATATATATATATATATATATATATATATATATATATATATATATATATATATATATATATATATATATATACATACATACATATATACATATATATATATATATATATATATATATATATATATATATATATATATATATATATATATCAATATATATATATATATATATATATATATATATATATTCAATATCACCCGATCCATAGGATCAGTCACTACAAAATTATCACCAACTGCCTTCAAAAAAATGTAAGTTTTTGGAAACAGGAACGCATATACTATGAGAACACAATTGATTAAGAAAACGTGACATCAAAGAAATGGAGTCGTGAGACCTTGAAAGCATTTGATTGGGCACGAAAATTTAAGCAAATTTGTAATCTGTGAAGAATACCATCCTTTGCATGCAAATTCAGTACCTGTAAAGGAAAATTCAAATTCAAAAGCAATAAAGGAAAATTCAAATTCAAAAGCAATAAAGAAAAATTTGATTTTCAAAAGCAAAAAATTAAAATTAAAATTCAGAACCAATAAAGAAAAATTGAAATTCAAAAGCAAAAAATAAAAATCAAAATTCAAAAGAAACAAAGAAAAATTTTATTTTCAAAAGCAAAAAATTAAAATTAAAATTCAGAAGCAATAAAGAAAAATATTCATTCAAAAGCAAAAAATGCACATTCAAATTCAGAAGAAATAAAGGAAAATCCAAATTCAAAAGCAAAATATTCAAATAAAAATTCAGAAGCAATAAAGAAAAAACTAAACTCAAAAGCATATAATGAAAATTCACATTCAGAAGCAATAAAGAAACATTCAAATTCAACAGCAATAAGAGAAAATTCAAATTCAAAAGTAATAAGGGAAAATTCAAATTCAAAATCAATAAAGAAATCACAAATTCAGAAGCAATAAAGGAAAATTCAAATTCAATAATATGAGAAAATTCAAATTCAAAAGCAAAAAAGGGAAATTTATGAAGGAACACACAAATTCTAAAGTAATAAAGGAGAATTCAATTTCAAAAGCAATACGGGAAAACTCAAAATTCAAAAGCAATGAAAGAAAAACTCAAATTCAACAGCAATGAAAGAAAAAGCTAATTCATGAACTTATAATCAGTAAGTTTTCGAAAAATGTAGAGGAGAAGAAAAGATAATCCTTGAAGATTTTATGCTATTTTACAGATTTTTGTGGGTATCTAATATATATATATATTTATACAGATTTTTGACAAACTCCACGAAGGAAAGAGAAACTATGGAATACTAAGGGCCTTTCGACGTATAGTCCTTCACTTATAGTAAAGGACTGTAAGTATAACCATCCTTCGTATATATATATCCATATTTTCGTGATTATACATATATATATATATATATATATATATATATATCTATATCTATATATATATATAAAAGATAACCCAAGACTACACCTTAATATCGAATTCGCTTTACCCTGGGGATAAATTAAGACCCAAAACGAACTATAAAAGTCCGTTAGCCCGGCCAGTGATTCGAACCTACGCCTTCTGGGTTTAACACATCATTGACAAGGACTACTCCACTCAAGCTATTTCCGTTCACACGTTAGATCAAGATGTGGAGCTTTTCAGGTTCAGGTCTTGTGCTTAAACTCAAGCCATCTCCACCAAGTGGACATCATGCTCTCATCTCTCTCGACAGCTGAAATCACCGAATTACACTGAAGAGTATAGAATAAAATACAGAATTTACCACACCTTAATATCAATTCGCAAGGGTTACCAGTTTCGAGGGTGTTAAAGTTATAGTCCTTCAGTTAGTTAGAGAAATGTGGAGTAGATGGAAGGAGAATATGAACGGAGGTACAGTGAAAAGATCGAAAGGCAGCTTGCACGCTGCTCATCATTGTTTAACCATCCTTCCCGATGTATCACACCTACATTTTGGGAAATAACATTTATTATACAATTTATATATGATTTTATCACATGTTCAGATATTTTTAGTGATTCATCCCAAGGTAAATATTGACACAAAAAAACATACATGACATTCCTCTGTCTCCACCTTGCATTCATATCACCTATACTTCTTTCATGGAATGTATAAAAAGACATTCAATGTTCAATATATAGACTTTGAGGTCTTCCAAACGCTGCAAAATATATGTCTATCTATAAAACTGGTCTATTATTATTATTATTATTCAGATCTATTCATATGTAACGTATATATATATATATATATATATATATATATATATATATATATATATATATATATATATATATATATATATAAAATTCTGATGGTAATTTCTCGAGATATACGATAAAGACTTGCAAAGATTCATTCAACCACAAAACCGTTTTTTGATCTAGCAACTAAATAAAAAAAGTATGGTCTATTAAATGATAACCCAAAGAAGAACAAAAACGAAGAGGGGAAAATTTGCTTAATATCAATTCCAGACTTTACCCTGGGGATAAATTAAGACCCAAAAGGTCAACTATAAAAGTCCGTTAGCCTTCCAGTGAAACTCGAACCTACGCCTTCTTGGGTTTAAAGGAAGATCATTGAAGAGAATCAACGGACTAAAAGGAATGAACTCAGCTATCAAGATGTGGAGAAACTGATTTCCTACACTTCAGGTCTTGTGCTTAGAACGAGGTCAAGCCATCTCCACCAAGTGGACATCATGCTCTCATCTCTCTCGACAGCTGAGTGGTTAGGTCCCTATCACCGATGTATTACACCTGAAGAGTATAGAATAAAATACAGAATTTAGGCCACAGGCCAAGCGCTGGCACCTATGAGGTTACTCAGTGCAGAGAGGGAAATTGACAGTAAGAGGGTGTTAAAGGTATTACCAGTGCAGGAAAACCAAAGCAGAACCTCAAGCAATGCCTACAGTGCACCACAGAGAACCTCAAGCAATGCCTCCAGTGCACCGCACAGAACCTCAAGCAATGCCTACAGTGCACCACAGAGAACCTCAAGCAATGCCTACAGTGCACCGAACAGAACCTTGAGTAATGCCTACAGTGCACCGCACAGAACCTCAAGCAATGCCTACAGTGCACCGCAGAGAACGCAGTAATGCCTCCAGTGCACATGAGACAGAGTGTGCCTCCAGTGCACGCTGGAACCTCAAGCAATGCCTCCAGTGCACCGCACAGAACCGAGTAATGCCTCCAGTGCACCATAGAGGGCAACTTGAGTAATGCCTCCAGTGCACCGCACAGAACCTCAAGCAATGCCTACAGTGCACCGAACAGAACCTTGAGTAATGCCTACAGTGCACCGCACAGAACCTCAAGCAATGCCTACAGTGCACCGCACAGAACCTTGAGTAATGCCTCCAGTGCACATGAGACAGCAGTATTTTACTCCACAGAACTCAAGCAATGCCTACAGTAAAACCGCAGAGAACCTTTCAAGCAATGCCTCCAGTGCACGAACGTAGAGAACCTGCAGTGCACCACAGGAGACTCTCCAGTGCACACGAACAGAACCTTGAGTAATGCCTACAGTGCACCACAGGAACCTCAAGCTTAATGCCTACAGTGCACAGAACAGAGTAAACCTTTGCACCACAAGGAATGCTCAGTCCAGTGCACAGTGCACCACAGAACCTCAAGCAATGCCTCCAGTGCACGAACAGCAGACAGAACCTCAGTGCACCGCACAGAACCTCAACAATGCACAGTGCACATGAACCTTGAGTAATGCCTCCAGTGCACCGAGAGTAATGCCTCAATTGCAATGCACAGAACCTCAAGCAATGCCTACAGTGCAGAGAACCTCAAGCAATGCCCCAGTGACAGAACAGAGTAATGCCTACAATTGCACCACAGAAGACACTCCTTAAGTCAGTGCAATCGCACAGAACCTTGAGTAATGCCTACAGTGCACCACAGAGAACTCAAGCAATGCCTACAGTGCACTGAACAGAACCTGAGTAATGCCTCAGTGCACCACAGAGAACCCCAAGCAATGCCTACAGTGCACCACAGAAGACCTCAACAATGCCTCCAGTGCAGAACAGAACCTTGATGTGCCTGCCTACAGTGCACTGCACAGAACCTCAAGCAATGCCTACAGTGCACCACAGAGAACCAGTGCCGCACAGAACCTCAACAATGCCTGGTGCACCACAGAGAACCTCAAGCAACAGTGCACCGAACAGAACCTTGAGTAATGCCTGCACAGTGAACCTCAACAATGCCTGCAGTGCACATGAGAACCTTGAGTAATGCCTCCGGTCAAGCTAGTAATGCCTCCAGTGCACCGCTGGAACCTCAAGCAATGCCCAGTGCACAGAGAACCTGAGTAATGCCTCCAGTCCAGGAACCTGCACCAGTGCAGAGAACCTTGAGTACTCAGTGCCCAGTGCACTCAGTGCACCGACAGAACCTCCAAGCAATGCCTGCAGTGCACCGCAGACAGAATGTGCCTTGAGAACCCTAATGCCTACAGTGCCCAGGCAGAGAACCTCAGTTGAGCATGCCTCCCAGTGCACCGCACAGGAACCTCAAGCAATGCCTACAAAAACGGAACCTCAAGCAATGCCTCAGTGACCGTAATGCCTCCAGTGCACCGCACAGAACCTCAAGCAATGCCTACAGTGCACCGCAGAGAACCTGAGTAATGCCTCCAGTGCACCGCAGAGAACCTTGAGTAATGCCTCCAGTGCACCGCACAGAACCTCAACACCTACAGTGCAATCGCAGAGAACCTCAAGCAATGCCTCCAGTGCAGACAGAACAGTAATGCCTCCAGTAGTAATGCAATGCCTACAGTGCAACCTACAGAGAACCTCAAGCAATGCCCTACAGTGCACATGAACAGAACCTCAAGCAATGCCTCAGTGCATGACAGAACCTTAACGTAATGCCTCCAGTGCACCGAACAGAACCTTGAGTAATGCCTACAGTGCACCACAGAGAACCTCAAGCAATGCCTACAGTGCACCGAACAGAACCTTGAGTAATGCCTACAGTGCACCACAGAGAACCTCAAGCAATGCCTACAGTGCTGCAAAGAGACCAGCCCTCCAACCCTGAGTAATGCCTCCAGTGCACCGCACAGAACCTCAAGCAATGCCTACAGTGCACCGCAGAGAACCTTGAGTAATGCCTCCAGTGCACCGCAGAGAACCTTGAGTAATGCCTCCAGTGCACCGCACAGAACCTCAAGCAATGCCTCCAGTGCACCAGAACAGAGAACCAGTCAGAGAGAACTAGTAATGCCTCCAGTGCACAGAACAGCAATGCCTACAGTGAGTAATGCCAGCAGTAATGCCTCCAGTGCACCGCAGAGAACCTTGAGTAATGCCTCCAGTGCACCGCACAGAACCTCAAGCAATGCCTACAGTGCACCGCAGAGAACCTCAAGTAATGCCTCCAGTGCACCGCAGAGAACCTTGAGTAATGCCTCCAGTGCACCGCACAGAACCTCAAGCAATGCCTACAGTGCACCGCAGAGAACCTCAAGCAATGCCTCCAGTGCACCGAACAGAACCTTGAGTAATGCCTACAGTGCACCACAGAGAACCTCAAGCAATGCCTACAATTACCGCAGAGAACCTTGATGTGCCTCAAGAGAACTGCGTAATGCCTCCAGTGCACCGCACAGAACCTCAAAACAACTACAGTGCACCACAAAGCAGAACCTCAAGCCATGCCTTCAGTGCAACTTAACAGAACCTGAGTAATGCCTACAGTGCACACATGAGATCCGAGCAATGCCTCCAGTGCACCGCAGAGAACCTTGAGTAATGCCTCCAGTGCACCGCAGAGAACCTCAAGCAATGCCTACAGTGCACCGCAGAGAACCTCAAGCAATGCCTACAGTGCACCGCAGACAGCTTCAAGCACTACCCCCTACGGAAAAAAAAAACCGGTTGTAAATTCCAGACCCTGGATTCTAATCTACTCGAATTCCGGAGGAGAACCATTTCACCAAGGAAATGGCAGTTCCTTGTACACCTTCGGGAGCGCCTGCGACGCTGTGAAATGGCTTCTGAAGTCTCTGAAGTCTTTTCGTCTGGGTTATGGGCGGGGTAAAAAGGAATAATACTTGACTGACAGCTTAGTGGTACTCAATCTATTCCTAGGAATCCCAAGCGTACGGCTTTGAGGTCTCCAAATGTTTGCTATGTAGAAGTTTCTCAATCTACTCTTTCATGTTTTCTTTTTCTGTATTCACTCGAAAGTCCTAATAATAATAATAATAATAATAATAATAATAATAATAATAATAATAATAATAATCCACAATTATATAGTAAATTATATTACTATGTGAAAATGTATTTAAAAGCACAGACTTTCGAACACCTGAACAGTGTTTTTTTAAATTTTAACGTAAATACTGATTTGGAACACCGTTCGGGTGTTCGAAGTCTCTTTTTATATTTTTACATATTAATATAGTCTACTAACAGCCAGATTTCTCCTAAACCATTTTTGGAGATTGTAACTTTTGAGAACAATAATAATAATAATAATAATAATAATAATAATAATAATAATAATATATAATAATAATAATAATAGTTTCAAAAAACCGCACACAAAGACTCAGCAAAACAAAGGTGAAAATATTAAACTGCAGGTCCCACAATGCCTAAGCACAGAGGTGCCTTTATGCAAATTCCTGAAACGTATGCTAGACCTATTGTACCAACCGGAGCCTCGGGGTGTTGGCCCCACAGGGCCTCAAGCAATGCCTACAGTGCCCTCTACTTAAATTTGGCGTGCCTCCAAGAGAAACATAATGAGGTTATTTTCAAATTCTATGGTTGGTTTAGATGTGGAAAAAAAACCTGCTTTTTCAGGGAAGGTCTCGGTACTCAGGAAACCATCTCGCAAAAATGCGTTCGCACACCTTACATCCACCTACATAACACGCGATCTTTTCGTCTGGAGTTAGGTAAAAGGAATTCTTCATTAACCTGAGTCTCATTCTAAATACCCCTGTTTGAAGTTTCTCAATCTACTCTTTCATGTTTTCTTTTGTATTCACATCTCATAAATAATAATAATATAATAACAATTCAAATAATAATAATTTAACTAATCCCAGTGTTTGGAAATTAAATAGAAGAAATGTATTTCTACTTTCAGACACCGAGGCAGGTGCTTTCACAAAGACAGTAGCATACAGAAAAGCAGGACCTTTATTCAGTAAATTTCCATTTAATTTGGATTTGTTGAATTACCGTTGAGTTTAGTTTAATATATGTGGTTTCGAAATGTAGCAAAACAATCTTCTTCTTCTTCTAATAATAATAATACAAGGGGCCTCAGTTATTTAATAATAATAATAATAATAATAATAGTTATTTCAATAATAATAATGTTTTCAAATACTTTCAGGAAGGATCTCAGTATTAAGTTTTTCAGGAAAATGCGTTCGTTGACCATACAAAAGAAATTCTTGAAATGGCTGATAGATTGATTCATTCCTTTCAAATGTAATTTAAGCGTAAGAAATAGAACGAAACTATTGGCCCGCTTTCAGTAGCATACAGCACAGATCTAAAGCTAAATTTGTTATACCGTTGAGTTTTAGTTTATACGAGGAAATGCAATATAATATAATAATAATAATAATAATAATAATAATAATATATAATAACATATATATATATATATATATAATCATGTGATAGAAAACTATATTCAAAGCTGATGACAATATTAACTTGTAATATACTATATATATATATATATATATATATATATAATCATGTGTCAAATATATTCAAAGCTGGTAGCATTAACTTAAATTACTGGAATTAGCTTTGAATCATACAATAACAACTTGCAGTAACAACAATTTGGTCGTGTCACACTGACCAATGACGGAATGCCTGCGCCTTTCGTCAGTATAACAAACTACACGATTTTTATTAGCAATTTTCAAGGGCAAACCACTCTGACTTATTTGTTGTGGGTAGGGAACCATAGCTACGGGCTAATTGCATCGTATCATAATTATATAGGCAAAACAAATGACAGGAGAAATTGATTTAACATTACCTGACCTCACCTTCACAGTTTAACACAATTCATCTATTCTGCAAAATAACTACATTTTGTTGAAATTTAGAAAAACAAGTAAAAAATGCGCCGAAGTTTCTTCAGCGCAATCAGGTTCTGTACAGCGTATGTCAGGCCGAAGCCGATCAGTAGAGAGTTTTCTGTACAGCGTATAACAAGGCCACCAATGGTCACGTAGAGTTGTTTGTACAACGTATAATCAAGGCCACCGAAAACAGATCTGTCTTTCGGTAGTGTCGGTATAATGCTGTATGAGCCGCGGCCCATGAATCTTTAACCACGGCCCGGTGGTGGCCTGTCCTACATCGTTGCCAGAGGCATGGTTATGGCTTACTTTAACCTAAATAAAATAAAAACTACTGAGGAGGCTAGAGGGCTGCAATTTGGTATGTTTGATGATTGGAGGGTGGATGATCAACTACAAGTTACGGCCTCTACTCTAATATTCTAAGTCTGAGAGCCGACTGACAGACGAAAGGCAGCACAAGTTTTTATTTTACATCAAACTAAAAGAGAACTTTTCCTTACGGAAAAACTGCCATCCACATACGTGGCAGCATGATATAATTATGACAAGGGGCACATTGTTAACGAAATGATCTTGCTTCATTGGAAAGGCTTTCACTGCCTTGTACGTCGAGCATACACGTATATAGTGGGTCAAAATCAACACGGTGGTTTAGTTTGAGACCCTGACACAAAATAACTGGTTTACTGTTATCATTACTATTCAGAAGATGAACCCTATTCATATGGAACAAGCCCACCAAAGGGGCCACTGGCTTGAAATTCAAGCTTCCAAAGAATATTATGGAGTTCATTCTAAAAAAAGTAACAGAGGGTAAAGGGGAATACAGAAAGAAGAGATCTCACTTATTAGAAAAAAAATTTAAATAAATAAACAGATAAAAATGTATTAAAATGCAAGGGAAACAGCATTATGGTAGTGATGCATTGGCATCTTCGCTTGAACTTCCGAAGTTCCAATCGCACGACATCCTCAGTAGGGAGGCTGTTCCACAGTCCAACGGTGTGGGGAATAAAGGACCACTGGAACTGAGAAGTTCGACAGCGAGGCACATTTACTGGTTGCTCTCGGCAGGAACAGGGGATCAGGGATCAACTGTGAATGTGAAAGATCTCTGTTGAAATAGAACGTACGAAAAAATGACAAACAAGAGACCATCCATCGAAGGTCCAAGTCATAACAGCTAATATCAGGAAAAACAGAATCCTACCACCAAGAACCACTCTATCTAAAAGAGATAAACCTCTGGCAGAAGCGGGCATCCACTCATCAGAACAGTATTCCAGTCAAGGAAGTACAAATGACCTTCATCAGGTTGCATCGATTTTATCACTGTTATCAATATATGAGGCCTTACGAACAATACCTAACTTTGGCGCGGCAACTGCTGAAACGTTCATTAGATGTTTCTCAAAAGTAAGAAGCCAGCCAAAAGTTACACCTAGAATAGTTAAAGCTTCAGACTCACTCAGCAAACAAATACCAAGTGCTTTGTTCCTGGTACTGCAACAGACTTCCCGAATGATGTATCTAAACGAATGACGGGGTGGGAAAACATCAAAACATCACACCATGCAAAAGTAAGCCTACTGACTCTAACCAAATAAAAAACTGGCGCGGTATAATCGTACGAAAGCGTCAGACCTGCAAAACTAACCAAAAAGTTTGACAACAATTTTGTTAGGAGCAAAGTTTCAGACTCTTACAGACGATTATATACATATATATATTATATATATATATATATATATATATATATATATATATATATGTATATATATATATATATATTATATATATATATATATATATATATATATATATATATATGTATGTATATATATGTATATACATAATATATAATAATATACACAAAAGGAGAAAATGCAGATAAAAAAGAGAAAAAAAATTCCAAACTAAAGTTCTGCCAAAATTTCTAAAAAAAAAAAATCCAAAAAATATACCTAAAGTAATATACGGTACATACATTACAATGACGTTTCATAAAAAAGTGCCGCCCCCCCAAAAATCATGGATTTTCATTAATTTTTTTTTTTTTGCCATTTCAAAATGGTTAAATTTGAAAAATGTGGATTCTGTGTTAAGAAATATATCTACGAGTACCCATAAGAGGAAGTATGCTGAAAAAAAAATTTGCAATATACTCAAAGTGAAAATCTCTCAAAAACTAAAGACTGGGGACAGGGGTGGGGGTAGTGTGAAGAAATACTGCCAGGTAAACAAGAAAAAAATATCTACAGGACACTGGGCACTGGGAAAACAAACGTGAAATGGCGATGTCTCGCCTGGAAAAAAATATGATGTTAATGAAAACAGAGAGAGAGAGAGAGAGAGAGAGAGAGAGAGAGAGAGAGAGAGATCACACATCACAATAAAAAAATGAAACTAATTTACCAATCTACACTTATTTCACAAATTCACGTAACAATGAAAAAATGATCATCTAGATTTATTTTGAGAGAGAGAGAGAGAGAGAGAGAGAGAGAGAGAGAGAGAGAGGGAGTCACGTAACAATAAGAAAAAATGATCATACTAGATTTATTTTGTTTGGCCACATGTAACAATAAGAAAAAGATGGTCTAATTAGATGTATTTTAGAGAGAGAGAGAGAGAGAGAGAGAGGATGAATAAAAGAGGATGAATAAGCATACAGCGGTAAGGTAAGGCTTTAAAAAAAAAAGCAAGACCCACAATATTCAAAATTATATTACCACAATTCATAACAGGGTCCTCAAAAAAGTATTGAAACTTTAATTAATCAAAAAATGCAATCAGCATCAGAGCACAAAGGAGATGTAAAGCAAAATTAGAATATTACTGACAGGGAAGAAGTAGAGAGAAATCATTAGGATGTAGGAAAAAAAATTTTGTAAACAAGCAACCTTCCCCCCCGCCCCCCCCTCTAAAGACTAATAAATAAGAAATACAAAAGAGAAAATATTTAGCTGACGAAGTGGATGACGACGATGCTGAAGACGCCCCTCCCCTACCGAGGATATTCTTATGGAGGATATATCCCCACTGAGGATATCTCTACGGAGGATATCCACTACCGAGGATATTCCCTATGGAAGATATCCCCCACTGAGGGTATCCCCACGGAGAATACCCCCCACTGAGGATATTCCCTATGGAGGATATTCCCTATGGAGGATATTCCCCATGGAGGATATTCCCCATGGAGGATAGTCCCACCGAGGATATCCCCTACCGAGGATATCCCCCTCCCGAGGATATCTCCCACTGAGGATATCCCCTACCGAGGATATCCCCCACTGAGGATATTCCCTACCGAGGATATCCCCCACTGAGGATATTCCTTACCAAGGATATTCCCTGCTGAGGATATACCCCACTGAAGATATCCCCTACCGAGGATACCCCCACAGAGGCTATCCACTACCGAGGATATCCCCCCATGGAGAATATCCCCACCGTGGATACTCCCACAGAGGCCATCCCCCTCCAGAGGATATCCCTTACCGAGGATATCCCCACCGAGGATTTGATGAACTTGCCTGGATGGGAGTTACTCCTGACGCCGTCCAAGAGGATGTCCTTCCGGCGGGTGACCTTCCCGTCCTTGCTCCGCGTCCTTTGGAATTTGGTCTGAAAGAGAAAGATGACAAAAGGCAAGGTCACTATGGGATCAAGGTACATTATTATTATCATTATTATTGTGTGTGTGTGTGTGTGTGTGTATTGTATTATTCAGCAGATGAACTATTCATGTGTAAACATTATTACTACTACTACTATTATTATTATTATTATTATTATTATTATCTGAAGACGAACCCTATTCCTTAATAGGGGTCACTGGCCTGAAATCCAAGCTTCCAAACAGTATTACGGCGTTCATTAGAAATGCACAAAAGAGAGATCACTTATGAAAACGAAAAAATAATAAAAATAATAAATAGATAAAAATGGAAGTAAATTATTAAAACGGTTTCGACTCTGCTGTGCATGTTCCTGTACAATTCGTGCGTTTGTACTTAGAATCGAAATGAACCAATCACTTAGGTACCACGAAAAACAACAAGAAAATAACACAATGTTTCACTCACAAAGTTTCCCCTCTCACTCTCTTCATCACACGACCTCACACACAAACACAAACAAACCTGACATTCCAAAATTTTTTGTTTGTATTGATGGTCATTTGTCTTTGCATTTCTCCAGAGATCTGCCTAATGTCCCGAAGCTTCTGATGACGAAATGCAGCTCTTTCTCGTTAGAAATCAGGTCTTGGTGATTTGAAAGTTTTCACATCAAACCTGAGAATTCCTTTCATCAAAGTCATGAGAATTGAAGACAGGGATTCATGGAGTCCTGTAAATTGGCTGAGCTCCATTCATCAGATAAAATATAATTTACATCTCTCAATCGGTCGTACACACACTGATTCATTTCTAACAAGCACGAATCAGCGCAACATTATCTTCATTTATTGCAATATTGGCTTCAGCAATCATACCTTTTGCACAAATCCTGCTACTTTCTTGCTTCAACTATCCTGTCATTCTCTATTTAATTTACTAACCGATACCTGCAGGGATCAACAACCATTTCCATCGTTCAACCATTCACATTAGCATTAATTGTTCCACCTTAATACCTTTCACTGTCCAGCAAAGCATTCCTCTTGCTTACGTTCTGTTTCAACTTTTTCCTCTTACAAAATCTTTCAAAATGGCGCAGTCACTAGTCTCTGATTCTTCTCTAAGCCATTCTCAAACAACAAAACATTAGCTACAAACATAATCGACTCCACACTCCATTCAAGACAATTTCTCTTATCCAACCATTTTGCAGCAATTCTCTCATCATTCCAGCTACGGAGATATAAAACAACTTTGACTTGAAAAAGTAATATATTTATTTACATATATTTGTGTATATACAGTATATATATATATATATATATATATATATATATATATATATGATGTGGAAATTTTCATGTGATGAAAGACCTGTCAACCTCAAGAATTCTTGATGCTGTCAGTAAACAACAATGGCATGACTTAATACACAATTTCTCCTGAACATATTGTGGTTCAATCAATTATAAATCACTACTATTTGTCTACTGAGCAATTACTTACTCTAATAATATCAATATGATCAAATACCTCGTATGGTAATTATATTTAGTGACAAAATATCAAGCAACTATCCTACAGTTACTAAATACTTTATAAATTATTTTTATGTAAACACTGAACACCTCATAGCTGGTTCTGTACGAAAAGGGAGGTCTTAATTAGATGCCCCTGATTCGATAAATATCAGAACAACATAATCACATTAACACAACAGTTTCTGAGACAATACACGGAAACGGGGATGCATCTATGTACTTCTAAACTGCATGGACAGGAGAGAGAGAGAGAGAGAGAGAGTTACAAGAGAGTTTTAGCTCTAGTATGAATTTTATATATATATATACTATATATATATATATATATAATATATATATATATATATATATATATACTATGTATATATATATATATATATATATATATATATATATATATATATATATATATATATATATATATATACTATTCTATACGTACACATACATACAATTGCTGATAGTACAGATCTCAGTAAACACACTAACATGAAAAAGAAACAACTATTTACAAAGAAGTCTAGATCAAGACGATACAGAACAGCAGAGCAACAATTAAGTCTGGCACAGCAACGACGGAACAGAAAGAAGTTTCCTCAATTAAATGTTTAAACAACACTGAATTAATTTAGTAGACACGTAAACGAGAACTTTTAAGTTTTTAAAAATGTTTCTGGCGAACGTCACTTTTAAAAAAACACTTCTGAAAATACTAGGGAACGCTTTAGTACAAAGAGACAATCATTTTCAAGAAAGGCAAAGCGTCATCCAGTGAGAGAGAAAGACAACGAGGTGGAGGAAGAAAGAAAACGGGGTATAGGACGGAAGAAAACGAGGTGTAGGAAGAAAGAAAATGGGTTGCAGGAAGGAAGAAAAAGAAGTGTAGGAAGAAAGAAAACGGGGTATAGGAAGGAAGAAAAAGAGGTTTGCGAAGAAAGAAAACAGGGTATAGGAATGAAGAAAACGAGGTGGAGGAAGAAAAGAAAATAGGGTATATGAAGGAAGAAAACGAGGTGTAGGAAGAAAGAAAATGGGATATATGAAGGAAGAAAATAGGTAAGGAAGAAAATGGGGTATAGAAAGAAAATGAGGTATAGGAAGAAAGAAAATGGGGTATAGGAAGAAGAAAATGGGATATAGGAAGGAAGAAAAAGAGGTGTATGAAGAGAAAAAATGGGGTATAAGAAGGAAGAAAATGAGGTATAGTAAGAAAGAAAATGGGGTATACGAAGGAAGAAAACGAGGTATAGGAAGAAAGAAAATTAGGTGTAAGAAGAAAGAAAACAAGGAGTAGGAAGAAAGAAAACGAGGTGTAGAAAGAAAGAAAACGGATTTATTGAGAAAGAAAATGGGGTGTAGGAAGAAAGGAAAAGGAAATGTAGGAAGAAAGAAAACGAGTGTATTAAAAAAGAAAACGAGTGTTGGCTGGATGAGTTGTAGAAGAAAAAAAAATTTAATCGACACATCAACGAATATGATGCTTGATTATGTTTTGGTGGCAATGACATCAACAACCACGGCTGCTGTGCTGGCTAGAAAAAAAACTGCTTTATTTATTTGTTGACAGTCAAAGCTACATAAAAAGCTCGACATTATTTAACTGTTGTCATAGAGTACTTATTTACAACACAAAACCGACCTTTTTCCTCATATCCGCTGCCATCTTTTTAATCCTCTGCATTTCGCGATTGACAGAAAAAAAAGAAAGAGCCAAACATGAAAGTATTAGAATCTCGACTTCAAAAGGAATTTACAGTCTCAATGAAATGTAGTATGTCAGTATGAATAATGAATACTTTTCAAGAGCCTTGAAGTTGTGTTGTTCTTACTCTTGTGAGTGTGTGCGCACATACATACACGCAGATTTATATATATATATATATATATATATATATATATATATATATATATATATATATATGTATACTACTATATATATATATACACAGACAGTCCCCGGTTATCAGCGATCCAGTTTCACGGTGTTTGTCTAGTGATGACAGAAACTGGATTTTTGGCGCCAATCCCTGCTTATCGGCGCCGATCCCCACTTAACAGCGGTGCCGATCCCTAGTTATTGGCACTGATAACGAGGATTGGCGCTGATAACTGGGGATCAACACTATTATTGCCGATTTTTAGTTATCGTCACGCCTTGGAACATTACTCCATCGAGAATCAGACTGCTCTATATATATATATATATATATATATATATATATATATATATATATATATATATATATATATATATGTGTGTGTGTGTGTGTGTGTGTGTGTGTGTGTGTGTATGCATGGTCACATCTGTACTCACAACAACTCAAAAACATTATTTACGTGTACATTATGCATACAGTTACATCAGAGGAGTTATGGTGAACACATCATTTGAATAATAGTTAGTGATATTTCCCAACACACTTGCAGAAGACAAACTTTGGTACACAATTTCAATACGGTTACAGTTATTATTCGTGTTATCTCCTTCACCACAGATTAGTGACTTCACTTGTCTTATTCTCCAGTTCTTAAAAGAAAAATAAAAGGTACTGACAGAGAACAAAACCAGATTCTTTGCATTTATGGCAAGACCATACGTCAAAAATAGAAAGTTATAAGGGCATAAACTATTCAAGAAAACTGGTAACAGAGAGAGAGAGAGAGAGAGAGAGAGAGAGAGAGAGAGAGAGAGAGAGAATATTAATTTAACGAGAGACTTTAATAATAATAATAATAATATCACCCTTAATAATAATAATAATAATAAGAATATTAATTTAACGTTTTACTTACATCTGAGACTTTAATAATAATAATAATAATAATAATAATAATAATAATAATAATAATAATAATAATATGAAGGAAATAGACCCTCTCTTAAACAGGTCTTATTGAAAAGGATGGCTGTATTATGCGAATTAATCTTATACAGGCTCTTTTCTGGTTTCCTTATAATTCGCTTTTTAGGCTCAGCGATGTTGGTCAAAAAAATGCATCCTTTATAAGATAAAAACTTTTTAGCAGTCCGCATAATACAGCCATCCTTTTTTGCAATAATAATAATAATAATAATAAACAAAAGTTGTCCGCTAACAAGTAATAATAATAAAACATAAAATAATAATATCATTCAATTCATCATAAAATTTCCTAAATCTAACTAATAACTGATCCTCTACATCTACCAGTGATGCAAATAACGGAAATGGGTCACTTATCTCAAAATGGCTGACTGGTGGCTTTCAAAACACAATGTAAATCAGAGTGATACTACTAGTATTACTGATATCTCTCAGCTTAATCCTTAGTCGGGGTCGCTGTTCTTAACGAGCCTTTTCCAGGTATTTTAGCAGTCACTAGTCTAACCCTCCCTAATAATAATAATAATAATAATAATAATAATAATAATAATATGAATTCACATTCGAAAAAAGTATTAATAATATTTCTATCGGTTTAAAAATAATAATAATAATAATAATAATAATAATAATAATAATAATAATAATAATAAAATATTAGTTATTATTACCTTTATTATAATGATAGCAATAAAAATATAATATAATAATAATAATACCTGATTTCGAATATAAACTCATATACAATATTTTACACAAAAAAATGGTGCCAAGAGGCTACAATTTTTTATTTATTATTGAACGAACAAATTTACAGAAAAAAATAATTATGTTCAGGTTTTGTAAATCAGAATGCAACAAAGTCACGTTATTTTCAATGGCCGCGTTTCAGCTTTCTGAAAAGAAAACTATTGTGCCGGCTTTGTCTGCCCGTCCACACTTTTTTCTGTCCGCCCTCAGATCTTAAAAACTACTGAGGCTAGAGGGCTGCAAATTGGTATGTTGATTATCCACCCTCCACTCATTAAACACACCAAATTGCAGCACTCTAGCCTCAGTGATTTTTATTTAATTGAAAGTTAAAATTAGCCGTAATCATGCTTCTGGCAACGCAACAACACAGGCCACCACGGCCGGCTGAGAGTTTCATGGGCCGCGGCTCATACAGCATTATACCAAGACCACCTAAAGATAGATATTTTCGGTGGCCTTGATTATGCGCTGTACAGAAAAATCGATTGTTTTCGGCGCATTTTTTACTTGTATTGTTTTAATCCGCATAAAGGCTCCGTAATTGGCCTCGTTTCGGCAGTTGGGGGTTAATCTGCAAGAAATTCGGCTTTTTAAAAGAAGCTAATGCATCATTTTGAGCATTATGTAATGAATGTTGGCCACAAATTCGCGTCAGTTTATAGACTCGTTCATGTATTTCAAAGTCCAGTCTTCTTCTTTTTTTTTTTTTTTTAATATACACGCCATTTACTACCTCGTTATGAAATTCATTATTCTGTCAACCTTAATCTCTTCAGACGAGAAAGAAAAGGACTATATTATTATTATTATTATTATTATTATTATTATTATTATTATTATGCAGTCCATGAGTCTCGCTGTCAAACTTCTCAGTTCCAGAGGTCCTTTATTCCTCACACTGTTGGGCTGTGGAACAGTCTCCCTGAGGAGGATGTCGTGCAACTGGAACTTCAGAAATTCTTATGAGACCATCGAAAGGGAATTGTAATGATATTCCGCAAATATTTCTTTCATGTCAGACCACTTACAAAGAAACAGATGAGCGAATGTCATGTTAACATGATACTTTTAACCCTTTCGAAAAATTTCTCTCGATTTCACAAACAAATTTTGAACAGATCTGAAAATCATGCCTGAGATGCTCTTCCTGTTTCCACGGTCTTCGACAGAAAAGACTAGGATGTAGATTACAGGGCACAGGCCAAGCGCTGGAACGTAGGAGGTCATTCAACGCTGAAACAGAAATGGACTGCAAAAAGGTTTGAAAAGTGTGACAGGAGGAAAACCTCTATGAAACAATTGCTAGGAGAGGGTTGATGTAAGTAAGGTGGAAGAAAGACAATACGAACGGAGGCACAGTAAAAAAAGAAATGAAAGGGGTTGCAGCTAAAGGCCTAAGGAAGGGACGCTGCAAAGAACCTCAAGCAATGCCTACAGTGCACTGCATGAGGTTCACTGACGGCACTAACCCCCTACGGGGTAGTCTTCAACAACTTCTAAGAAACATGCTAAACTTTGATATATGAGGGTTATAAATCGTGCAGAAGAGGAAGACCTAGACAAAAATATATGGATGGATTGGTGAGAATGACTGGAGGAAGAATGTCTGCAGCTCAGTTGCTGCAGAGAGCCGGAAATAGAGAGGAGTGGCGAGCCATGATTGCCGACGTCCTTGGGGATATGGCACCTGGATGATGATGATGATGAAATCGTGCAGACGCAAGAGAGAGATGATAAGAGGAAACAATCACTTTAATTCTGGCACCCTCAACACTGTATGCCAAAAAGAAACAAAGATTGACTGACTGATTTATGGCAATTAAAATTGGCATCACAACACCTAGGTTATTGACGCCGTAATACAGTTAAATAGGAAATTAAGAGATAAATATATAAACAAGTCTAAAAGGAGTCTAATATAGGAAGTATCGTAAGAACAACGATTGTCATACCTGAAATTTATCATGACATACTACCCCTGTTTTGTCTTCCACCACTTTTCTCGTGAAAGCCCTGGCCGCAGTGTTGCCACATTTCCGCACCACTGACTTCCACGCTCGCCTAAATTTTAAACTCTTTCAACCATATGTAAAATCTACCGCATATAAAACAATATATCTTTTCCTTCACAGTCTACAGATGATTTCCCATAACTTCCCTTATCAAGTTGATCACAATCAATTTTAACATTTATTAAAACAACTTTCAACAGATTTAAGTTACCTTAATTAGATGGCAACCTGAAGCTGTAACTGTTATCGTTTGCATTCTGCTGCTTCGTAATTCGGGGTTAACAGCCATTCTCTGATGGCTCTTTATTCAGTCATCATTATATAAACATATAAATATGCAAATGACCGAGAATATGGGTCAATGAAACGAATATTGACCACAATAAACCCCTAAAAAGTCATTATTATAATATAAATTTATATATAAATATGCAAATGACCGAGAATATAGGCCAACGAAACGAATATATCTGACCACAATAAACCCCTAAAAGTTATTATTATATAAATTTTTATATAAATATGCAAATGACTGATAATACAGGTCAATGAAACTAATACATCTGACCACAATAAACCCTTAAAAAGAGTGTGAACATTTTTTTCAACCTTGGTGTGGCAGACTCTAAAATGAAGACGCCACTTCTGCACCAGATCTTCTTGTGCATCCAAACTTCCCCCCAGGAAGAGGACACATTTCCACGTTTCGGCAACACTGGTGGCCCCTGGGTCCTTCCGTTGGGCAAATCTACAACCTATAATTTTAAAACTATTTGGTGAACCTTCTGCATTCATTTGCATTTACATGAGTTATGAGTAAAAATATTCATATAACTTATGTTGCCTTTTTCTTCATCCTCTTCCTGTGGATCTATAGCCTCACTAATAAAGCAATTCAGTGACTGGAAGCTTATGCATGCCTAAAGCACAAACTCTGTTTAAGTCCTGTAATTCCTTTGATGTAGTTTGGGTCATTGTAGATAACGTCTCTACAGCATTTTTGTAACCCTAATCTTATGGGATAGTTGACCTCTCCTCCTGTCTAACTATTTTTGATTTTAATATCTAATAAGTATACAATTTGTTCTTACAGCGCTACTTTCTGTAACATAGCAGAACAGATATTAGAAGCTGATGTTCTACATAATCCAGGATGCGTGCACATGAAAGCAGCGATATTCCAGCTGGAGAATGTTCAATGGTGCACATTCAAATGCCAGACAGCTTTTACACACAAAGCAGTTTGTCAAAACGTACATAATTTCAGAAATCCTCTCTCTCTCTCTCTCTCTTTGTTTACGTATATATAATGCGCATCTACACAATCTCTGAAACAGATGGGACTCTTCATTTTATACCGTGGATGTCAAAAGTCAATATGGAAATTATCAAGAAAATACGAACGTGAATTTTCAGTTCCTTTCAACCTACTTCAAGCGTTCTTATCTACAATCCTTCCTCAGCTCCATCAAGCACAAGCAATTCTTTTTCCATACCATTCCTGGTGAAAGAGGCCAGCCCAAAAATAGAGGGACACCCCCTCAAAAAAAAAAAAAAAAAAATAATAATACTTAGATGTTCAGCTGAAAAGTGACATACTAAGACGTAAAAGGGGAACAGTAAGTACAAATAAGGAGCTGAAACTCATAAGCTTGAAAATGACATTCCACCAAGAACGGAGAAAACACGAAACGACCAAAGAATTTTTCATGAGATTCCTCCTTTATCATCTTCTTCTCCTTCTTCTTCTTCTTCTTCTTCTTCTTTTTCGTCGTTCAGAATTCCGCCGGGAGACAAAAGAAGAATCCAGGCTTTTACAAAAGCTGCCCAAGATTTTGCTGACTCCGCTAAAAATAATAAAGCCTGATTTAGGTCCGATATGAGAGGAAAAACAATTCCTAGGTTTCTTTTTTTTCTAGGTCCCGTTACATTTATATTTTGGCTCTGCATATCATTTAGAAACCATTCTTTTTCAATCGTTAATAAAGCTTCGTTGACATCTCTCTCTTTATATATATATATATATATATATATATATATATATATATATATATATATATATATATATATATATATATATATATATATAAATAAAATCAAAGTGAATCTTGTTTGCCCTCCCCCGGGTGACAGTGGGGGAGACATAACACAGCCACCCACCCCCTGCAAACCGGTCTGTCCGCCCCGGATGAGGGTGGGGTAGCTAGGGGAACGGGCCGGTAGGGAAGACCGCCACCCTCCTCCCGCAAACCTGTTTGTCCTCCCCAGGTGGGGGCGGGGTAGGTAGGGATCGGGGAGTAGGGGAGACAGCAGAGCTGGGTTCCAGCGTGTGTAGCGCATGCCAACAAGCTCACATATATATATATATACATATATATATATATACATATATATATATATATATATATATATATATATATATATATATATATATATATATATATATCCTGGTTTCCAGTTACCATCAAAACCTTTCACCTGATTACAACAACTCTCAAATTCTTTCCCTTGTTTTTGCAGATTCTTGTCACTATCCCTGATCACCAGCAAACATCAACCATTCCAAGTTCCCTCCATCACTTTTCTTATCTTACAACATTTGCACTTCGAACTACTGTCCTTTCTCTGACTTCTAGAAGCATCACGATGCCATTCTCAGAGAGACAGAATAACCTCGGATACGTAACACACCCTTATCCCAGACCCACTTTTCAACTTTCTAAACAAACCTGTCACTCTCCCACTTAGAAGTTTTCAGAAACCAACTTCACTTCCTCATAAAAAATTTCAGTGGCACTCATCAATTTTTGCTTTTATACCATACATTCACAAATGCCTCCACATTTCGCCTCTACCGGGTCTCTCAAAGGCTTTCTTCAGGCCCTTTTACTTTCGAACTCCTCACATAACTCTCTGATACCCTACTCTGTCCTTCCCCTGTTAGTCCTTTTGTCATACTTCTTTCTAAATCAATATCTTAATATACACCTTTCCTGATACACAAGTAATGTTACCCTTTATAATCCTCACAGCTGGCACCAACACATCTCTTTACATAATGGAACTACCCTTTCTTTCACGCATACCGCTGGAGCCTTTCCCTCTTCTGAATATAAATTAGAAGCAGTGGTCACCTACTTACTTCCCTACTGAAGTATTTCTCTGTGTAGTTAATCCTTGTCCACAGTTCACCCATTTCCTCATTTCTATGCTCTTTCTACCCCATTCTTATCCAACCAGCTTGTCTTAATTACGATTACAATCACGCTTTTAACTCTTCTTCTCCTCCAAATGATATTTAGCTTAAATTTTGTCTGTACCAAATAATGATCAGATATACATCCAGGCACTCAACTTCTGACCGTTATAACCATCATTTCGTTCTTCAATCTAGTAAACTGTTCCTAACCATTTTCCTTTTTCAAATATAATATTGTCTTCAACCTTTTCTCCAAATGGTATTTAGCACAACTCTTGCCTATATTAAATAAGGATCAGATATACTGCACACCCAGGCACTCAACTTTTGACTTAAATCCAGCATTTTGTTCTTCAGTCAAGCAAACCCTTTTCCTAACCATTTTCAGTTTTTAAAATATACTATTGTCTTCCACACTATTAATCCCTTTTCTCCAAATGATATTTAGCTTAACTCTTGCCTATATCAAATAATGATCAGATATACATCCAGGCACTCAACTTCTGCACCATTTTGCTCTTCAGTCTAGCAAACCCTTAATCTAACCATTTTCCTTTTTTAAAATATAATACTGTCTTCTTTGCATGTTCTCCAAACCCAGCCAGGCGCAGACTGAGAATCTCCCAATAAGATTCTCTTTCCTTTTCATTCTTTTTCCAGTACAATGCATGCACGGGTTAAAAATATTTCTTGACACTAGAAAATCTTCCCAGTGCTTTTGCTCTATACGTTTCAGTTACCCCAGATACAATGTCAAGAACCTTGAGAATATCCACTCAATATGAGGCCAAGCATACTCTAATTTATCCGGAAACTGACATACATTTCAAAATGAATGTTCCAACTGTTGTGCGGAAATCTCAAACAATTACTTCAACCGTTCTTCCAAAACTCAGGCCAAAAGCTAAGAAAAGTGAGAAGGACGACCTACCAAAATTGGTAGAGGAGGTTCCCATGAATAAAAAAACACAAATTCGAAAATTAATTTTTAATTACCCTCATAAAAAAAAATCTTACCAAACACAAATTCGAAAATTAATTTTCAATTACCCTCACAAAAAAAAAATCTTATCAGTATTTATCAGAAAACTACAGCCTGTTTTACCGGAAAGGTCTGAGGTTCAGGTCATTCAACCACAGAAATATTCTCAAAAGGAAATCTGGCTAACCACTCTGTCAAACGAAAAATGCACAAGTCACAGACCGCGGAAAGAATGCTCTGAAAACATGTTGACGGTCATAAAAATGTCTCTGAAAAACGTTGGGATAAATATTACAAAAACACGAACCGAACTTGTACCAGAGGTTCTCCCTTAATCTCTCTCAAATACTGATTTTATTTAACGATATCCTTAAATATTTATTGTGCTTAACGAAATCCTTAAATATTGATACTTAACAAAATCCTGAAATACTGATTATATTTAACGAAATCCTTCAACATTCATTATACTTAACGAAATCCTTAAATGTATATCATGCTTAACAAAATCCTTAAATATTTGTTATACTTAACGAAATCCTTAAATACTTATTAGATTTCACGAAATCCTTAAATACTAATTATATTTAACGAAATCATAAAGTATATATATTGAACGAAATTTGAAATCCTTAAATACTGATTATACTTAACGAAATCCTTAAATGTATATCATACTTAACAAAATCCTTAAATATATATATCATACTTAACGAAATCCTTAAATATATATTCAACGAAATCATTAAATACTGATTATACTTACCGAAATCCTTAAATATTTATCGTACTTAACGAAATCCTTATATATATATTTATATTTAACTAAACCCTTCCTTAAAAAAAAGAGAAACCTTGACTCTGTCCACAAACTGACAGAATACAGGGTACTGGTAACTAACCCTTGGAAATAACTACTGCGTACTGGCAAATAACTCTTGGAAATAACTACTGCGTACTGGTATCTAACTCTTGGAAATAACTACTGCGTACTGGTAACTAACTCTTGGAAATAACTACTGCGTACTGGTAACTAACTCTTGGAAATAACTACTGCGTACTGGTATCTAACTCTTGGAAATAACTACTGCGTACTGGTAACTAACTCTTGGAAATAACTACTGCGTACTGGTAACTAACTCTTGGAAATAACTGCGGTAAAAATTATCTAACTCTTTAAATAACTCTATCATGCGTACTGTTGTTAACTAACTCTTGAAATAACTACTGCGTACTGGTAACTAACTTGAAATAACTACTGCGTACTGGTAACTAACTTTCTTGGGAAATAACTACCTGCGTGCGGTAACTAACTCTTGGAAATAACTACCGCATTACTGGTAAGCAACTCTTGGAAATAACTACTGCGTACGGTAACTAACTCTTGGAAATAACTACTGCGTACTGGTAAATAACTCTTGGAAATAACTACTGCGTACTGGCAAATAACTCTTGGAAATAACTACTGCGTACTGGTAACTAACTCTTGGAAATAACTACTGCGTACTGGTAACTAACTCTTGGAAATAACTTAAGTAACAGCAACAAAACGATAGGAAAAAGGAGCAGAGCCCATAAATACAGGATCTACGGAGCGTGCGATTCTATTAGTAGTAAATCTCGCCGGCCCTTTGCGCCTCCCGTCGTCGATACCTTTCTAATGGAAAGTCAGGTCGATGGGGAAAGCACAATTACGGCACAGCTTTGCATGTGCACGGTTTATACACTTTTCACAATAGAGGAAAACAATGACGACAGCAATGCTGATTATTTGCAGAAAATCTGAGACATAAGGAACGCACTAACATGCCACTGGCCTACTAAACACACATACACACACTGCACCACTCACCACAATCTCCGCACTTCGTAGATATTAATCCTCGCAGGGGGGGGGAGGGTACTGCCGTCAGTGCACCTCATGTGGTGCACTGTAGGGATTTACTTAGGGGTCTTTGCAGCGTCCCTTCCTTAGGTCCCTAGCTGCAACCTCTTCCATTTATTTTACCGTACCTCCGTTCTATTCTCTTTCTTCCATCTGACTTTCCACCTCTAAACAACTGCTCGTTATTGCAACTGCGAGGTTTCTCTCTATTACATCTCTCAAACCTTCTACTGTCAATTTCCCTTTCAGGACTGAATGACCTCCAGGTCCTGGAAGGCTGGCCTCTGGCCTGAATTTATATTCTATTCTACTCTACTTTTATGATATTAACATCCCATTGGAAAATCCTTCCTTTAAATATCAGGCCTCAATCCTTTGTTTCTCCCAGTTCTTCCCTATTCATACAATCCTTCCCTGTCATTCATCTTCCACACAGACAATTAAGAGAAAATTCAATGAATGATGGACAGGAGGAAGGTAAAACAGAACAGATGGAACAAGGAAGGCACTAAGAAGGATTCTAAAAGATCTGGAATGAAAATGTCCATGGTTTAAAGAGTTAGTTAAAATGTAAGTAAGGAATGTTGAGCCAACTCCATCTCCATGGAAGTACAGTGCGGATGTTCGCTGCAAAATTAAAAAACAAAGAAAGGGCGTGCTGGGATAAACTGTTAGCGTGATAAACTCGAAGTAACGATGGTTGAGTGCCAAATCACAATTTAACCTGGGAAAACGTTCAGACCGGGGATACGACAGCGGTGTAAGGTGGTGGTCTAGACCTGCGTGGAGAATGACGGACGATATGCAGATGAAGGGTTTATAGCTGAGATGCCTTGGGAAGATGGAGAAGGACTGGACCAAGAGGTATTAAGATTCAAATTGCAAATTATACACACAATAGACAGACAGACATATATATATATATATATATATATATATATATATATATATATATATATATATATATATATATATATATATATATATATATATATATATAGAGAGAGAGAGAGAGAGAGAGAGAGAGAGAGAGAGAGAGAGAGAGAGAGATATAGATATATATATTGGCGAATGCAGGACCTCTATTGCCGTACCTTCAACCTGTTCACACAATTTGCTGTTAAGAAAACAAAGTGGGCATCGATCACAGCAAGTCCAAGGAGCTTTCTAAAAGAAATCAAAGTCACTGAATATAGCATTTACAGCAGGGAAATTCTTCCTGAGTATAATCCCTATTATTTAGCAAAGGGGCATGTCTGTAAAGAGTGACACAACATCATTATCATTATTATTATTATTATTATTATTATTATTATTATTATTATTATTATTATTATTATTATTATTATTATAAGAATTGAAAGTTGAACCCAAACCATACAGTTCATGAATGCAATTCACTGTCTCGTACAAGAATTTCAGGACGGAATTTGGTGGAATTCTGAAGGGTAAACTGGTTATTAGCAAGATTACTGAGGAGACGAACTAGGAGGTTGGCTATGGGGTAACTTTGTTGAATTATAAGGCGCTAAAATCGGTCTGAGTGACATAATAGGCTTAAGGACCCATGGAGTTCTATATAGGACACTAAATTTATTATTATAATTATTATTATTATTATTATTCACAAGATGAACTCTATTCATATGAAACAAGCCCCGAACAGGGGCCACTGACTTGAAATTCAAGCGTCCTAATAATATGATGTTCATTTGAAAGAAGTGACAGAATGTATTAAGACATACAGAAAGAAGAGATCAGTTGTTAGGAAAAAAGATATATTAAGAAATTAATAAATAAATAAGTAAAAATTAAAGTAAATTATTAAAATACAAGAAGAACTGTAGGAATTGAAAGATGAACAAGAACTATACAGTTCATATAATATACCTTTCTCTCTGGACTGCTTCAGCGTACATTGGAAAACGGAAGGTATTCTGTTTTCACACAAAACAAAATATATGTCATTCCAAAGCTCTCAAACGGTTAATTCACTTATTACAAGTAAGGCGAGAGAGAGAGAGAGAGAGAGAGAGAGAGAGAGAGAGAGAGAGAGAGAGAGAGAGAGAGAGAGAGAGAAGGGAACAAGAAGTTCTATTCCAGCAACTTAATTTATGACAAAAGATTCATCAGAATTACCATAACCTAGTTTTGAGAGCATCTATCCAGTTATATTTGGGACAAATTCCTGCTTGAATTGAGTTATGTCGACTGAACTTTCTTTCGACGTGGAAATCAGTTTGGAAGACTAAAGATACATGTAGATATATATGTATGTATATACATTATATATATAGATAAATATAAATATATATATACATATATATAGATATATATGTATATATACATATATACATATATATATATATATATACATATATATAGATATATATGTATATATACATATATATATATTTATATACACATACATCTAGATATATGTATAATATATTGCCACCTAGCTTAAATTCCCAAATTACCTTTATATATCAGAATACTTACATCACTCAAATGCATATACTGGAAAAACACTAAAAAAATCAAACTAGTACCTTAAAAAAAGTGCCCATACATTCAAAACACATATGCTTAATACATATACATAATACATAAACGAACACATGGCTTTTGGTTCTTCTCTCGACTTCTGATATCGCAATAAATAATTCTCTTGAGTAAAAACAAACAAAAAACTTAGTAATGAAAACAAAAGACAATGCTAAGATCGGAACAGAGTTAAAATGAGTCAACAATGCGAGTGGAAGCAATTACGATTGAGATTCTCGAAGGGGAACCAACTGTACTGAAACAGACTCCACACGATTTTTAAAATGAAAATGGGGTCGAGCGTTAATTAAGGAGATGTATGCATGTGTAACATCATAAACATACAGTATATATATATATATATATAATATACACACATCATATCTATCTATCTACTGTGTATACTACATATATATATATATATATATATATATATATATATATATATATATATATATATATATATATATAATATATATACTGTATATACATATATATACCCTTTAAAAATACACACATGACTGAAACATTTTCTGTTAAAACAGAATTCCATCTATTCTTATTCATAAGCTTGCCTGAAGAGGGAGACAGTTGGTCTCTGAAATACAGCATCAACTTTCAACCTTTTGGCGTTTCATATGTATACGACTGGTCGTAACCACTCGAAAATAGGAAAAGAAAAAAGGAAATAAGGCAGAAGTCATACACAGACCACAGCTACAGACAATGACGTTAAAAACAGGCATCTGAAGTCCCCTGAACACTACTCACCCTGAGTGTGCTGAAGAAAGCGGCAGCCGACGGTCGCTGGGGGATGCTGGCCCTCTGTCGCTCCCCGTGGGCTTTTCTGGGGTCGAGGGGCGGAGACCCCCTCGGAGAAATCTCACCCGACCTAAAACAGAGAGAGATAAGTAAGTGCATTCGCTGATAAACTTGGGAGAAAATTCGTCAAGGTTGATATAAGCAACAGTCTTGGAGAGAGAGAAAAAAATTGTTCTGTGCGAAATAAAAAATATTTCTTGCATATTTACTTTTTGAGTATATGAGGCTGCTTTCTTTGTACCCGGACGCATCTCTCTCTCTCTCTCTCTCTCTCTCTCTCTCTCTCTCTCTCTCTCTCTCTCTCTCTCTCTAAATATATATATATATATATATATATATATATATATACATATATACATATATATATATATATATATATATATATATATATATATATATACTGTATATATATAATATAAATATATATATATATATACACTCTACATATATACATATAGATGTGTGTGTATATTTATGCACGTATTATATAAAGTCTCAATGAATGAATCGGTCATTACTAGAGGAAAAATTGTAGTACCAGACTTGTAAACACAGCATTTCCTTAATACGTAATACTGTGTAAAAAAAATTATACCAAAATTTCAGACTGTAAATCAGATCTGGCAAATGTGGTCCAGAACTGGTAAAAGGAAAGATTTTCAGTAGGGTCAGAAATTACAAAAACCACCTGAAATTTCCACGAAAGCAGTTCGGTTCAGAAAAGGGCACTAGCAGATTCACATTACCAAAACTAAAACCTCTTCGCAGGAAGCGGCAATGTTGTTCTTCATTTGGAAAGCATCGTGTTTCCTGATGCATCATTTTTGAGTGATGGCACCCTAACTAATGTAATCATTACCGTGGCACCCCTCCCTTCACCATCCCACCATATCGCATGAATTATTAACTTCTTATTTAATGAATAAAATTATCATCCATACTCAAAAAATCAACGCCATACTATATATATATACATATATATATATATATATATATATATATATATATATATATATATATATAATATATATATATATATATATATATGTGTTATACTAGAGTAGACACACTGAAGTAATAATTATATCAAGACTTCTGCAAACTTTTTCGTCTTTTACAAATGTTCACCGACAGGATCTAGCCAAGACAAAATTACTGCACAACCTTGCAGCACCCCTACAAGGCACTGTTTTGCACTGATGACACCCAGTTTGAGAATCATTGCATTATAACCAAACCATGGGAGCAACGCCTTGTCAATTCTTGGTATCTATCTACTTCAACTTTGTCTGGAGAAAGTTTAACATTACCGTAAAAATATAACCTTAATTTCATCTGTTCCCTTCTCAGTCCCAACCGTTTTGCCGCAACTAATAGAATAGATTGTTAAATAAAAAAATCATGAAATAATATATTTCCACGTCACTGCCCCGCTCTGTCAATCATCTTAAGTACACTTCATCAAGTTTAAAGATAATCATCACCTTTGTAAAAATGCGTTTAACGAACCTAGCTCCCCAGGGCAACAGATAAAACATGAACGGGAGAAAAAATCTGGACTGACTTCAAAGGCACCTTTTCTTTATATCAGGTCACTAGGCTCACAATGTTTTTTAATTGCCTGGTATCGAAAACTCACATAATAATAATTAATAATATTACGTCTTCACGCTTTCCTGAATATTGCGCAGTTTCCCTGGAAACATAAACTACTGGTTACCATTATCCCTTTTAAAGCGTTTCACTCTTTAATTACAGTTACTAAACATACTTATTCTCTTAATTATAGTCACTAAACATACTTAATCTTTTCGGTATAGTCACTAAACATACTCTCTTCATTATAGTCACTATACATTCTCATTCTTTCGATTATAGACACTAAAAACATTCACTATCTTAACTAAAATCACTATTATAGTCACTGAATATACTCACTCTTTTAATTGTAGGCACTCACCATTTTAAATAAAGTCACTAAACATTCTCTTCTGATTATAGTCCCTATACATACTCATTCTGTGGACTATAGTCTCTTCATATACTCACCCTTTTAAATATAGTCACAAACACACTTACTCTTTTGATTATAGTCACTAAAAACACTCACTCATTTAATTAAGACCTATCAGTGTTTAGAAGAAGACGCATCACAAATATTAACCTTCGCCATTAAAGATTTTTCCATTCACACTTCATCATTGTACATTTTAATATCATGCTCTTACCACCATTTTTTTTATTTACATATAAATACTACAATGGAATGCGTTACCTTCCTATGTCCTTAGTTTTGGTTATTATTATTATTATTATTATTATTATTATTATTATTATTATTATTATAATTATTATTATTATTATTATTATTATTATTATTACACTAGAGATCACAGGGTTAAAGGTCTCAACATCAACAGCCTGTCAGAATCCAAGAATGTTACAATATGGCAAAAAGAACGAATTGATTGAACTGAACTGAATATAGAATTTAGGCCAAAGGCCAAGCACTGGGGCCGATGAGGTCATCCAGCGCTGAAACGGAAACTGACAGTAAAAGTCTGAAAGGTGTAACAGGAAGAAAACCTCGTGGTTGCACTATAAATCAATTGTGAGGAGAGGGTTGAGGAAAGTAAGACGGAAGAAAGAGAATAAGAAAGGCGGTATAGTGAAAGGAACGAAAGGGGCTGCAGCTAGGGGCCTTAAGTAATGCCTACAGTGCATCGCATGAGGTGCACTGACGGAAAAAATCCCCTACGGGGAAAATGGCAAAAAAGAGTTTCCAATCGTGGGTTATGAATGGAGGAGAAATATTCATCTTGGATGATTTCCGTCTAAACGGATTCCAACCCTAACTAGAAGGAGTCACGCTGTTAAAATATATTGCCTGACGCTCCACGGACTGTTCAATATTTACTCACGGAGACCCGATAGAAAAACTCGATATTTGCCCCCTCCTATCCAACCGCTCCTTAGCAACCAAACTAGGCTGCTGGTTCGGTTGATCAGCTACTTGCCTACGTGCGTTTTTTTCTTGGCTGGTGTTCAGGAAATTACACGTCAGGTTATATAGTGTCTACACATCAAGCTTAGTAACGTGTGCCTTGTAAAACATGCTGGAATTTCAGATTAAAAGTAATAATTTGGCAGGAAAAGAAGAGCCTGAGTTAAGAAACACCACATTTTATTAGTGACTGGTTTCCCTGCTCTAAAGCCAGCCAGTCAATGACGATTTTATCTTCTTGTAACTGGGAAAACTGTAATGTCTTTATTAAGGCTTGATTACATTAGATTAGAAGACAATTCAGGCCGAAGGACAAACTTGACAGAAAGTTTGAGGGGTGTAACAGGAGGAAAACCTCGCAGTTGCACTAAGAGGGTGGAAGAAAGAATATGAATGGAGGTGCAGTAAAAGGAATGAAAGGGGTTGCAGCTGGGGGCCTAAGGAAGGGACGTTGCTTACAGTGCATAGCGTGAAGTGCACTGACGGCGCTACCCCCCAACGGGGCTTGTTGGTAAGGAACTGCAAAGGTCACTGATGACATATTCTGCACGCAATGGCTAGCTGTCACCGATCGAAAAATCGTGTGTACAAAATCAGATCTACGAAAATACAGAAACTTCGAAATCCAAATCACTCGAGTTTTAAAACACACACCGCGACTTCGAACTGCAGACTGAATATATTTTTCTTTAACTAACAATGCCACACGCAAGCAACATTGTTCCTATTCCTTCTAGAAAATCCCCAGCACAAACTCTGAAACTGTCAACAGAAGTAGCTTCTGAATGAACGTAATTACAACTCAGATCATAAAGGGTCATTCAGATCCTTCAATATCCTGAGAATGAGAAAAGTGAAGCAGTTGTCAAACGCCATGACAAACCTATTCCTTGTCACACATTCGGGCACAAAGAAAATAAACAAATTTCTACGATTCTTGAGCGAAAAGAGAGCTTAGTGCAAGCAATTGCCATAGCCTTTCGTAATGTATGCTGATATTCAGGCCATCATTCTATTTAATAAAGGTTTTTCAAATTAGTCCGCTATATTAAAACTTCTGTTTCTCATTTCCAAGAGTTGCATTTAACCAAGAGATTATTTATATATCGTATATTTACAAAAGCAATAAAGGCATTATACAAAAGGAGGTTATTTATATATCGTATATTTGAAAAGCAACCAAGGCATTATACAAAAGGAGGTTATTTATATATCGTATATTTACAAAGCAATAAAGGCATGATACAAAAGGAGGTTATTTATATACCATATATTTGAAAAGCAATAAAGGCATTACACAAAAGGAGGGTATTCGTATATCGTATATTTATTTACAAAGCAATAAAGACATTATACAAAAGGAGGTTATTTACTTATCGTATATTTACTGACAAAGCAATAAAGGTATTGTACAAAAGGAGGTTATTTATATATCGTATATTTACAAAGCAGTGAAGGTATTATACATATAAACGGGATATGGGCATGAATAAGCTTTCGTTAAAAATGCAATTCCCGCAAGTTTCACGAGCCCGGAAAGTCATTTTAAAAGTTCCGTAATATATCCCACTAAACGCGACCCGGTAAAACCGGAAGAGCTAAATAATAATGCTCCCGGTACCAACCCCAAATAAACCTTTACAAAGGTACCACCATTAATGTTTCTCATAAAATTCATGCAGAAGATCCCGCCGTCCACTAACCACAAAGTTATTTATTTCAATCCTCCTTTACTGGGAATTTGAGCGCTTGGCATAGCTCTGTGCGTGAGATATGTTCCAATGTTCTCTCGGAATTTATTTCTGTTGTGGCAACAATAATGTACTTGTATAGTGTTCAGATAAATATTTAGAAATAATTAAAACACACGAACCAAGCTAATGCCAGTTCGAGATAAGCAAAGAAATATGGCTTTGCATTTAAAGCAATTAATAAGATACGCCACACACAAACAGAGAGAGAGAGAGAGAGAGAGAGAGAGAGAGAGAGAGAGAGAGAGAGAGAGATAATATAACGTAGATGAACAGAATCATATTCTGGAAGTGAATGACTATTCTATTTCGTTAATTAATTACCACTGGCTTACAGCATTTTTTCACGGCTAACTTAAGAAATTAGAAAACTGAATTTACCTGTGGATAAATGGGATGACAGTGCCAATATACTCAGCCAATTGCGATGCATAACTCCTACAACAGTTAGATAAAAGAACGTTACTGGCTACATGTCCCTTTTGGGGGGGGGGGGGAGTTGAATATCTATTTCCCAATGACGGGTTAGGGCAGGGTGCGTCCACACGACAATATAACATGCCTTCAACACACGTCGGCGACTTATTGCACAAAAATCACAAACATGTCGCATACAAGTCATGGACTTATTGGAAGTTCTACCCAGTGCTTCAGACAATCATCTAGTATTAGCCAGAGATTGTTCTCCAGTAAGTCCACGCTACAATATAACATGTTTTCAACACATGTCGACAACTTATTGCACACACATCACAAACATGTTGAATACAAGTCACGGACTTATTGGAAGTTCTAACCAGTGCTTTAAACGATTATCCAGCTTTGGACAAAGATTGTTCTCCACTAACAGTCGTTGAGATATTTTCAACCTGTTTGCGATGTGTATGCGATAAGGTGGCGACATGTTTATGAAATAAAGTACTGTTGTGTGGGTAAACCCTAAGTGTGTCCACAGTACGGTATGTCATAAACAAATATCGGCAACTTATGGCACACACATCACAAACAGGTTAAATACAAGTCAACAACTTACTATTATGTCATAAACACACGTCAGCTACTTATTGCACACATCACAAACAGGTTGTATACAAGTCAACAACTCAGTATATCATAAACACACGTCGGCAACTTATCACACACACATCACAAGCAGGTTGAATACAAGTCAACAACTTCATCAATAGCTCTAACCTCTTCTTCATACGATTACCCAGCACTGATACAGAATCACTGCTTTGTTGTCAACCTGTTTGTGATATATATGCGATAAACTGCCGACGGTATTAACACCTCATATATATATTTCCACTGTGTTTGTGAGACACACCCGCACTTACGCTTGTCGCGAGCAGCACGCAATTGCAGTGTTGGTGGTGTAATTTGAAACGCGTTGTTTTCAGTACTCCAACCACGAAGAGTCTCTAAAACGAATAAAAATTGCAGTACTCAATAAAAGTGAGGCAGGACGCCAAGAAAACCAGTGTCAGACCAGGCAGTCCAGCGTCGGCAATAAAGTGGATTTGTGGACAGAGAGAGGTCAGGAAAGCCCTTAGGAAGCCTCAGACCAACCCCATAAAAAGAGAATGATGGCCACAGGAATCAAATCAAATCAAACTGAGGGGAGAGAAAGGATTTCACAGCCTGAGAGTAACAAGGAAGAAACAGCCATCGACCAGACCACTCTTGGAACATGGAATTTAGGCCAAAGTCCAAGCGCTAGGACCTATGAGGTCTTTCAGCACCGAAAGCCAAACTGAGAGCAGTAAGGTCTGAAAGGTGTAACAGGAGGAAAACCTAGCAGACGCATTAAGAAAGAAAGGCATAAGAAAGAGGATATGAACGGAGGTACAGTAAAAGGAATGAAAGTGGTTGCAGCTAGGGGCCCAAGGAATGGGCGCTGCAAAGAACCTGAAGTAATGCCTACAGTGCATCGCCCTAACCCCCTACGAGGCAGACCATTCTTAGTTTTGATAACTTGGACAATGTCGCCACAGGAGGTGATGTCATGATAAGGGATAAATGCCAAAATGAGGAGAATTTTTCCTTTCTTAAGCCGAGAGGAATACATCACGAAATAAACACACCTCACCAAATTGTGAGGGGTCTCGATTGACTTAATCCCATCGCATCAAAAGTGGGGAGAATAGCGGCACTCACGAAAGTTAGGCAAGTTTGTTAGCCTGGAAACTACATGGAAATGACTGGCACATGCGTTGAAAATGCAAGAATGTTTTGGAGAAACAAATATATATTTAAAAATAAATCTCTACTGAGAGCTTTCTGGAATCGAACAGATTCCCCTTTTCAATCAAACAGATTCCCGAAAGCTCTCTGTATAGATATATTTTTGAATATATTTGGACCCATACATAACTGAGGATTTTTTTTTTCCAAAAAAGGCAGATTCAAAAACCGAAATATCCAAAATGACATGATATCATCCACTGAATTACCAGAGAGAGAGAGAGAGAGAGAGAGAGAGAGAGAGAGAGAGAGAGAGAGAGAGAGAAGAGAGAGATTAGAAACAGATATTATTAAAACAGTTTTATACAAATTAAACTCCATTTTCACAGACAACTGAGCTGATTATCAGCTCTCAGCTACAGAGGGGTGGAGAGGAAGGATTTGTTTGTACTTATATTTATTTCTTTTATATTTTGTCAATTAAAGCATTTTTCCACATTTTTTCTTTTCAGAGAGAGAGGAGAGAGAGAGAGAGAGAGAGAGAGAGAGAGAGAGAGAGAGAGAGAGAGAGAGGATTATTTGCTAAAGGACACTGTGACAGGGCATTATGTATATAAGAGCATAACTCCCAAAATATTCTAACTAATCCGGATTCATCGAAGCCACTGTAAGGAATCATGAATGAAGCGAGAAACTGATTTTCTATACGACGCTAAAAAACTTCTAACGTTTTGGAAAACTGTTAAAAGAGACTAAATTTTCAGTTTGGTTTGAACAAAAAATGGTAACTATGATTTACTCTACAATTGTTCATTATTATAAAATTCTTTTCTGTTCTGTATTATAAAATTCTCTGCAACTGTTCAGTATTGTAAAATTCTCTATAATTTTTATTACAAAATTCTCTATAATTGTTCTTTATTATGAAATTCCTTTTCTGTCCTGTATTATAAAATTCTCTATAATTGTTATTAAAAAAATTTCTATAACTGTTCATTATAAAATTCTTTTTATGTCTTGTATTATGAAAATTCTCTATAACTGTTCTTCATTATATATTTTTTTTCTCTGTATCGCAAAATTCTTTTCCTAAAAAGTTTCTTGAGGAGCAATAAAATTTACAATTCTTATATTTTAGAAGGAACACGCAAATGAGAATAACACCACGTCACGTATTCAGACGGCAGCAGTGGGCACATGATGCATACACGTACGAAAAGAAAAAAAAAAAAAAAAAAAAAAAAAAAAGGGCCCAGTGAAAAAATTATGCTGTCAAAAAGTCCTGCGAGGCCAGAAGTTGTTTCAAACTTCTGAAATATGCTGCTGTAAATGTGACCTTTCAAAGTGAGGTATGCTAAATAACAAAAGCAACTACTGCAGATTTTCCTGGACTCATGTTTCTCGAATATTCTTTGCGCAGACATCCTGGGCCTTAGTTGCTACGTCAAGTTTACTCATTATTTTTCTTGGCAAAAATTTAAAAGAACTGTTCGCGTCTTTCCCTCAAGATGAGAAAAATATTCCCTCGTGGATTGTAAACCTATATACTCAAGTTTGCTTATTATTTTTCTTGGCAAACATTTAAAAGAATTGTTTGTGTCGTTCCCTCAAGATGAGAAAAGGATTCCTCATGAAATGTAAATATACATACTCGAAAGGATTTTACGAGTTTTAAGTAAAAATTCACCCACATATAGATTTGTTCTTTTTCAGATAAAATTCACCGTGAATCGCTTCCAGGATTTTATGTACAGCAACCAACTGATTTAAAAGAAGCCAAGGTGCTTGAACTTAGAGAGAGAGAGAGAGAGAGAGAGAGAGAGAGAGAGCATCACATTAGTTAACATGAGAATATTTTTGTATTTTGGCGTAAATGGAATCACAAAAAAATGACAATAACTTCTTTATATAAATACTACACATGAAATTCACCATTTCAACCTATCCAAAAACAAGATTTCAAGTGAGGAGTTGAATTTGAATGAGAGTAATGTATTAAAAATTACGTCCATACAATCCTTCTAATTTGGCAACCTCACTCACAATGTTTTGATGAGGTTTGGAAAACCAACATTAATCCAGAATCAACACTTTGCTATTTACTCCACTGGTGTCTAAATTCTTCTTCTTCTTCTTCTTATTATTATTATTCATCAGATGAACCCTATTCATATGGAACAAGTCTGCAGGGGCCACTGACTTGAGTTAATAGAACATCTGGAAGTTCAGACTAAACAAGTTGAATCAGCTTTTCTGTTTATTCCAGCAACATATTGTTCAGAGTATTACGAACATCATCATCATTAACAAACAAACAAAAATGACAAATTTAACAATCGTAAACAATGAAAAATAGCCTTTTCCTTGTTGAAGTTTATGAAAATCTGTTTCATAGCACCGTGTCACTGGAGAGAACAGGATCGAAGATGCGCCTTTTTCCACATGGCTTAACCCGTTTTCTAAAAAAGGAATAATATTCCTTTCGTTATTTCTATCTCGATTTTATTTCATGTTATTCACAACATCAATTTCATATATAATTATTACAGCACTTATAAAAGAAGGAATAAAATTCTTCTCTCGTTATTTCGAATCCCGCTTTCATTTCATGCTATTCACAATCTCGAATTTATATATCGTTTTTACAGTGCGTCATGTTCATATCTAGACTTTTCCCAGACATCATCCATTTTATGTTTAGTCCCAAAACTCATTTTATCATTGGTCAGTTCCCAAAACTCATATTGACATTCGTCAGTTCCCAAGACCCATCTTCTCATTTGCCGGTTCCCAAAACTTATTTTTTCATTCGTCACTTCCCAAACCTCATTCTCTCATTCGTCAGTTCCCAAAACTCATTTGCTCGTTCGTCAGTTCCCAAAACTCATTTTCTCGTTCGTTAGTTCCCAAAACTCATTTTCTCGTTCGTCGGTTCCCAAAACTCACCTTCTCATTCGACAGTTCCCAAAACTCATTTTTCTGTCCGCCAGTTTCCAAAACTCATTTTCTCGTTCGTCAGTTCCCAAAACTCATTTTCTCGTTCGTCAGTTCCCAAAACTCGTTTTCTCGTTCGTCAATCCCAAAACCCATTTTCTCACTCGCCAGTTCCCAAAACTCATTTCCTCGTTTGTCAGTTCCCAAAACTCATTTCCTCATTTGTCAGTTCCCAAAACTCTTTCTCTCATTCATCAGTCTCCAAAACTCATTTTCTCATTCATCAGTTCCCAAAACTCATTTTCTCATTCATCAGTTCCCAAACCTCATATTCTCACTGGTCAGTTCCCAAAACTCATTTTCTCATTCATCAGTTTCCAGAACTCATTTTCTCATTCGTTAGTTCCCATATCTCATTTTATCATTCGCCAGTTCCCAAAACTCATTTTCTCATTCGTCAGTTCCCAAAACTCATTTTCTCATCCGCGAGTTCCAAAAACCCGTTCTCTCAATCGCCAGTTCTCAAAACTCGTTTTCTCATTCATCAATTCCCAAAACTCATTTTCTCATTCGTCAGCTCCCAAAACTCATTTCCTCATTTCTCAGTTTCCAAAACTCATTTTCTCATTAGTCAATTCCCAAAAATAATTCTCTCATTCGTCAGTTCCCAAAACTCATTCTCTCATTCATCAGTCTCCAAACCCCATTTTCTCATTCACCAATTCCCAAAACTCATTTTCTCATTCGTCAGTTCCCGAAAACTCATTTTCCTAAGTGGAAACAACCCTCCCCTACCCAAGCTCTCCCGGCCTCGTCTGCTGGATATAACAGCTGTCTAATTTATTGTCTCAGAAACACCTCGCCCCTGGGAAGGTGACAGGCTGTTTACGACTGTTATTAATGCCTTTGAAAGAGGCACATGCCTTCCAGTGCCAACGCCGGAACTGAATTGGATTGGATTATAAATTTTAGGCTGAAGGTCAAGCGCTGGCACCTACGAGGTCATTCAGCGTTGAAAGAGAAACTGGGTGAAAAGAAGGTTTGAAAGGTGTACCAGGAGGAAAACCTCGCAGTTTCACCATTAAGCAATTGTTAAGAGAGTGTGGAAAGTAAGATGGAAAGAAGAGAATATGAAAGGAGGTTCAGTATCATTATTATACTGTGGTGGGCTTGTTCCGTATGTATAGGGTTCATCTTCTGAATAATAATAATAATAATAATAATAATAACAATAATAATAATAATAATAATAATAATAATAATTCATGGTATATATTTACCATACAATTCCGTAAAACAATATCTGTGACTATATATATATATATAAAACTCATAAAACTCACTTAGCGATTCAAACCCTTAATAATATACAATATTAATAATTCACGGTATATGTTTTATGTTTACCCTGCAATTCAGTGTAACACTATTTGTCACTGTGCATACAAAACTCATTTTGCGATTAAAATCCTCAATATACGCTGAAATTTATTTATTGTTCCGCGAATACACACTTTATTTTCACTTACGTCAATGAGGAGCGTCTGGTGATCGATTTGTTTTAATATTTACCTTCCTTTAATACCGCTTAGAAAACCTTTGTTGTCCAGACGCACTTTATTGAGCAGAATAGAATATAGAATTTAGACCAAAGGCACGAGAGAGAGAGAGAGAGAGAGAGAGAGAGAGAGAGAGAGAGAGAGAGAGAGAGAGAGAGAGAGAGAGAGAGAGAGAGAGGACGTTCCAAGAACCAAGTACCCAAACCTCTCAGATCTTAAAGTTGAAGAGAATGAAAATATGATCTTTGAGGTGGAAAGAACTCGAGTACTTAACCGCCGAAAAAAAGGACCCTTTTCTCTTCATATTCATAAAATGTCAAATATTTCAGAACGCCAAGAAGAGTTGCCGGTTTCCTGAACCAATTAGAATATGACCTGTGGCAAGTCCTTCTGGCAATGGGAGAGCCATTTCAGCCTTTTGAACATATTTCATTTGTTGTATCTTACCTTCCTATTCATTATGTTTCTTCTGAAATCTAAGTTGTGCATTTGGTACACGATTTAATAACACACACACACACATAACATAATAATAATAACACACACATAATAATAATAATAATAAAATAATAATAATAATAATTCAATTTCTGCTGAAACGTATCAGTCTGAAGGTGTAATAATAATAATAATAATAATAATAATAATAATAATAATAATAATAATAATAATAATAATAATTCAATTTCTGCTGAAACGTATCAGTCTGAAGGTGTAATAATAATAATAATAATAATAATAATAATAATAATAATAATAATAATAATCCAATTTCTGCTGAAATGTATCAGTCTGAAGGTGTAATAATAATAATAATAATAATAATAATAATTATTATTATTATTATTATTATTCAATTTCTGCTAAAATCTTATATAGTTTCATTTTCCGCCAGGCGTATCAGTCTGAAGGCCAATAATAATAATAATAATAATAATAATAATAATAATAATAATAATAATATGTAGTATTGAAGGCGACAGCAGCTGCATCAGCTGCATTCAATTTGTAAAACGTTTTCTCTGTTTTTCTCATAACTGATTTTTCCGGGTTACTTCAATCCCTGAGAAATCAGTTTTCAGTGAGATTGAGAAAACTCTGGACAAATTGAATGACGCTGCTGTCACTTTCAATATTCAATACAACATGTTTAAAAGACGGTCTGCTACCTATAATAATAATAATAATAATAATAATAATAATAATAATAATAATAATAACACATAATAACACACAATAATAATAATAATAATATGAAGGAGTAGACCCTTTTCTAGGGTCTTATTAAAAAGGATGGTTAGAAGAGCAGAATTTATCTTATGGTCCTTTCCTGAGGATTGCTTCGATAGCGATGTTAGTCAGTACTGTCGATTCATGTTGAAGAGTGTGCGGAATATTGGTGTCTTATTAAAATATTCAATCAGAATGCCTTTCACAGTTCATTTGTACCGTCGACATGTTTCGACCAGCTGTTGGTCATCCTCTGATGGTTGCAGAAGGTCTGAAGAAACGAGGTGCTCTGGTAGATCAAGACCCCTATAAATACCAACCCAAGCACTCGTTTCTTCAGACCTTCTGCAACCACGTCCAGAGGATGACCAACGAGCTGGTCGAAACATGTCGACGGTACCTAGAATAGAACCTGAACCCAGACGAACGATTTCGATTGATATTTTAATAAAAAGACTTCCATATCTGCACACCGTCCTTTTCCAACATGAATATCGGCCAGTTACTGACTAACATCGCTGAGCCCTGAAAAACGAATCATAAGGAGGATAGAAAGACACCATATAAGATAAATTCGCATAATAGCCATTCTTTTTAATAATAATAATTAATACTATCATTATTATTATTATTAATATTATTATTATTATTTTACCAACAACAACAATAATAATACTACCGATAATAATAACAATAATAAAAATAATAACTGTAGTCTCGATAACCTTTTACATACAACACAGTTGCTAATCCGGGTTAAAATAAGAATTATGTATACTGTCAGGTCAGAGAGACTTATTCATCAGTCAAAGAGTAGAACCATTTACACTAGTAAAACTACATGCACGTACAATCAACAATCTCACGAAATCCGCCTATAGAATCAAATTTCCAAAGTTGAATACAGTCAAAGGCTAACATTATTATTATAATTTTTTGTTGTCAATCAGTCATCCTATTCGACTGGGTGGTTTTATAGTGTGGGGTTCCTGGTTGCATCCTGCCTCCTTAGGAGTCCATCACTTGTCTCACTATGTGCGCTGTTTCTAGTAGCACACTCTTCTGCATGAGTCCTGGAGCTACTTCGGCATCTAGTTTTTCCAGAGTCCCTTTCAGGGATCTTGGGATCGTGCCTAGCGTTCCTTTGATTATGATTATGATTATGGGTACAATTATTATTATTATTCAGAGGAACAAGCCCACCATAGGAGCCACTGACCTGAAATTCAAGAAACTTCCAAAGGAGAGCATAGTTAAGGAATAACGGAAAAACTCAAAAATTAGGTCTCCAAGACTTGACTGAACCATGACCTTGTATCCACTGACCTTTCTCCAGACACGGATCTTGTGCGGTGAATGAGGTCACTGGCGGATTTGGAGAATGACCTCCGCATGGACCCACTCTGGTGACCATTTTCCTGACTGCTGCCCACGCCTGGAACGGGAGAGAAACAGAAATATAATTCAATAATTCAATGAACAAATAACTATTTCAAAAACAAACCAAATGCATTCTTAAAACTTTCTGTTAATGGGGTCGTCATCATGGACGCAGTATGTAAATAAGGGGTAATGGAATGGAATATAGAATTTAGGCCAAATGCCCAGCGCTGGGAATGATGAGGTCTTTCAGCGCTGAAAGGGAAACTGAGAGTGAAAGGTTTGAAAGGTGTAACAGGATGAAGCCTCACAGTTACACTATGAAACGATTGCTACGAAAGGGTGTTGCAGCTAGGGGCCGAATGAACGCTATAAAGAACCTTAAGTAATGCCTACAGTGCACCGCGTGAGATGCACCGATGGGACTGCCCCCTTACGGGGAATAACGGGTAATTATAATGATCCAAGCATAGCAAGTAAGAAAAACGACTGAATACATTTACCAATGTCAAATAAAAAGAAAAACAAACGCAATTATTTTTTATTTACTGTTCGAGACGATAGGGAATATAAAGAGATGACGATAGATCCATTTAAAAGTAACATCCGCCTCTCGAAAGTAGCAAAAATAGAGAAACAACTCCACAGCTGTGTATGGGTACAAATACATTTGAAAATAAATCTCTACAGAGTCTTCGGGAATGGAACAGATTCCCGAAAGCTCTCTATTTAGATTTATTTTTCAGATATATGTACCCATACACAATTGTGGATTTGTTTCTCCATTTCAAGATTCATGCTACTATGAGTAAATTTAATAGCAACCAGCTCTCAGCAGAGAATTATTTTTTAATACATATTTGTACTCATACAAAACTGTGGATTTTTCTCCATTTCGAGATTCGTGCTACCCCGAGTATTTTTGTATAACAATGTAAAACACGTTGAATAATTCATCCCAAATCATGTAGGTGAAATTCAGACGTAAAGCCTTCAAAATGACGCAAAAATTCAGATGAAATCAGAAGCAAAAACGTTTGGGTGAATATCTCTTTCCATTCTCTCAAAACTATGCAAAATTCTGAGGCCCTTCCTCTACCGAAATCCAATAATGGCATGGCGCGGAGTACCGGACATTCCCAATTTTCTTTGGAAAATTTGTTGACATAAATGGCATTCAAGGTATTAAACAGTCAGTCAGTCAGCCAGTCATGTTAGCTAATCATATATATATATATATATATATTATATTATATATATATATATATATATATATATATATATATAAACGGTAGGGCTATATATTTCAATATAATGTATGGTAAGTGTAAGAAAACAATGAGTTTCAATAATCAACAAACATATATAAATAAATAAATATATATGTGTGTGGTCCTAACCACGTTACCAACACATTATAAAACTAGGAATGATTTTTCGCCTTGTTCTAGACGCATCGCCGACCACATTTATAAATTTAATTCGGAAACACAGGAGTTTCCATCAACGCAATGCATTCCACGAAGACAGAGAATGGCATTTAGAATGAAACCAAAAGATATACACTGTCACTGGAAAAGGAATTTTTTTTTAAGGCACTACAAACCACTTTCATCCCTTCATATTCCTTTCAACCTAAATCAGAAAGTAATATATACTTTCCATTATTATTATTATTATTATTATTGAATTGAACTGTATATAGAATTTAGACCAGAGTCCAAGCACTGGGACCTATGAGGTCATTCAGCACTGAAACGGAAACTGGCAGTGAAAAAGGTTTGAAAGGTGTAACAAGAGGAAAACCTCAAAGCAGTTGCACTATGAATCAATTGTTAAGAGAGGGTGGAAAGTAAGATGGAAGGAAGAGAATATGAAAGGAGGCACAGTAACAGGAACGAAAAGTGTTGCAGCTAGGGGCCGAAGATGAACCTTATTCATATAGAAGTCGCAGAAGGTAAACGGAAATATATAAAGAGGAGATCGCTCCTATTAAAGAGAAAGAAAAAATTAATTAATTAATACATAAAAGTGTGTTAAAATGCAAGGAAAATATCATTGCATCTTCGCTTGAACTTCTGAAGAAGTTCCAATTGCAAGACATCCTCAGTAGGGAGCCTGTTGTTCCACAGTCCAACACAGAAATGATTTAATCTGTATCGTATAACCATTGCAACTGATATTATTATTATTATGACTGTTATAAATTCAAATACAATTAACAGTTACTTCATTACATATTTATTACATGCAACCATTGCAACTGATAGCAATGATTATTATAACTTCAAATACATATTAACAGTTACTTCATTACATATTTGTTGCATTTATTATTATTATTATTATTATTATTATAACTTCAAATACATATCAACAGTTACTTCATTACATATCTATAACATATAACCATGGCAACTGACCTTATTATTATGATTGTTGTAACTTCAAATACATTAATACTTACTTCATTGCATATTTGTTACATATAACTGATATTATTATTATTATTATAACATCAAATACGTATTAATATCTACGTCATTACATATTTATTACATATATGAGGAATGAACTAATGGACTGACAAACTCTTGGTTCTAAATCTATTATCTCTCGTGGTCCACCGGAGTGTAACACGCCATTGAAAAATAAAACGATGAAAATACTACGTGCAGAGTGCATGGCAATTCTTTTATGCTGTTCCGCATCAAATATTCATGATATGTAAAGAAGAACATATTTGCTTCCTCGGCTCACTTCGGAACTCCGGCATTTTACAAGAGTTTGAAGATTCACGGGGATTTCGATCTTGTGGGAAACGTCTCGCAGGTTGGGTTTTCTTTCTCGCGAGTTTTCGTTTCACGACAATATGAAGAGTTCAGGCCTAACTGTCTCCTGTGAAGATTCAGATGTATGTATGTATGTATGTATGTACGTATATATATATATATTTATATATAATGTGTGTGTATATATATATATATATATATATATATATATTTATATATATATATATATATATATATATATATATATATATATGTATATATATAAGCATTAAGCTACAAACGTCTTTCAATATCCAATTCAATTTCTTACCTCGGAAATAATATATTTTCATATATGTTACCCGAGGGGAAATATTTTTAGTTGATAATAAGTTCGTCGTCTCGTGGGCTCGAACCACGGAAGACAGGAACTCAAGACTACAGTGACGCGCATTAAACCACACGGCCAACAAGTGTGTGTGTGTAAGTACAGGGCGCATATATATCTGTAGAACATTCAGAATCGGCCCAATTACTTTTGGGATATATCTCTTAAATACCACTTTTAAATACCAGAGTGAAATAGACATACTGGGCAAGTGCAAATTACAAATTATAAATTGTTGGACAAAGCGACCACCGCTGTAGAGCAGCACCTACCAAGTGCACAGTTCAAGTGTTTAGGTCAAAATAGGCGCATTGGGTTTTTAACAGAACGTTGCCATCAAATGTCCTTGCCGGCGTTGGAGGCGTGGAGCTAAAATTGAAATTCCTGTACTTGAAACTTCCACAGACTTGAAAATCGCTCCGCAAATGTAAAATAATAAACAGCAAGGCCTCTCATCCCGTATCCAGCTTGTACAACACAATTGTACCCTAATCACGGTTTTCCAGTTCAATGCTTCAATCATTAAGCGTTGTACTTAATCATATGGATGATGACATTCCACACTCCTTGTTTGAATAATTAGTGATATCTTTACGGGGCCCTAACCTAAGGAAACACATTATTATTATTATTATTATTATTATTTAGAAGATGAACCCTATTCATATGGAACAAGCCCACCATAGGGGCCACTGACTTGAGATTCAAGCTTCCAGAGACTATGGTGCTCATTAGGAAGTAACAGAAGGTAAAGAGGAATACAGAAAGATGAGATCTCACTTATTAAAAAAAAAAAAAATTAATGAATTCATATGTATATATACTTAGCGATGTCTTTCGAGGTCCTGACTTAGAGGACTGGTGTTAGATATTGACGAAAAGTTTTGAATAAAGTCGACCCTTAGTGAATCTCGCATCGAATACGTCGTTACCATGGCAACTCATTCTCCAGATATTGTAGACACACACTTTAGCTACTGAACGAGACTTCGTTCAGCTCTTTATATCTAATAGTTTTAAAGCAGTAGCCGTTTTTACAGACGCATACTAAAATACCTTTTTTTCTTTTTTATTGCAGATTCTGCCTTCAGCAGTTAGGAGCAGAATCTGGGTGGAAATAAGTGTCTTGCAATAAAATTTTCAGTTAGTTATATACGTTTTTGTAACCCAAGTCTGCACAACAGTCCCTTAAGAATAAACACGACACGAAAGTAAACCTTACATGTGCAGATGTACTCACAGATAGGTGAGATTTATTCACAGAACGAAAACCATTATGAAGTGCTTTTGAAAAGTATTCAAAACAACAATTCTCACGGTCCCAACGGCTTCACAAAGTCTACGGGAATTTCCACCCACATTTCATTACCTTTGAACCTCGCAATTATTCATTGCAGGACCCAGTTGTAATCTGAACATTTTTAAATACGAAGTTCTTTATTCCCTATAATATTCTGACTACTTCTATTATTTTATATAAATATAAACGAATAGACCAAAGGTCAAGCGCTGGGACCTACGAGGTCATTCAGCGCTGAAAGGGAAACTGACAGTAAGAGGGTTTGAAAAGTGTGACAGGTAAAAAAAAAAAAAAAAAAAAAAATCGCAATTGCACTACGGAACATTTGTTAGGAGAGGGTCGAGGAAAATCAGATGGAAGGAATTGAATACGAACGGAGGTAGAGTAAAAGGAATGAAAGGGGTTGCAGCTAAACCGCCCCCCTCCCACCCCGGAACGGGGAATGCCAGTAATGCTCCCAGACAATATAAGCGCTGCACTTACCGTAGAACCCGCCACCATAAAAGGGTGCTAATTCTTAATATAAAGAGGAGGTAGACCTATTAACTGAGCTCTAAAAGACTTTATGAGACATTGCACTAACACTTCCCGTATCCTCCTTATAGGAAGGATAAATTAATTCTTTTTTTCCGTGTATTTCTTTCTTTCCTTCTTCTCAAAGTTAATTTTTTTCCCAACGAAGTTCTTTCTTTCCTCTTCTCAAATTCGAGACTCGTTTGCTTCGTTAATGTAATCTTACTTCACGTAAAGTTTTTAAAAATCAAATTACAAAGACCTTTACAGTCATCAGCAACATGTGAAATTTTCGAAGTTAGATAATGTATTATGCTACTTTATGGAAAAGAAAGGTATTGAATGTTAACATGATCAAGTAAATTACAAAGGTATTTTACAGTCCTCAGAAATAGATGAAATTTTGAAGATAATATATTATTCCAGTTTATGGAAAAGTTAGGCAATAAATTAACACTGAAACTAAACAACGTAAAAATTCATAAATTTTGAGATAATGT
>NC_089765.1:11445875-11473375 GCF_040412425.1 Macrobrachium rosenbergii | reverse complement strand
CAAACTTGATAAAAATGTTTCACGCTGAAGAAACAAAAAGGACGAAATCAACAGAAGTTTGAAGGTTGGTCTGACGACAACTTTCGTTCGATCTTCTCTGGGAGACACTCACCAAAATTCCTGAATTTCCCCAGTAATAAGCAAATATTGACAGAAATCAGATACTAGGATTTACGACGGTGGCATTTGTCAAAGATAGTTTTTTGGCAGAGTGTCTGGTAAATGCGTCCGCACGTTTCAGACATACATACATACATACATACATACATAAATACTTTACATACATGTGTGTGTGTGCGTGAGTGGTTTAAATTATATTACAGACGCACAGTTTCTAGAAAAATGAACGAAAATGGAAAGTACTTCAAGGAATTGAAATGACCTGCATAAGGAATTAAAACGCACGAATTCACATATATTTAAGCAAAATTTCCAAACAGATCAGTTTACCTGATGGACGACCATATCACGGGATTGAAATCTATCGCTTCAACATCCTTCTTTAAAGGTATATCTTTATACCAACATATTCTCTTAATAATGGTCTACTATGCATTCCAGAGGCCTTGACATAGTGTTTTTCGTAAACAACTTAACTAAAACCATTTGACAATGCACTATATTACCAGAAATTAGCGGGAGGTGTCTTGTACACTGTGTCAAAGTACCATTAGGATCGAATAATCAGTTTGAAAGATAGGAGAAAAACGATGACTCGCGGTCCCTGAGATGGATAGTAGCTCCTTTCGTGACATCAAAACTCCGTCTCTCTACTCCACGCCCCGCGTTTCTAAAGCCTTCGTGATATCCTCATTGCTTGAGAGACAAAGAGGGGGAGAGATAATTTCCCCTTGGTTTTCATGCTGAGTCATGAAGGAGAAGAGTTAGGTTGGGGGGAGGGGGAGTGTTGAGTGATTTCTCAGCCAGGATAATGGAGTAGTAAGATTTTCCAACACACACAGTAGGTATAAGCATTAGTTCTACGAGAGAGTCAACTGTTAACACGAAAAGATTATTTTACTTATAGTCAAACCCATTTGATACAGTACGCACACACACACGCGCACATACACACACATGCACAAACACATACACACGCGTACATACACACACACACACACACAAGATATAACATTAAATTTACAAGAGAGTAAAATGTTAACATAAAAAGGTCATGCTATTTATAGTCAAACCCTTCATAAAGTATCAGTGTAATGTACTGAAAAAGCCCACTATCACAGAGCTATAAACTGGAACTGGAATAAAGAATCTGGCCCAAAAGCCAAGAGCTGGAACCCATGAGGTCATTCAGTGCTGAAACGGAAATTGACAGTAAAAAAAGTCTGAAAACCTCGAAGCAGTTGCACTGTGAACCAACTGTCAGGAGAGAGTTGAGGAAAGTAAGATGGAAGAAAGAGAACAATGAACGGAGGTGAGGAAAAGGGAACGAAAGAAGCTGCAGCTAGGGGTCTAAGGAAGGGATGCTGCGAAGAATCTTAAGGAATACCTACAGTGCACCACGTGAAGTGCGCTGACGGCACTAAGCACCCCTACGGGGCCCAAAAAAATAAAGAATTGGCGTTTCGTCTCTCTGTTTTCCCATCTTCAACAACACAAGTTTACTCATACCAGCAGAATACTGGAGAACTTGACTTCATTCTTCAATACTAAAAACCTAAATAATAGCTGAGGAAAGTAGACTTTCTTATCAAAGCTGTCGATGTTAACGTCTTCAGCGAGGACTGTGTCTTGGTATCAGTAAGCTACAATTTACTGCTCTCTCGCTCTGTGCTTGCTTAGGTTTATAGCTCGGTTTCTGTGTGTTAATGGAAGCCAACGTCCATTTGTAAAACGAGGTCAAGTATTCACACCTAGTGAATATCTCTCTCCTTTTATTTATATTATATTATATATTATATATATATATATATATATATATATATATATAAGATTATATATATATAAAGATTAATAATGGAAAATGAAATTTATTACTTTTGCAGCAATCTCCCTTCTTCCTCTAGGAGGGAAGAGAAATGAAAGCTAAATAAATTTACTCTTCCTATGAGTATATATATATATATATATATATATATATATATCTACCCTTTTACTATTCCTGAAACAACAACTGTCTGTTGTGAACACTACAATTTTTAGCTATCATTCACAGGTTCTGCAAATAAACAATATGGAGAAAGTTTTAGATGACCTTATTACTAACTGCTGGTGTCTTAATCTCTTTCCCACCAACAACAGGACGTGGCTGATTAGTGACCATGTTCCTGTTAGGCCTGCTGTCTTATTTCGCTGTTGCACTGTTTCTGTTGTTACAAAACTGTGCCAACAGAGAGAATGTCTGTGTCTGTCATTTTTACAAAACTGTACCAAAAGAAAGAAACTGTCTGTATCCGTGTCATTTTTACAAAATTGTACCAACATAAAGAAAGTGCCTGTATCCGAGTCATTTTTACAAAATTGTACCAACATAATGTGTCTGTGTCATTTTAAAATTACCAACAGAATTGTATCTTGCATTTTACAAAATTGTATAACATACTCGTGTCTGTGTCATTTTAAAGAGAATGTGTCTGTGTCAAAGTACCATTTTACAAATTGTTTCAACATCGTGTCTGAGTCATTTTTACAAAACCCAACAGAATGTGTCTGTGTCCGTGCCATTTTACAAAATACCAACGTGTCTGTGTCATTTTACACAAATGTGCCAACCATCCGTGCCATTTTTACAAAATTGTACCAACATAATGTGTCTGTGTCATTTTTACACAAATGTACCAACAGAAAGTGTCTGTATCCGTGCCATTTTTACAAAATTGTACCAACATAATGTGTCTGTGTCATTTTTACACAAATGTACCAACAGAATGTGTCTGTATGTCATTTTTACAACATAATGTCTGTCATTTTTACACAAATGTACCAACAGAATGTGTCTGTATCCGTGCCATTTTTACAAAATTGTACCAACATGAAGAAAGTGTCTGTATTTGTGCCATTTTTACACAACTGTACCAACAGAAAGAATGTGTGTGCATTTGTGCCATTTTTACAAAACTGTACCAACAGAAATAAATTCAGATATAAAATAAAAATTTTCATGAAATACTTTTCCCTATTATCTCGCAATCTTCAATGTTGCAGTCCTTATCAACGGTGGAATCTTCATCTTTCTTGCCTTTTTCTTGAAATCTTCAGCTGAAAAAGCTGAGTCAACAGACTATAAACTGAGAGTTGCAAAGAGAAATCAGACAGTAGAGACGGACAAGTTATAGGAAAAGGTATTAAATAAGTAGATCAGGGGGAACAGATAATACCAGTGATATACCTGAAGTAAAGGAGTCGTCAGCAGAGAGCAGGAATGAATTTGCTCCTCGCCTGAACATTCGGAAATCAGATGATTCCACAACTGCACTTGGCAAACCATTCCACATTTTAGGCGTAGCCAAGACAACACTCCTAGGACGCTGCGTAATACTAAGTCTTTCTATTAAAGAGATCGTCGGAGCCACAAGACAGCTGTTTATCGATTCTTTGTAAACATCAAGCAAATAAAGTGGAGTATCAAGCACATTGTGTTCAACAGATGATTTCCCCTCGACTTGGGCAAAAACAAAGTTAGGTTTATCACTCGGTTAAGGCAAGAACAAAAATAGGTTTTTTTCCACTTGGTTAAGGCAAGGACAAAGATACGTTTTTCACTCGATTAAGGCAAGATCAAAGTTAGGTTTTTCACTCGGTTAAGGCAAGAACATAGTTCGGGAACGAAGTCAGGTTTTCACTCGGTTAAGGCAAGACTAAAAAGCTAGGTTTTCACTTTGTCTACAGGTAAGTACTGCTAAGGAACAAAGTCAGTTTCTACCGGTTAAGGCAAGAGCAAAGTTCGGGAACAAAGTCAGGTTTTCTCTCGGTTACGGCAAAAACGAAGGTAGTTTTTCACTCGGTTGAGGCAAGAACAAAGTTAGGTTTTGATAGAAGCCGAGTCTTCGTTGTTATTTCCCCAAGCCCCAAAACAAATGACCAAGGGAGGGACGGAGGAACCATTAGGCCTTAGGCCTACGATAAAACAGTCTCATGAGAAAGAGGGAAGGCAATAAAGTGTAGAAGAAGGGAAGCAGTTAACTGGGCCACGTGGCGTGTCACGGAAACTTGTATTTTATCTGTTTGTGTTACTAGATGTCGACAAATGTATCTATATTATTATTATTATTATTATTATTATGCTTCAGAATTTGACCCCTATTCATATGGAACAAGCCCACAGAGGCCATTAAATTGAAATTCAAGATTCCAAAAATATTATAGTATATTCATTCAAAAGAAGTAACAATGTTACGGGGTATGCAGAAAGAGGAGACCAGGTATTAGAAAAATAGATAAATTAACAAATCAATATATAAATAAAAATGTAAATAAATTGTTAAAATACAAGGAGAATAGAATTAGGGTAGTCATCCACTGCATCTTCGCTTGAACTTCTGAAGTTCCAGTTACAAGGATCTCCTCAGGGAGGCTGTTCCACAGTCCAACCATGTGAGGAATAAAGGACCTCTGGAGCTGAGAAGTTCGACAGCGAGTTTGACCCAAGAGGTCATTCAGCGTTGAAAGGGAAACTGTCAGTAAAAAGGTCTGAAAGGTGTACCAGGAGGAACACCTCAAAGCAGTTGCGCTATGAAGCAATTGTCAGGAGAAGGTGGATAGCAAGATGGAAGTAAGAGATTATAAATGGATATACACTAAAAGAAACGAATGGGGTTTCAGCTAGGGGTCTTAGGAAGGAACGCTGCAAAGAACCTTAAGATTAATGCCTACAGTGCACCACGTGAATAACTGCGACAGAGATCCTTCTCTGTGGCCTGGCATCTTAAAGACAAGCAACAATGAGGAAGAAGTCGAATGTTTGCTAGTGGAACCAAAAGGCAGAGGGGAGAGCGAGAGATAAAAAAAGGACGCAAGGGTGAATAGCTAATGGCTTAATTACTGCTTTTCCACGATTTGTAAATCAATGTGGGAGCGGCGACAGAGTTCATTTTACTTATTCGTTGTATACTAGCCAAGCAAGTTCATTATTATTATTATTATTATTATTATTATTATTATTATTATTATTATTATTGTTGTTGTTGTTGAATAAAATGGCTGCATTTTGCGAATTGATTTTACACTAATAATTAGTTTTTCCTGCACAACAATATTAGTCAGTAATTGTCCAATATTCTTATTTCGATTGGACAATTATCGACTAATATTGATGCGCAGGAAAAGCGAATTATTAGAAGAACTGAGAAAACTCAGTAGAAAATCAGTTCGCAAAATGGAGCCATTTTATTCAACAAAACTTGCCTTAAAGAGGGTCTTCTTCCTGCGTATTATTATTATTATTATTATCATTATTATTATTACTATTATTATTATTATTATTATTCAGAAGATGAGGAACCCTATTCAAATGGAACAAGCCCACGAAAGGGGCCACTGACTCGAAATTCAAGCTTCCAAAGAATATATTCTGCTTACAATCTGCGATGTAAGCAAGATTATTTTGTAAGAAAGAATCTAAACAAGATAAAATTGACGCATACATTACACACAACTATACATGACCAACGAGAAAATAAAAAATAAAACTTTTATCTTCCAAAAATTGGAAACGCAGTTGACAAACAAATACTCTGATATATAGTTTTACCCCTCGTTGCCAGTTCTCACTCCACGCATATGTAAGGAGCAGAAACAAAGCAGGGAGAAGCACCCAGCAGATGAATTGCAAATTCAATTCTGAAGGCCTTTTGTCCGTCTGCAATAAACAACAGAGGATCCCGAGCGATAAGAAGAATGCGTTACCCGGGACCGTTCGTCTTTCTTACTTTGGGAGAGAGAGAGAGAGAGAGAGAGAGAGAGAGAGAGAGAGAGAGAGAGAGAGAAATTTCTTCTTTTCCCTTGTTATATAAAAAGGGTAGAAGCCTAGGCAGTGCCTGCCTGCCACGCCAACCATACGAGGGTTACAGAAGGACAGCCAATTTATGGAGGTGGTGGACATAAAGACGGGGATGATATTCTACAGATAAATGGGGGCCTGGGACGGTATGGAAGACAGAATTTGGACCACAGGCCAAGCGCTGGGAGCTATGGGGTCATTCAGCGCTGAAAGGGAAACTGACAGTAAAATGTTAGGAAGGTCTAACACGAGGAAAACCTCAAAGCAGTTACCACACGAAACAAATGTTAGTAGAGGGTGGAAAGTAAGATAGAGGAAGGACTATGAACCGAAGTACAGTAAAAGGAACGAAAGGCGCCGCAGCTAGGGGCCCAAGGAAGGGACGCAGCAAAGAACCTTGGGCAGTGCCTACAGCGCATCACGCGAGGTACACTGACGGCACTACCTACCTGCGCGATTCGCAATTTCAGTTCCGGGCTCAAGGCCACGTCCTTCACTGCTCTCCAGAACGAACGAAAAGATGAAACAAGGAATAAAAGGCATCAGAAACACGGATTTCAAATTCTGAGATTCTCCTCTCGTCTCTGCAGTCCCTGAAGACACCAAATCCGAGAGCGACAGGGAGGACATAGCTGACAAAATTTTTTTTCTTCCCAAGCGACACAAAAGAAGGCGCCCTGACTATGGCAGACCAATACAAGGGCGTACGTAAATGGGGATAGGAAGATATGGGGGAGAGAACGAGAAAGATGTGGGGGAGAGAGATTATATGGGGAGAGAAAGATACGGGGAGAGAGAGAAATGAGGGAGAAAAATTATATGGGGGAGGAAGATGTGGGGAGAGAAAAGATATGGGAGAGAGAAAGCTATGGGAGAAAGAAATGGGAGAGAGAAAGATATGGGGAGAGAAAGAAATGGGGGAGAGAAAGACATGGGAGAGAGAAAGATATGGGGGAGAGAAAGATATGGGGGAGAGAAAGATATGGGTGAGAGAAATATGCGAGGCAGAAATGAGAGAGGGAGAAAGATATGGGGAGAGAAAGATTGGGGAGAGAAAATATGAGGCAGAAATAAGAGAGGGAGAAAGATATGGGGAGAGAAAGATTGGGAGAGAAATATGCGAGGCAGAAATAAGAGAGGGAGAAAGATATGGGGAGAGAAAGATTGGGGAGAGAAATATGCGAGGCAGAAATGAGAGAGGAGAAAGATATGGGAGAGAAAGATTGGGGAGAGAAATATGCAGAGCAGAAATGAGAGAGGGAGAAAGATATGGGAGAGAAAGATTGGGGAGAGAAATATGCGAGGCAGAAATAAGAGAGGGAGAAAGATATGGGGAGAGAAAGATTGGGGAGAGAAATATGCAGGCAGAAATGAGAGAGGAGAAAGATATGGGGAGAGAAAGATTGGGGAGAGAAATATGCAGGGCAGAAATGAGAGAGGGGAGAAAGATATGGGGAGAGAAAGATTGGGGAGAGAAATATGAGGCAGAAATAAGAGAGGAGAAAGATATGGGGAGAGAAAGATTGGGGAGAGAAATATGCGAGGCAGAAATGAGAGAGGGAGAAAGATATGGGGAGAGAAAGATTGGGGAGAGAAATATGCGAGGCAGAAATGAGAGAGGGAGAAAGATATGGGGAGAGAAAGATTGGGGAGAGAAATATGCGAGGCAGAAATAAGAGAGGGAGAAAGATATATGGAGAGAAAGATTGGGAGAGAAATATGAGGCAGAAATGAGAGAGGGAGAAAGATATGGGGAGAGAAAGATTGGGGAGAAATATGCAGAGGCAGAAATGAGAGAGGGAGAAAGATATGGGGAGAGAAAGATTGGGGAGAGAAATATACACAGGCAGAAATGAGAGGGGGAGAAAGATATGGGGAGAGAAAGACACGAGAGAAAGATATGGGGGGGAGAGAGAGAAATGGGAGAGAAATAAAACAGGTTTAAACAACAGACAGACACATGATAATGAACAAGGCTTTTTAGAATATATATTTAGAAACTACTCTTCATTTCTACCAGCTATGCCAGAGGGCATTGCTATTATCAAAAAGTAATCAGTACATTCTAAATTTATATATATACACACACACTTGCATATATATATATATATATATATATATATATATATATATATATATATATATATATATATATATATATATATATATATATATATATATATATGCAAGTGTGTAATATACACATGTAACATACTGATTAAATTTTTAAGTCATTGTAAAAAAATAGTTACATTTATCTCACAGAAAACCTTTAACTGAAAAAGATAGCTCCTGTTGACATCAATCAACCACCAGTATTCCATCTTCGATTAGCGAATGACGTACAATGAACTTCTTTAAACAATTAAAAAAATGCCCCGACGTTTCTTCAGCGCAATCGAGTTTTCTGTACAGCGTATAATCAAGGCCGTCAAAAACAGATCTATCTTTCGGTGGTCTCTGTACAATGCTGTATGAGCGGCGGCCCATGAACCTTGACCCACGGCCCGGTGGTGGCCTGTCTATATCGTTGCCAGAAGGACGATTATGGCTAACTTTAACCTTAAATAAAATAAAAACTACCGAGGCTACAGGGTTGCAATTTGGTATGTTTGATGACTGGAGGGTGGATGATCAACATACCAATTTGCAGCCCTCTAGCCTCGGTAGTTGTTAAGATCTGAGGGCCGGCAGAATAAAGTGCGGACGGACAGACAAAGCCGGCACAATAGTTTCCTTTTACAGAAAACAAAAGTTAAAACACGGAAGTTGAATTTCCGTTGTACCCAGATTACATCACTGAAAACTTTACTTAAACGTATCTCACTAAATTGCTGCAATCAGACTGATGCCTAGCGCGATGAATCAGTCTAATATAACACCATTAATTAGTCTGATACCTCCAAGCCTATTCCCCAATTATGCAAAACAAGTTAATCAAAATGAAACAGACCCGAAGTATCAAATTAAGGAGAGTTACAACTAGAAGTTTTTTTCGCAAATCAATTTGAGGACAAAGTAAAGCGTGGCTCATTAAAATAATGGTTTTACCTTCCTCCGGGAGAGAGAGAGAGAGAGAGAGAGAGAGAGAGAGAGAGAGAGAATATAATGAAGATGATTTCAAGTGTAACACTTCGGAATGAGAATGATGTAACAGAGAGAGAGAGAGAGAGAGAGAGAGAGAGAGAATAACATGAAAATATTTCAAGTGTAACACTTCGGAATGAGAATAACGTAACAGAGAGAGAGAGAGAGAGAGAGAGAGAGAGAGAGAGAGAGAGAGAGAGAGAGAGAGAGAGTGTGTGTGTGTGTGTTTTTTATACTGTCTTCCAAAAAAAAAAAAAAAAAAAAAAATGCTTCATCCATCAAAACAAAATTCAGGGAACAACAGACCCCGTGTTGGATTCAGCAATGGAGTTTGACTGTCTCTTAATAATGTGTAAAGGCAAACAGAATGTAGGATTGTAGGCCCAAGGCCAAGCGCTGGGAACCTTTGAGGTCATTCAGCGCTGAAACGGATATTGACAGTGGAAAGGTCTGAAAGGTGTAACAGGAGGAATACCTCGCAGCTGCACTATAAATCCGTTGTTAGGAAAGGGTTAAGGAAAGTAAGATGGAAGAGAGAGAATATGAACGGAGGTGCAGTAAAAGGAATGAAAGGGGTTACAGCTAGGGGCCGAGAGGACGCTGGAAAGAACCGTAAGTAATGCCTACAGTCCACCACAAAAATTCTTTTGTATTAAAACCGACTGGAATGTGACCTAACGCCCACAAAAGTTCGAATTTGCATAATTAAAAATTTTGGCAAAACTGGTTCCTCTAAAACTGTCTCGTGAAATTAGTCGTTAAACTGGAACTTTTGTGACAGTCTTCGCTATAACGTCTTGAATCTAATTAGCACACTGTGTCCTGTCCGTGCTTTTGCTTCTTTGCGCAACAAAGCATCGCGGCTCCTTTGTCTTGGTTAAATCCACATCTGTTGCTTCTGGATGGGTGCCAGGTATGCAAAATCTGCATAACATTGGATCTACGCCTCACTTGTAGTCTTCATATCATTGAGTTATTATTATTATTATTATTCGGAAGATGAATACTATTCATATGGAACAAGCCCACTACAGGGGCCACTGACTTGAAATTCAAGCTTCCAAAGAATATTATTATTATTATTATTAATCAGAAGATGAACCTTATTCATATGGAGCAAGCCCACCAAAGGGGCCACTGACTTGGAGTTCAAGCTTCCAAAGAATATGGTGCTCATTAGGAAGTAAGAGAAGTTCGATGAAAATGCAGAAAGAAGAGATCGCACTTATTAAATGAGAATAGATAAATGAACAAATTAATAAATAAATAGATAACAATGTACATTAAATTTTCTGGACACTCGCTAGTTGTTTTTAATGGCTGAAATTCTTAGAGCACTAGCAGATGGTCGCCATCGCTCGCATTTGCTTGTTCCCATACCCGTACTAAACCCATACCCATACCCATATCTGTATCATACACACACCCATATCCATTCCATAGCCATACCCATATCTGTATCATACCCATACCCATACCTATATCCATTCCATAACCATACCTATATCTGTACCATACCCATACCTATACCTATACCCATATCTGTACTATACCCATACCCATATCTGTATCTGTACCATACCTATACCCATACCCATATCTGTACCTATACCTATACCTATATCCATCCCATAACCATACCCATTTCTGTACCATACCCATACCATACCCCCTTCCCCATGCTTCTTGGAACGCCATTAATGTCTAAATGTTTCTTTCACAAAAAAAAAAAAAATTATACTTGTTGGCACTCTTACCCGATACCATTACAACACGGTATGGTAAACCCAGGAGCGCAATCGAGTTTTCTGTACAGCCGCTACAGCGTATAATCAAGGCCACCGAAAATCACGGCCCAGTGGTGGCCTATCCTGTATCGTTGCCAGAAGCACGATTATGGTAACTTTAACCTTAAATAAAGTAAAGACCACTGAGGAGGCTAGAGGGCTGCAATTTGGTATGTTTGATGACTGGAGGGTGGATGATCAACATACCAATTTGCAGCCCTCTAGCCTCAGTAGTTTTTAAGATCTGAGGGCGCCCCTAGGTGGGGGGAGTCAGCAATTTCCAAGGGGGCGCGAGCCCTAGGGAAAAATTAAAAATTCTCAAATTATATTCGTTGTTCTCTTAATAAGAGTCGCTAAGAAGCAGTGTCAAGTATCTCACGAATTCATTCCCATAAGAATAAAAACACCCCTTCTCTATTTTTTTATTTTCCTTTAAATCTGGGAGGAATTTTACTCATAGATGCAAAGAGGGGGGGCCGTGGAGGGAAGGACCAACTCTCAGAGGGGGCGTGGTAATAATAAAGGTTAAGAACCACTGCTCTAAAGACCACGGTAACGGATTTTTTTTAACCTAAATATTACACTGACGGCTAATTACCTGATAGATTGTACCGGTAATTACCTGATAATTGCTTTTACCATCTTTAAAAGATACGAAAGGTCATGCCAACAAAACAGGTAACAGTTTTTTTACGTTCAAGCGGGTCGGAAAATCATCTAAAGCTAAACGGTTCGTCGATTCAGTTAAAATCGCTGGCGGAAAACCGCTCCCTGTCGACAGAATCCTCCCTTGAAAAAATTTCCTTGGTATACTTTCGTGTCACGAATAATAATAAGATCCTCCGTTCGTGTGTCCCAGCTGATGCCACAACCGGGAGCCAGGATTCAGGGCAGCCTGACACAACTGGCACCACATGGCATCATTTCCTTCCTGCATATTTTCTACTCGTATGTCCACATTTCCGCTGGACAGGATTCAGGAATATAGCATTTAGGCCAAGGCCTGGGACCTATGAGGTCGTTCAGCGCGGAAACAGAAACTGACAGTAGGAAGGTTACAAAGGTGTAACAGGCGCGAAACCTCAGAGCAGTTGCGCTATGAAATAATTGTCAGGAGAGGGTGGATAACAAGACGGAAGACAGAGAATGTGAACGGAGGTACAGTAAAGGGAATTTCACATTTCAAATATACTGTATATACATTATGTCAGGCTATCACCAAACGCCTTGCATTTCTATTGAAAGGTGGTTTCGGATTTGAGAGAGGAATTCGTGGAAATGAATTCTTCCGTTTTAAAAAGCGTTTTGTGTGCAATTTGTGTGCTTAGGCTATGTACGTTTTCAGTTTGTACATACAACTTGTTACCATGTACGTAATTATTTTGGACTAAGTTCATAGTTAGTGTTTTGGACTCAATTAACACAGCAGTAATGCAACAAGTCAACAGTGAAGAAATCTTGAAAACACTACATACACCAGACGTCCTTTTGTTAGAAAAAGTAAATTCTAGTACGAGTTTAGCTGCTGCACGAAAAACTAATAAAATATTACTTAGTTTCCTTCGTTGTTTTTCCTAGACCTTTCCTTGTCTATAATTCCTCCATACCATCAGTGTCCCTACAAACATTTGCATTAAAATCACCATCATTTAAAAAAACACTCATAGTAGCACGAGTCTTGAAATGGGGAAACAAATCCACAGTTATGTGTTCGTACAAATATATTCAAAAATAAATGTCTACAGACAGCTTTCGGGAATCTGTTCGATTCCCATTCCCAATCTCATGCTGAAAAAGGGAATGGAACAGATTCCCGAAAGCTCTCTGGAGAGATTTATTTTTACATATATTTGTACCCATACATAACTGTGGATTTTTTTTCTCCATCACTATCAATTCTCTTATTTCTCTCTGGTCTTTTAGCTATTTCATTCTGCGGTTCTCTGTCGGTGCATAGCACACTATAATACATTACATTGTGTTTATTGGAATATATATATATATATATATATATATATATATATATATATATATATACACATACATACATATGTATATATATATTATGTATTTGTATACTATATATATATATATATATATATATATATATATATATATATATATATATATATATATAAGTTTAGACCAAAGGCCAAACGCTGGGACCCGTGAAATCATTCAGCGTTAAAACGGAAATTGAGAATAGAAAGGTTACAATGGTGCAACAGGAGGAAAACCACTCAATAGCACTATGAAACAATTGACAGGAGAGGGTGGATAGCAAAATGGAAGAAAGAGAATATGAACGGAGGTACAGTAAATGAAATGAAAGGGGTTGCAGCTAGGGGTCTAAGGAAGGGACGCTGCAAAGAACCTTAAGTGAGGCCTACAGTGCACTGTGTGAGGTGCACTGACGGCACTAACCCCCTACGGGGAATATTGTGTTTATTGAAATTTTTGAAACATTGACTTTATCTTCACTACTCTAAAGCTATTCATATGGTTTGGAGGCTTGAATAATAATAATAATAATAATAATAATAATAATAATAATAATAATAATAATAATAATAATAATAACAATATGGTTTGAAGGTGATAGCTGCTATCACCTTCAACACCACATGTATAAAAGAGGGTTCCTACCTATTTATAATAATAATAATAATAATAATAATAATAATAATAATAATAATAATAATAATATATTTGTATTAAAAAATCCTCAGTACATAATATGAGTGAGCTGGTTTTCATCCTAATCTCTCAAAACTTCATCAAAACAAAATTATTTAAATATTTACACCTGAAGATATTTGGAAAATCATCTGACAGAAAAAGTTACATTTTTATTTGTGTATCTAAGACTGGCAACTTCATCTACTGCCCTCCAATCAATATCTAATTCAGGGGTTTCCCCTCAGTTTGGAGAGACGAAAAAAATAAAAAGCCAATCGGATTTTCAATATAAGACTCGAGCTGTCAGACTTCGACGTATATTAAAACAGTTTGTTCCTAAAGCTACAACAAACATTTTTAGAAATATTTAAAAGTGTGGAGGACCTGAGTTGCCAGAAAGAACAGTAAATGTAGGACAAGGATGAAAATCTTGACTGGCATAAGGCAATGAAAAAAATCTTGACTGACATAAGGCAATTAGGGAAATCTTGATTGACATAAGGCAACGAAGAAAATCTTGACCGACATAAGGCAATGAAGAAAATCTTGATTAACATAAGGCAATGACGAAAATCTTGATTGACATAAGGCGATGAAGAAAATCTGGACCGACATAAGGCAATGAAGAAAATCTGGACTGACATAAGGCAATGCAGAAAATCTTACCTGACATAAGGCAATGAAGAAAATCTTGACTTAAACAAGGCAACGAAGAAAATCTTGACCGACATAAGGCAATGAAGAAAATCTTCACTAAAACAAGGTAATGAAGAAATTCTTGACCGACATACGGCAATGAAGTAAATCTTGACTGACATAAGGCAATGAAGAAAATCTTGACCGACGTAAGGCAATGAAGAAAATCTTGACTGACATAAGGCAATGAAGAAAATCTTGACCGACGTAAGGCAATGAAGAAAATCTTGACCGACGTAAGGCAATGAAGAAAATCTTGACTGACATAAGGCAATGAAGAAAATCTTCACCGACATAAGGCAATGAAGAAAACCTTGACTGACATAAGGCGATGAAGAAAATCTTGACCGACATAAGGCAATGAGGAAAATCTTGATTTATATACATAAGGCAATGAAGAAAATCTTGACCGACATAAGGCAATGAAGAAAATCTTGACCGACGTTAGGCAATGAAGAAAATCTTGACCGACGTAAGGCAATGAAGAAAATCTTGACTGACATAAGGCAATGAAGAAAATCTTCACCGACATAAGGCAATGAAGAAAATCTTGACTGACATAAGGCGATGAAGAAAATCTTGACCGACATAAGGCAATGAGGAAAATCTTGATTTATATACATAAGGCAATGAAGAAAATCTTGACCGACATAAGGCAATGAAGAAAATCTTGACCGACATAAGGCAATGAAGAAAATCTTGACCGACATAAGGCGGTGAAGAAAATCTTACCTGACATAAGGCAATGAAGAAAATCTTGACTAAAACAAGGCAATGAAGAAAACCTTGACCGACATAAGGCAATGAAGAAAATCTTGACCGACATAAGGCAATGAAGAAAATCTTGACCGACATAAGGCAATGAAGAAAATCTTGACTGACATAAGGCAATGAAGAAAATCTTGACCGACATGAGGCGATGAAGAAAATCTTGATTGGCATAAGGCAATGAAGAAAATCTTGATTGACATAAGGCGATGAAGAAAATCTTGATTGACATAAAGCAATGATTAAAATCTTGACCAACATGAGGCAATGAAGAAATTCTTGACCGATATAAGGCAATGAAGAAATATTGACATAAGGCAATGAAGAAATATTGACATAAGGCAATGAAGAAATCTTGACATAAGTCAATGGAGAAAATCTTGCCCAAAGTAAGGCAATGAAGAAAACCTTGACCGACATAAGGCAGCGATGAAAATCTTGACTGAAATAAATGAACGAAGAAAATCTTGACAGACTAAGTCAATGAAGAAACCCTTGACCGAAATAAGTCAATGAAGAAAACCTTGACGGAAATGACTCAATGAAGAAAATCTTGACCGAAACAAGACCAGGATTAAAGTCGTGACAAAACCTGCAAGAAGCAGTTCACACTTTTGCTTCAGACCAGAGAGAAACAGGTATTATTACTACAATAATGACATTCACAGTCAGATTTTTACTTACAAAAAAGTTTCATTCTAAATAATACTCATAAAACTGTTCATACTTTCTTAGTATGATAAGAATTTCCCAAAACTGTTGGCGGAGTTGGATCACTGCTTGCTAAGTAACCTTAAGCTAGATTATATGAATCATTTCTTAATGCTTATGTGACGATTTTCAAAACATCCCATAAAATTAATGCAATTAGAAAAAACATAACTTTGTAATGACCAAAATAGGAAAACAATTTCTTCGTTCCGGTTTAGATATTTCATTGCCTTTGTTGCTATCAAGACTCCCGCGTTACTACACTAAATTATTATTATTATTATTATTATTATTATTATTATTATTATTATTCAGAGGATGAACCTTAACCATATGGAACAAGCCCACCACAGGGGCCATTGGCTGGAAATTCAAGCTTCCAAAGAATATTATGGTGTCCATTTGAAAGAATTAACAAAAGGTAATGGGAGATACCTCACTTACTAAGAAAGAAAAAATATATTAATAATATATTAATAAAGTTAGTTATTATCAACTGTTTTTTATTCATTTGCTTTTCTTTCTAGTATGCCAGGTCCTCTACATGTTAACTGAAACCTAGATATTTTTTTTTTAGTTTTATGACAGAATCTTTGCCTCACTAGCAAGATCGAAGCCAGAAATTCAAGTGATGAACTTATAATAGAAACAAATATAAATTTCAATGGAAAACACCTTCATCGCTGTTATTTAAGACTCATAAACAACAGAGAGAGAGAGAGAGAGAGAGAGAGAGAGAGAGAGAGAGAGAGAGAGAGAGAGGAGATTAATGGCATTAATTTCCGGTGCATGATGAGACCAGAAGTGTATTTTACCAAAACTCTTAACAGAACCTGTCATGGGGTAACCTCACTGTCTCGCAATTTAGGGTCACTTCCTCTCTCCCCACTCACCTGGAAAGAAGCAAAAGAAAAAGTAATTAGTAAAATTAACAAAATAAACAAGATATATCTTCAATACAAATAAAATTACAAAAGTGAAATATTTTGTTTTCCAGGTTCTCTATTGATTATAATAAACTTCCAGTAGTTATTATATTCCTAACAATTCAGAGGTTCAATGTTCGATTTCTGACATATTACACAGTACATTATATATCACATCTGACATATCCCGACCACAAGACAAGGGTGCGTCCACACTGTAATACAACATGTCGCAGACACAAATCAGCAACTTATTGCACACACATCACAGACAGGAAAAATACACGTCAATGAATTAATGGTAGCCCTAGCCAATGTCGTTTACCATTACCCAGCATTTGTAAAGCTTTGTTCTGCGCTTACTGTTGGTGACTTGTTTACAACCTGTTTGTGACATGTATGCAACAAGTCGCTGACAAGTGTCTGTGACATGTTTTAACATAGCGTGGATGCAACCTAACACTCACCAAGTGAACCCGACTTAATGGTAGTCCTAACCAATGCTTTATACTATTACTTAGTATTTGTTAAAGATTTGTTCTCCACTTACTGTTTACAACCTGTTTGTGACATGTATGCAACAAGTTGCTGACATGTGTTTGCAACATGTATGCAACGAGTTGCTGACATGTGTTGTGAAATGTATGCAACAAGTTGCTGACATGTGTTTGTGACATGTTTTACTGCAGAGTGGATGCACTCAACGTTCCTCAAATGAACCCTTCTTAATGATAGTCCTAACCAATGCTTTATACTATTACCTAGTATTTATAAAAAAATTATTCTCCACCACTTACTGTCGTTGACTTGTTTCCAACCTGCCTGTGATATGTATGCAACAAGTTGCTGACGTGTTTGTGACATGTATGCAACAAGTTGCTGACACGTGTCTGCGACATGTTTTACTGTAGTGAGGATGCACCCAGACACTCCTCGAGCGAACCCAAGATATCACCTTTAAAGGCTGTATAAATCCGGTGTTGAACCGCAAGCTTCTGATTTATAGCAAAGGCAGCATCCCCATAATACATTTACAGTATCCTACCGAGCACAGCACCACATTCCTGTCAATACAACCCCAAATACATCTATTTCAGTGTGATACGTTCTGTTTCAGACCGTGGCCGAATTCAGTAGGGATAATCATTGACATTCATGTTAACTAAGGGTTATTTTCTTTATTTTCTTTCAGTTAATTGATCCAACTCTTTTAAGATTAAGAATACATTTTTTAAAATTCAACCTTGCAGTGTAAAATAATAAGTAATAATTACTTCATTTTCGTGACTTCCTGTAGGAATTAAGAAACAATCACGGCTGGACAGTTTTCTAGAATCCAAGTATGATGTAATGATTCTACCAATTAGCATTAGATTATTAGGGAAATGTAACAGTCATACTGACTAGCAACTCATACACGACGCCAAACATTTCCAATTAAAACATTTTCAACAACAAATGCAAATTCTCAGTTAAAATTTCAAGGCCGATTACAGCATATATAATAGCATTGAGAACGTTTTCAGAACAATGTCTACCAATACTTAAGGCTGGGTTGATATGAAACTACATAAAAATAAGGGAAATGCATTCGAAGCTGACATACTTCCATATTAATCTTCCAAAACTGTGGCTGGCTATGCTCACAAGATTGAGGAGCTTACAAATATGAGCAAAAAAGGGGACGCAGGAAAAATTTGTATCTTTATCACGTTCTGAACATTTGCACAGACCCTTATGAAATCTATAGAGAAAATCGAGAAGCGTGAAGTTTACAATAGGGGCAACAGAATTCTGGGAGTATCCAATCACATATTTTTCCACATGATGACATTACATTTCTATATGCGAAAACAAATGCAACACACGATGACTTACATTACAGTGTACTTACGTTAGAAGTTCACAACATCCAGTCACTAGTTAGAACATTCAGAGGATCTGAATGTTCTAACCACAGAACCACAGAGCCGTGGATGACATGGCAGCAAGCCTACTGAAAGTTCCAAATAAAAGTATGCTGAATTATTCAGCAGCTTCGCTGAGATAATTATGACTAATAATTCAGACTACGGTCTTTAACAGAGAGAGAGAGAGAGAGAGAGAGAACAATTAGCCAGGCCACTAGTTTCAACAGCGACGCATATGAGAGAGAGAGAGAGAGAGAGAGAGAGAGAGAGAGAGAGAGAGAGAGAGAGAGAGAAGCCTGAGCCACAAGCCTCTTCCTGCTCAAAGGCATATTAAAAGACCTGATGAGAGAGAGAGAGAGAGAGAGAGAGAGAGAGAGAGAGAAACTCTTCTTGTTCAACGGCATATTAAAAGACCTAAAAGAGAGAGAGAGAGAGAGAGAGAGAGAGAGAGAGAGAGAGAGAGAGAACAATTAGCCAGGCTACTGGTTTTCAACAGCGACGCATAGAGAGAGAGAGAGAGAGAGAGAGAGAGAGAGAGAGAGAGAGAGAGAGAGAGAAACAATTAGCCAGGCTACTAGTTTCAACAGCGACGCATATGAAAAGAGAGAGAGAGAGAGAGACAATTAGCCAGGCTACTAGTTTCAACAGCGACGCATATGAGAGAGAGAGAGAGAACAATTAGCCAGGCTACTAGTTTCAACAGCGACGCATAGAGAGAGAGAGAGAGAGAGAGAGAGAGAGAGAGAGAGAGAGTTCTCTGAGCCACAAGCCTGCGAAACTCTTCCTGCTCAACGGCATATTAAAAGACCTGAGAGAGAGAGAGAGAGAGAGAGAGAGAAGAAACTCTTCTTGTTCAAAGGCATATTAAAAGACCTAAGATAGAGAGAGAGAGAGAGAGAGAGAGAGAGAGAGAGAGAGAGAGAGAGAGAGAGAGAGAGACTTTTGTAAGCTATAAGCCCGTGAAACCCCTTCCAGTTCGACGGCGTATAAATAGGCCTAAAAAAGTCTAAAAAGTTCTGAGAAGGCCCCACAGAGGAAGAGTCTGGTAGAATACCGAATTCAAGGTCATCAGAAGCTCCACAATCCACCAGGATAAGATAATCAAGACTCGATCTATTTTTATAGATTCGATTTCATCAAGAAAGCTGCAATGTATTTCTTGGCTAAGAACAACGAATGAAACACTGTGTCGCCTTCCCCTACTCGCCCCCCCCCCCCACCCCGCCTTTTGGGCACCATGCAAAAATGGAAGAGAAAATGGCGTGACTTGACACATCTGTGTTTAGGGGGACTTTGCATAATTAAATACCGCACGCAATAATGGCCAGGTAACATGATCTGGACGCCATTCATAAGTAATAAAGAATAAGTGCATTTCCTTTGACATGCGGTTTTAGCCATTTATTCCTTACGTAATTTACGAGCACTGTGCAATTGTCTATACACATGCATTATATATATATATATATATATATATATATATATATATATATATATATATATATATATGTATAATATATAAATATATATATATATAAATATATACATATATATATATATATATATATATATATATATATATATATATATATATATATATATATATATATATGTATATATATATATATATATATATATATATATATATATATATATATATATATATATATATATATATATATATATATATATATATATATATATATATATATAATACACATACATCACACATACACACACATATATATATTACATATATATACATAAACTCACACATGAACCGTATGGAATCGAATCTTCCAGAGCAAACGAAATTAAACAAATAAAAAAATAAAACCGTCCAATTACCTACTTAGTTGTTGGGGGAGGTTTGGGAATCAAACTGAATAATGAGGCATGAAATCCAGTTACGGAATTAATAAAAAAAAAAAAAAAAATTTTGGGGGGGGGGAGACGGGGCATGTCCTTGCCCACTTGACTAATCACTCTCGAGATGGTGGAAAGAGGGGGAGGCCGTCTTAAGCACACTGGCCAAGTTCCCAAGTTCCCAGTAACTCAGTGGGAACCAAGTGAAACTTGCCTCACACTCGAGACTGAAGGACTGACGAAGTAAGGTCGGAGCTAATGATGATTCCTTGACGGTGGGAATAGGAATGAGGGAGAGAGGATGAAAGAAAGAACAGGGAATGGAATGTACTGTAGAATTGCGGCCATAGGCCAAGCGCTGGGACTTACGATGTCATTCAGGGCGGACAGGGAAATTGAAAGTCAGGTCTGAAAGGTGTAACACGATGAAAACCTCGCAGCTGAGAACTTCAATTGTTAGGAGAGGGTTAAGGAAGTAAGATGGAAGAAAGAGAATATGAATGGAAGTAGAGTAAAAGAATGAAAGGGGTTGCAGTTAAGGGCCGATAGGACGCTGCAAAGAACCTTAAGTCAATGCCTACGGTGCAACGCATGAGGTGCACTAACCCCCTCCACCCCCAACGGAAGAAGGGGAGAGCGGGCGCAAGGAAAGGAGAACGAAAGTCATGAAAGGAAAGATGGACAATATTAAACGAAGGAAAGACGAATGGAGAAACATAGTAACGATTATTGTCAGGTGGTAACTCTCTTAAAACTAGAATTCTAAAATGATAGTGTTATTCTAAGCAATAGATGGCGTGGATATCTTTAGCAAACATCTTACCAATAGATGGCGCTGGTTGTGGATGTCATTCAGGAATCCTTGGTTTAGGTTGTTTACCTGGGTTTATTGTATAAAGTCATAAGCCACTACCTTAGGAACTACACAACCTTTCACATGACACCTAATCTGCGGCAATGATTGACATATGATACCTAATCTGCGGCAGTGATTGACCTATGATACCTAATCTATGGCAGTGAATTGGCCTATGATACTTGGCACATGGCAGTGAACTGGCCTATGAGACAAACTACAATAGCGACCCAGGCTATGGCTATGTTTGATGTGGCAGGACCGTGCATGGGGCATGTGACTACCAGCCTGGATTTTTTACTGATGCACTGAAGACTTTGTTAATAGACACACGAATCCGGTTCTTCCTCTTGTATCAACGTAGCCATAATCAAGAGTTGCATTGCTGATTGGTGTACTAAAACAACCATTATCGCTGATATGGAACCATGTTACCTATTTTCAATCCTTATTGTTATTATGCACATGATTAGCCATCTTGGTCATCCATTGTATTTTGTTATTTTCACTTAATTTTCAGTTTCTATATGTAAATACTTAAATTCATTTAAGTTCATTCTTCTTAGTATTTGTCAATTAATGTTAATAAATTTATTTTTGTAATCATCTTATTATTTTCTAGTAATTATCGAGGTGTAGGTACCAAGCGCCTATTACCTTCCATCTTAATTTACCATCAAAAGCTTGACAATTATGAAACAGACAGAGGCAATTGGACGAAGTGCTTGCATCCTGTGGTCGATGTTAAGATATTTTATGATCTAAGGTACACAAGAAATTCCTTCTCTCTCGTCGTGAGAACTTGAACGTAACACAGTTCAGTTCCTGTTGAGAACTTTAACGTAACAGTTCAATTCCTGTTGAGAACTTTAACATAACACAGTTCAATTCCTGTTGGGAACTTTAACTTAACATAGTTCAATTCCTGTTGAGAACTTTAATGTATCACAGTTCAATTCCCGTTGAGAGTTTTATTGCAACACAGTTCAATCCCTGTTGAGAACTTTATCGTAACACAGTTCAATTCCTGTTGAGAACTTCAACATAACACAGATCAATTCCTGTTGAGAACTTTAATGCAACACAGTTCAATTCCTGTTGGGAACTTCAACATAACACAGATCAATTCCTGTTGAGAACTTTAATGCAACACAGTTCAATTCCTGTCGAGAACTTCAACATAACACAGATCAATTCCTGTTGAGAACTTTAATGCAACACAGTTCAATTCCTGTTGAGAACTTCAACATAACACAGATCAATTCCTGTTGAGAACTTTAATGCAACACAGTTCAATTCCTGTCGAGAACTTCAACATAACACAGATCAATTCCTGTTGAGAACTTTAATGCAACACAGTTCAATTCCTGTTGAGAACTTCAACATAACACAGATCAATTCCTGTCGAGAACTTTAATGCAACACAGTTCAATTCCTGTTGAGAACTTTAACGTGACATAGTTTAATTCCTGGCTAAAGGCACAACGATCGGTGGCATGTTACTTTATATCCAGTGTGCCTATATTGTCCCCAGTAATGCATTTTATATCTTGTGTTCAGTCGACTACGGTGGGTTGCAGACGGGGTAAGAAAACAAAAAAAAAAAACCAAAGGGTCTCAACTTCATCAGAGTGGAACTTAATCATACATTATAACAGTAAGTCAAACTGTGTCGTATGTATTCTTCGCATTTTGCAACAAAGGTCTACAAAGGCAAAATTTAGGATTAAAAGGATGTTAACCAATCAGTCGGGATTACAGAAAGAACCTCCTTACAATATCTAAGAAAGGCACAAAACCGACATCTGTAAAAATACAAGATTTATTATCAACCACAGAGGACTGACGTGGAGATGTGTACCACATTTTATACCCAAGCGAAAGCACACACACGCAGATATATATATATATATATATATATATATATATATATATATATATATATATATATATATATATATAATATATAATTTTTGCTTAAAAACTATATACACACATATCTACATACATACATACATATATATATATATATATATATATATATATATATAATATATATATATATATATATATATATATATATATATATATATATATATATAATATATATATATGTGTGTGTGTGTGTTTCATTTTCTTATCGGTAGCAATAACTCGCAATAATCCAATCACTCCATAATAAAACTTAAACAAGTCACCAAAAAAAAAAAAAAATTAAATAAAAGGCAGACGATAACAATTAAAATCCATAAAAGAGCGGAAACATAATGATCGAATGTCACTAAAATATATTCCAGCAACATCATTAGCAATTACATACCGAAATTAAGATCATTTTTCACAGCCGATCTAATTTACCCGGCATCCATCAAAGAGTATGCTGGTTAATTCAATCCAGGGGTTGAATTTTCATAGTATTTTTCCTGCTATTTAAAAAGTGTTTCCATTAGGGATTAACACTTTTATTCAGATGGCTAAAACTGATGAAATTTAACCTTTAACATTTATTATTAGTATTATTATTATTATTACTACAGATATTTAACAGTAAACATTTCAAGAGGTCATCGCTCTCACCAGACTGGGAGATTAACAAGTTCCGGTTCATTTTTGGTCCTGTATTGACTTCTTTGCCAAGTTTCTTCTCTCTGAAGAAAATATATATATATATATATATATATATATATATATATATATATATATATATATATATATATATATATATATATATATGTATATATATGTATATATGTATATATATATATATATATATATATATATATATATATATATATATATGTATATGTGTATATATATATATATATATATATATATATATATATATATATATATATATATATATATATATATATATATATATATATATATATATGGCAACTGCCCATCTTTGGGAGATGCAATCAGCAAAATTGGGTGCCATGAGAGTGGTGCAACACTTGACTCACATTTGCTAAGCTCAGCGATCATTCCCGGCCTACCGCCCACCAGTCCACCCATTTATAATGTATCTATCAACGTTTTCTGGAGTATAAAAAAATGGTAACTTCTGAACCTTGGATGAACCCCTCGAGGAACTTCAAAAAAACTGACAGCTTGATAATCTCATTTGGGTTTTTGTTCACTTACTACACTCTATTTTCAATATTTGTCCTCATTTTCTCTCTCGCTTTCTATGCATACATTTGGTCTTCTTTTCTGTCTCGTGTCTACACATACAATGGTCTCCATCTTTTTTTCCTTAAATGTTTTATTTCCTCAATTCTCCACTTCTATTTTCTATTCCTTCTTTCTACCCTCCTCTAATCACAAACAATCCCAGCTGTCTGTGTGACCTCATCAAGAAATTTTTAAAGTTTTTCTTCTTCAACTCCTTCCACTTCTATGTTTCCCTCTATCTCATTTTGTCATCCATATTCTCCTCATAGTCCTCTCAATTACTTTTATCCAAACGGCTTTAATTACAATTCCAGCCACATGTTCACAAGCTCCTCTACCAATTACATCCGTCTTTAGCTTCAACAAAATAATGAGCACATACACCTTCACTGATTCTTCTCACGGTAACATTTATCAACTTGCTGTTCAGCCTGCAACATAACGCAGCAAACTCTTCATTATAATTTTCTTTGTCACCAATTACACTTTTGAAATCATTCTTCCTTGGACAACATGTATTCCAAAAAACAAAGACACCTATATATATTTTTACAAGAGACACACAACTATCTCATTTACACCATCTCTTTCTTTGGCACCTACCAATAAATTCATGCCACCTAGCACAACCATTAATTAATATTATCCAAACAAACAAAAAACTTTCTTCTCCATTCCTGGACCAGATTCACTCAAAATTCAATATCGCCTAGCACAACCGTTACTTCATATTCTCCAAATAAATATTCAAACTCTCATTCTTCTACATTCCTGGACCATATTCACCCACCCTTACAAATTTTACTCCTGCCACATTTGGTCTCATCCATATAATCCTGGAACTATGGCGAAAATGGAGGGAAGTAACTGGAGTTGTTTTGGACAAGAAAATGCCATTAGGGCTCAAAATGAAAATTTATGAGACAGTTATCAGGCCCATACTATTAAATGGGGCAGAAACTTGGGCACTTAAGAGAAAAGAGGAGGAACTGTTGGAAAGAACCGAGATGAGGATGGTGAGATGGACTGCTGGAATATCATTACTGGAAAGGAGGGAGAGTCAAGATATAAGAAGAATGTGTGGTATATGTAATGTAAAGAAGGCTAGGGAAGCTCGTCTGAGATACAATAGCCATGTAATAAGAAGAGGGTAGGTGGAACCAATCAAGAGGGCTAAGAACATGCCAGTGATGGGCAGGAGGAGGAGGAGTGTGGATCGTCAGTGGATCAGATGGATTGATAATTGTGGCGAAGAGGGATGTGGGTGAGGTGGGACTGGGGGAAGATGATGCAAGGAACAGAAATAGAGAGAGGAAGTTGACTCGAGCGGCCGACCCTGCTATACAGTGGGATTAATGAGGTCGAAAGAAGACACAATCCTGGTTAACTAGACACCTGTACTGCTCCACTCATCCTCAGAGGACTTCTGACGCTACAAATGCTACCCCTTCATAACTCAATCTACACCTTTCAGCTGCCCAGATCCAATCAGTCTTCCCGTTCCCACAGACATTAACCTATCTATCTATTTATTTATCTATATCTATATATATATTAATATATTATAAATCAAGTTAAATGGACACACAGATGTACAAGTATGTTTTTTTTTTTTTTTAAGTTTTGGTTTTACAGTTTTATAAGGAATTTTATGCTTCGTGCTTAACAGCCACGATGATGTAATTATAAGAATAATAATTACGAAACGATGATTTTTAATATGGACTGACATCTGACTCCTTACACTGAACTTTATATAATATTGCAATGGGGACAAATGTAAACACAAAAAAATGCACACACAGTTGTGTGTATATGTATGTATATAATATAATAAATACATACATATATATATATATATATATATATATATATATATATAAATATATAAATATCTATGTATATACATATATATATGTATATATATACATATACATATATTTGTATATATATAATATACATACATACACACAACTGTGGGCGCATCTTCTTGCGTTAAAATTTTTCTCACTGCAATAAAAACCTCCCAAGGACACTACGTGCCTGCAAGCACATTTGCTGCGCCGAGGACTACGAGGCTCATAATGGGAAAGTGGGCGTAACGACAACAAAGACCTTCCGTATTCTTGCACTCCCGCAAGTCGCAATTAGAGCCGAGACTTTTCAGCGGGAACTCGAGCAACTTCACTCAAACACGACGTCCTTAAAAAATATCAGGGCCCGGGCGAAATAATGTTGCAGGATTATTATTATAATTATTAACACGCTAAAGCATTCGCTTACTTATGAAATATACACACATTCTCTGGGTCTTACTTATGAAATACACACACATTCTCTGGATCTTACTTGTGAAATATACACCCATTCTCTGGGTCTTCCTTGTGAAATATACACTCATTCTCTGGGTCTTACCTGTGAAATATACACCCATTCTCTGGGTCTTACTTATGAAATATACATTCATTCTCTGGGTCTTACTTGTGAAATATACACTCATTCTCTGGGTCTTACTTGTGAAATATACAATTATTCTCTGGGCCTTACTTATGAAATATACACTCATTTTCTGGGTCTTACTTGTGAAATATACACTCAATTTCTGGGTCTTGCTTGTGAATTATACACTCATTCTCTGGGTCTTGCATGTGAAATATACACTCATTCTCTGGGTCTTACTTGTGAAATATACACTCATTCTCTGGGTCTTACTTGTGAAATATACACTCATTCTCTGGGTCTTGCTTGTGAAATATACACTCATTCTCTGGGTCTTGCTTGTGAAATATACACTCATTCTCTGGGTCTTACTTATGAAATATACACTCATTCTCTGGGCTTTACTTATGAAATATACTCTCGTTCTCTGGGTCTTACTTATGAAATATTCTCCTGGGTCTTACTTGTCTTAATGAAATATACACTCATTCTCTGGGTCTTGCTTGTAGTCCCTCTGGTCTTACTGTGAAATATACACTCATTCTCTCTCTAGGTCTTCTCATGAAATATACACTCATTTCTCTGGGTTTTACGTGAAATATACAATTCTCTGTTTTAAATATATATACTCATTCTCTGGTC
>NC_089765.1:11435875-11440875 GCF_040412425.1 Macrobrachium rosenbergii | reverse complement strand
TCAGAAACAGAGTATTCATTGTATATAACTAACAAACTATTGAGAATACATGTATCAGAATCAGAGTATTCATTGTATATGACTAACAAGCTATTGAGAATACACCACATGCTTCAGAATCAGAGTACTCAATTTTAATAATTAACAAGCTATTGAGAATACATTCCATGTATCAGAATCAGAGTATTCATTGTATATGACTAACAAGCTATTGATAATACATCACATGTATCAGAATCTGAGTATTCATTGTATATGACTAACAAGCTATTGAGAATAAATGTATCAGAATCACAGTATTCATCGTTTATGATAAATATCCACAGTCCCTCATCGCACTGGAATAGCGGTCTCCCTCCCCGCCTCCCCTCAACATTCAACCAGGAGCCCCGAGAACCATGATGGTACAATGGAGGCTAGATCCAATTCGCTTTCTCCGGACCTTAAATACAATGCTATTAAAAAAAAAAAACTCTTTTCATTTGCATAAGAATCGCAGAAAGGAGAGCACTTACGAGAATAACAAGTGAACAGTGCGCCGAAGTTCCTTCGGCGCAAATCGAGTTTTCTGCACAGCCGCTACAGCGTATAATCAAGGCCGCCGAAAATAGGTCTATCTTTCGGTGGTCTCGATATGATGGTGTATGAGCCGCGGCCTATGAAACTAACCACAGGCCGGTGGTGGGATATCCTATATCGTTGCCAGAAGGACGATTATGGCTAACTTTATCCTTAAATAAAATCAAAACCACTGAGGCTAGAGGGCTGCAATTTGGTATGTTTGATGATTGGAGGGTGGATGATCAACATACCAATTTGCAGTCTTCCAGCCTCAGTAGTTTTTAGGATCTGAGGGCGGACAGAAAAAGTGCGGACGGACAGACAAAGCCGGCACAATAGTTTTCTTTTACAGAGAGCTAAAAATAACTAATATTGTAAACAAAGAAACGATGGTCGCATGAACTAAACAAGGTAATCTTTAAATAGCTACTTACTAAGTTACTCTGGAATGAAATCGAAATGATTTAATGCTATTTGAAATCAAACACTCCTTGCTACACATCTGAGCTTGGTAATATTGTAGGATTAAGACATTTTGACTTTAAAACTGACAAATCATCAAAAAATACTGAAGGCATTTAATGACATAGGAATGTTAAGAAAGAAAAGGAAAGAGTTTTAAAGTACACATTAACATTCTTAAGGACGAAATAGCTTTATTAATTAAAAACTAACCGCTTCATAAGATATTTTGACATAACAGACACACAAAACATGAAAAATAACAGAAGGTATTTAATAATGGGGGGATCTTACTCAAATGAAACCGCTTCTTAGAATGAGTTTTAAAGCACAAATTAACATTCTCAAGGACGAAGCAGCTTTAATAATTAAAAACTAAACCGCTTTACAAGATATTTTGATATAATAATTGACCCACAAAACATGAAAAATAGCAGAGGGTATTGAATGATAGGGGGATCCTACCAAAACGAAACCGCTTCTTAGTGTGACTTTTAAAGCACAAATTAACATTCTTAAGGACGAAATAGCTTTGATAATCAAAAGTAAAAACCTTAACCATTCAAACCGCGTGAATTTGCAACCAGAAACTACGCTGCTTCGCTCATGAAAAGACACTGAAAATAAAAACACAAAAACACACACGCTCTTGACACAAACGACCAAGCAAAAATGAAATCCTTTTTAAGGAGACAAAAATCCGAGACACAAGATGTTCATAATCAGCAAGGAAGCAAAACAGCGAACAAAAGACCCCCAGGGAGAGAGAGAGAGAGAGAGAGAGACAGAGAGAGAGAGAGACAGAGAGAGCGAGAGAGAGAGAGAGGTACAACGGAGCTCCATGGAGACAGAAAAAGAGAGCCGTAAATAATGAAAATTACAAAAGGAAATTCTCACGACTAAACACAACCTCTGAGAGAGAGAGAGAGAGAGAGAGAGAGAGAGAGAGAGAGAGAGAGAGAGAGGCAAATTACAATAGGCTAATCACACAACGCATCCAGAGAGAGAGAGAGAGAGAGAGAGAGAGAGAGAGAGAGAGAGAGAGAGAGAGAGAGAGAGAGAGAGAGAGCCCAAAATAAAGAAAACAAATTAAAGAGGTAAAATATCACACCTAAACGCATCCTCTGAGAGAGAGAGAGAGAGAGAGAGAGAGAGAGAGAGAGAGAGAGAGAGAGAGAGAGAGAGAGAGAGAGAGGTGGGGAGCCGGAAACCCCATGGAGACAGAAAAAGAGAGCTGTAAATAATGAAAATTACAAAAGGAAAAAACAAATTAAAGAGAGAGAGAGAGAGAGAGAGGAGAGTAAAATATCACACCTAAACGCATCCTCTGAGAGAGAGAGAGAGAGAGAGAGAGAGAGAGAGAGAGAGAGAGAGAGCTCAAAATACAGGAAACAACTAAAGAGGTAAACATCACACCAAAATCCTAAAGAAAAGAAAAATTAAGAGGAGAGAGAGAGAGAGAGAGAGAGAGACCAAAATAAAGAAAGAAAATTAAAGAGGGCAAACCTTACAGCTAAACGCAATCTCTGGCTCCAACAGAGATCGGTTTGTGGAATCCCTTGACGCTCAAGAGGACCGCGCAATTTGTCGAAGGAAGAATAATAATAATAATAATAATAATAATAATAATAATAATAATAATAATAATTAGAAGAATATAATAATAATAAACAAATAATATTAAGGAGAAGAAGAAGAAGATGACGATGAAGAAGATAATAATAATAATAATAATAATACTAAGAAGAAGAAGAAGAAGAAGAAGAAGAAGAAGAAAGAAGAAGAAGATGATGATGATAAAGAAAAGAAGATGATGATGAGATATCATGAAGAAGATATAGCCTATCAATAATAATAATGTGTACACAATAATAATAATAATAATAATAATAATAATAGCTCCTATGTTGTGAGATTTCTCTGCTTAAATTAAAAGATATCTGAAGCAGGTTTTAGAAAAAACCCAAATTTATTGTATCAATATATTGTTATATTTTCACTTATATGAAACTATTATAACACTATACTTCTTCCATTTGTATTGTATTTAAGACAAAAAAATCTCCTCTCTCTCTCTCTCTCCCTCTCTACATTACTAAACCTCTCTCATTTGTGCTCACTCTTTCTCTCTCTCTCTCTCTCTCAATACAGTCTCACTCCTCTGTTAATGTAGTGGAAGAGCAGTGGTAGAAAGGAAACTGTATTAGTAACCATTACATAAACCACCAATATAGCCTAGAATTTATAAGAGGGTTACCTTCTGGTTTTTTATAAATCTCATGGGATGAGGCTGCGAGCCCAGCGCCCTTTTTCACCCTAAAGAATAAATCTTTCAGGATGCATGAACTCGGGTAACTAGCTTTGCATATGTATAAGAATATACGACACAAAATTGATCCCATCTCCCATTACGATCATCAATAGCTTTGACATCATTAAACAAGTAAAAAATGCGCCGAGGAAACGAGTTTCCTGTACAGCGTATAATGCTGAATGAGTCGCGGCCCATGAAACTTTATAACCATAGCCCGGTGGTGGCTTGTCCTTTATCGTTGCCAGAAGCACGATTATGGCTAACTTTAACCTTAAATAAAATAAAAACTGCTGAGGTTAGGGGGCTGCAATTTGGTCAGTATGATGATTGAGGGTGGGTGATCAACATACCAATTTGCAGCCCTCTAGCCTCAGTAGTTTTGAAGATCTGAGGGCGGACATACAAATAGCCACGTCAATAGTTTTCTTTTACGGAAAACTGAAAACGTTACACAGATGCAATAGGAGAAAAACCTCAAAGCAGAGAGAATATGAACGAAGGTACAGTAAAAAGGGTGAAAGGTGGATTGACGACGCTGCTCCCCTACGGAGGGGAACGTAACAAAGAATTCTGGAAGAGAATGAATGAGTTTTAGTCGACAAATGGCGTAAGAGACTGATGGACTCTTGAATGAAGGGATAAATATATTTATAGAGGCCTCTCGAAGGCGTAGTACAACAATGCTTAAGAGAACGTGACGTCACACCCCCACCGCCAACTCTATCCTTCCCCGCTTCCCCACCCCCAAGGCCGGGAATCCTTCCTCCCGCATATAATCAATAAGGAAGTTTGACACCGCTGATGCGGATTCTCCCCGAAATGGGTCAGGTCCCGGTTTTCACTTATCGCGGCGTTGGTGTGAAAGGACCAAAAATATGTCGGGCAAAAACGTGCCAATGGCACGGTATTCAGAAGTCTAAATTTCAGTCAATATACTCGTATCTATTGCCCCCCACCCAGCCGCCGCCACCCCCACCAAAAAAACACACATTAAAGTTATGAAGGGAAAACATTTATTCCTAAAATACGATTTTGAAATGAGTCTTAAGCAATGTTTAATGTCATAAAAACGTAAACTATATTTGATTTCAATTTGCCAAGATTCTGAGTAAATTACAGTCAATATTCTACGTCAGATCGTGGCGTAATATCCTTATAGTAATCACGCGCGCGCGCACACACGCACAAAGTTGCGAAGAGAAACCCATTTATTACTGGAATACGGCCCCTTAACAAATTACTATTTCTATTTGTGTACGCGGCTTCAAAAAAAAAATATATATATAAAAAAAAAAAAAAAAAATGGGAACATCCTGGATTTTGTAAAGAACCTGAAGCACCGGTTAGTGTCACAAGACGTACATTACATTTACTCTAAATATACTAAGATTCTCAGAAAATTCCAGTGAATATTCTACATCAGATCGGAGTGGGAAATTGTGTATGCGTCTATAAAACCCTTTGGAAGAGTCCTAGGTTTTGTCAAGAACTCGAAGCACTGTTTCATGTCACAAGACGCAAACTACATTCAATCTTAATGCATTAAGAGTCTCAGAGAATTCCAGTGAATATTCTATTTCAAATCACTCACGATCTTCCCAACAACATCGGCCACCCACCGGAATACCTTTGTTCTTTCTAACTCCAGTTTTCAACTTCAACT
>NC_089765.1:11410875-11430875 GCF_040412425.1 Macrobrachium rosenbergii | reverse complement strand
AGGAGTGCCAAGCGCTTTCAAGTTATTTCAACACATTTTCAAATGTGTTGAAATAACAAGAAAGTGCTTGGTACACCTTACTTTTATTTCTCCTGTGGCCTTAGCTGAAAAAAAAATATATATACACACACATAAGAAGTCATGTGAAAATAAGAGGTGGTACCAAGACTTTCACCTTTTATTCCAAAGTCATCTTCAGGGTACTCTCAATTTCCTTATCAGCGCTGAACGACCTCATCAGTCCCAGCCCTTGGACTTTGTCCTTATGGAATTAGAATGTAAAATCCAACTCCATTTTTAGTACCCTGAAGGTGACTTTGATATAAAAGTTCAAAGTCTTGGTACGTCCTTCTATTTTCCAGTGAGGACTTCTCATATACTTCATCCACGGGACCGTTGTAGAAAAAAAGTATACCTTAGTTTAACCAGGCCACTGAGCTGAATAACAGCTCTCCTAGGGCTGGCTTGAAGGATTAGACTTATTTTACGTGGCTAAGAACCAATTGGTTGCTTAGCAACGGGACCTACAGCTTATTGTGGAATCCGAACCACATTATAACGAGAAATGAATTTCTGTCACCAGAAATAAATTCCTCTAATTCTTCATTGGCCGGCCGGAGACTCGAACTCGGGTCTGGCAGAGTGCTAATAAGAATTCTACCAATTTCTCCAACTAAATATATATATATATATATATATATATATATATATATATATATATATATATATATACAGTATGTGTATATGTGTGTATACAGGGTGTCCATAAGTCTCTCTATAATTTAAAAAATAAATTACAAAAGCAAATGAGGCACCATTAGTTGCAAGAAGCACATCAAGTTGGTACTCGATTTCTTGCCATGTTAGCTATAGCATAGCCTCATCAATGGTGGCAATAGCATCAGTGATCTTTTGCTTGAGATCAGTGCTGCCTCGTATCTTTCTTCGGTACATGATATATTTAACATAACCCCATAGAAAGAAGTCCAGGGGAGTGATACGTGGTGAACGAGGTGGCCAGAGAATTGGGCCATCCCTTCCAATCCACCGGTCTGGAAATGTTTGATTTAGGAACCCATGGACATGCAGTCCCCAATGTGGTGGTGCACCGTTTTGCTGGAAAATGATAGTTGGTTGACGGTCACCTAGTTGTGGTGCCACATATTCAGTCAAAAGGTCAAGGTGAACATCTGGAGATGTCTCACTGAAGAAAAATGGACCAATGATTCGACCACACATTCACCTTTTGGACTATCTCCGTGAAGTTCCCTAGTCACATGAGGAAGTTCTGATCCCCAGATTCTCACATTATATGTTCAGTTCCCTGAAACATGAAAGGCTGCCTCATCATTAGAACAACCTCGGTTGATGAACGTTTCATCCTCAGAAATTCGTTCCAGCATGTTAAGCACAAACTCTTTTAGTCTTGGTTTGTCATTTGGCTCGAGTGCCTGTATGAATTGCACTTTGTAAGCGTGCAATCGCAAGTTCTTGTGTAAGACTTTATGCACTGTTGAATGTGGTAGGTGTAAGTGTCTGGACTTTGTATGGGGAATGATCAAAGGCTTGTCTTGAATGATCAATGTTTTCCTTAGATGTTCTTCATCGCCCACTCCTCCCGTTACCCAACACTGTCCTGTCTCCATAAATTTCTTGTGCCATGCACGAACTGAGGGACATGACGTTGGACCTCTTCCATGCTTGAGTCTGAGTATCCGATTTGGTTCCAATAAATCATGACACACATGGTGCCTTTTCTTGAGGCGTAGCCATTTTTTAGGGGTTCATTTAACAGCACCTCTTTCGTCAACAGGGTACTTGAAATGCACAAATGCATTGTGGTTAAAATCTTTGTTAACTGCTGAGTACATAGAATAAAGATGATTAAGATATCTCATCAATGGCCTTTGTAATATATTTTTAAATTGTAAAGAGACTTTATGGACACCCTGTATATATATATATATATATATATATATATATATATATATATATATATAGTATAAATATCAGTAATCATAATACCTCCATTAAAACAGTTTGCTTGCAATTTATTTTTACAAGCACAGTCCTAATTAGACCACGATTACAAATATACCACAACATTATTGAGAAAGGGTTCTACAAATCAAAGCAGATTTTCTAACGTACCTCACAAGATAAAACTTTAGATACAATTGTCATAAAATGAAAATCAGGTACCTGGACGGCAAGTAAAAATTAAACCAAACCTTACTATCGCCAAAGCAGTAGTTATAAAAGTTAAATCACACCTTACTATCCACAAAGCATTAATTGTTAACTATCAACAATACACAGCGGCCAAAGACAGAATCTGCCTAAACCAAATGAACGGACATCAGGAACATCTCATGAAGGCCTTGATGTGAAGCCATTGACAACATAGTCTACAAGAAGCATTAAATCAGATTGGGAAAGATAATCCTGGCTCAGCCGTCAACTAATCTCGACCCTACGGCCTGCCTTGCGCCTTCAACTTTCCTGACCTGCATCTGAAATCTTCAACTATATATATATATATATATATATATATATATATATATATATACCTGACCATCAAATATAAAGGAGCCCATAAAAACGCTGTGTGTGTACATAGGCAAATATGAATGAGAAAAAGTTACAGAAAAAGCAGTATATATATATAAATGTATATATATATATATATATATATATATATATATATATATATATATATATATATATATACATATATATATATATATATATATTTTCTGTTAAAACAGAATTCCATCAGATATAAAGGAGCCCATAAAAACGCCAAAATGTGGAAAACAAAGGCTATACTTCAGAGACCAGACTGTGGCAAATAGTGAATGAGAAAAGAGTTACAGAAAAGCAGTGTGTATATATATATATATACATATATATATATATTATATATATATATATATATATATATATAATATTTTCTATTAAAACAGAATATTCCATCAAATATATATTTTTCAGCCCAAAGGGAATTTTTTAGTAAAAACACTGTAGTCCTGAAAATGTTGAACTTATTATCAACTAAGAAACAAAGGCTATATTTCAGAGACCATATGACTGATGTGATTAAAAGTCATAACTGGCTGCTCAGGTCAAATAGTGAATGAGAAAACAAATATAGAAAAGGTGGGAACCAGTATCAACTATACCTATTGTTGGCCGTATAAAGGCGTCACTATAGTCCTGAGTTCGTCTTATATACGGGACGATTATTATCAACTAAAAATTCCCACATAACATTATATATAGAGTGAATTGGATATTAAAGGACGTTTGTATATATATGAATATATGTGATAAAAGTCATATATATATATATATATATATATATATATATATATATATAGAGAGAGAGATGTGATATAGAGAGATATAGATATATAGATATAGATATAGAGAGGAGAGAGAGAGAGAGAGAGAGAGAGAATTTACAAAATCTTCTACCGAACGGTCATTAATCTACCAACTCATTTATTGTTTTACACATCCAGAAACAAAAACAAACAGCTGTTATAATAAAAAAAAAATGGTGGGGGGAAGGGGAAGGGGAAGGGGGAGAACCAAGACACACACTCCAAGCCCTCCTCCTCAAGCTGGAAACATCTCGAGGGACATCACACAAAACTTCCCCTCGACATCAATCTCCTGAAGTTAGGAGTGAGAAACTTCGTTGTCCTCGGGGATATATATACGGCGAATGTATAAAACTTCCAATCTCAATTCTTGGGAAGGCCCTTGTAAAAAAAAAAAAAAAAAAAGTGAAAATTGGGCCGAAGTTTCTTCGGCGCAATCGATTTTTCTGTACAGCCGCTACAGCGGATAATCAAGGCCACCGAAAATAGATCTGGTTTTCGGTGGTCACAGTATAATGCTGTATGAGCCGCGACCCGCGAAACTTTAACCACGGCGCGGTGGTGGCCTGGCCTATATCGTTGCCAGACGCACCATTATGGCTAACTTTAACCTTAAATAAAATAAAGACTACTGAAGAAGCTAGTGGCCTTGATTATACGCTGCAGTGGCTGTACAGAAAATTCGACTGCGCCGAAGAGACTTCAGGGCATTTTTTACTTGTTCTTTATACCAACGAATACCACTTAAGAAGACGGCAAAATGCTAAGAAGACCTGTAACACTGGTATTCCTTTTCCGTCCACTTGTCTATCTGCCCCTACTCCATATTTCCGAATGATTGGAGACACAGTATTCAAATATTCGTTTTCTGTTCCTCCCTAGCTATGATTTGACTGAAAAGCTTTTCCATTAATGCACAATAAACAGAAACGCTACTAGACTTCACTGCTTGAGTGTATGTCATCAAAAAGCATATGGTATATGTCATCGAAGAATATATGGTTAAAACTTAATATATGTTATAAGTCATCAAAGAATATGTGGTTAAGAACTATCTCTTGACAGAAGCCATGGAAATAAATATTCATGTGGGCGGGAAGGGAATTTTACATATATCCCTTTCAAAACTGACAATCTAAAATTATTTTCTCTCCATGTTATAAATCGATACAGAAGCCTTACGAAAATTTAAATAAAAAAAGTAATTGCTAGTGAGTGAATCTAATTAAGAATCACCTATTCGTAAGGTGAGTCACAATTTAAAATAAAAAAAGCACAAGACTTTGGAAACAATCTAATTGATTGATTGATTGATTATGGCTAACTAAAACTGGCGTCACAACAACTAGGTTATTAGCGCCGTAATAAATTAAAATAGGAAACCAAAAAATAAACAAGTTTAATACATATAGTTTCATATGAGAAATATCTAAATTTATATATATACTGTATATATAGTGTACAGTAGTATATATGCATATACAGTGTGTATATATATAGTATATATATATATATATATATATATATATATATATATATGTATATATATATATATATATATATATATATATATATATATATATATATATATACATATATATATATATATATATATATATATATATATATATATATAATAATTATATATATATATATATATATATATATATATATATATATATATATATATATATATATATATATAAATAATATAATAAATGGTGGCGCAGTGGTATGATTCTCGGCTTCCAGTCGAGAGGGCCGAGATTCAAATTCCGCCACTCACTGATAGCTCGGACTGAGCCACTGCACAAATCCGGTAGCCCGTCAACCTAACGGTCCGAAAAAACCCGAGAGGTTCAGTCGGAAAATAGATATCAGCCCTCGGGCTGGGGAGTTAAACAGTTGGCCACGTGTCATAGGCATTCGGACCTGTCTCCCACTGGCTGTCGGCCTAAGAAACAGGAGATCCGCGCCTGCCCTATGAGCCTACAGAGCGAATTGGATATATATTAAACGACATTTGTGGCTTAATGCTTGTATATAAACAACGGTGATGCGATAAAAATTCATTCATATTATATATATATATATATACTTCCACCACAAATGTTAATCTCCACCCTGGATTATCCCTTGATCCTTTGTCCCTGTCTTTGTTGTTTAATGAACATGCTGCCCAGATTAACATAATGTAACCCCGCCCCCCTTCTGATTTTGGTGTATAAATCTCTGTCAACTTCTGTAGTATTAAGTGTGAACTTGAAAATGTAGAATAAATTACAAAAGTACTTGTTCAAAGTCCCGGTTCTCACTCACCTTCTGACGTGGATTTTGTGATATTCTCAAGCACGCGTTTCTTCGTGTCGCAATGGATATATATAATGTATATATACAGTCTATACATATATAATCATATCTAAGAGACGGGCTATGCATTCAACTTCTATAAAACGAAAAACCAGTTTTGTCATTATTTTTAAACATGCAAACTGCTATTGCTCTTAGAGGCGCAAATTGCAGTACTTGTTATTCATAAGGTTGCCAAGCCGAGTGCAAATATCAGAGGTTATTACTTTCCTTCATTGGTATTTAATTCTGCTCTGAAAAATAAATAACTTTATTAATATTCCTTATATATATATATATATATATATATATATATATATATATATATATATATATATATATATATATATATATATATATATATATATATATATATATATATATATATATATATATACATAAAACAACAGGACAGAGAAACTAATAATGTCCAGACATTTCTCCTTCCTTCCTTCCTTGCTAACAAGTTGTAACGCCAGTTTTAGTGTCCATAAATCAATCAATCAATTCCTTCTTTCCCCAGTGCATTGAGAGTCAGCCTGAAAAGGGGATAATGTTCTCTGAATATATAAACAACAATGAATTTCCAAAATGAATCACACACAAACAACAAAACTACAACCAAAAAAAAATAAATAAATAAACAAAGGCATCACAACCAACTTGCAAAGACACCACGGCTTTGAAGTATAACATCCACCTACCTTCCAACCCCCTACCAAACCCCCCTCAAAAAAATATAGGGTGGGGCGGGATGCCATTTGGGAAAGTGAAGCTTCATACATCTGTCACAGCGCCGTCACAGCGGTTGCAAAGAGAGAGGACCAAATGTCAAGAGATCAAACCCAAATGCTATATCCCTCAGGTCTATTTCCAGTATCTGCTGATGCACGGACTAAAGAGGTTTCGCCGATATCAAATAAATTTTTTCCCCCTTTTTAGTTTTCTGTAAAAGAAAACTATTGTGCCGGCTTTGTCTATCTGTCCGCATTTTTTCTGTCCGCCCTCAGGGTCTTAAAAACTGCTGAGGAGGCTAGAGGGCTGCAATTTGGTATGTTTGATGCCTGGAGGGTGGATGATCAACATACCAATTTGCAGCCCTCTAGCCTCAGTAGTTGTTGAGATCTGAGGGTGGACAGAAAAAGTGTGCAAGGACAAAGACGCCACAATAGTTTTCTTTTCAGAAAACTAAAAATGACTTTCGTATAGGTGATTTCCCTGGACACACGACCAATTTACCCACCATTTGGTCGAAAAAGAAAAACTGGCTCCAGAAATAAAAATTTTTTTAGTACTATTATCTCCAGGGGGAACATGCTATGCATTACTACCCTAACATAATTCAACTTGTAATATTTTACTTACATTTTTATTTCTTTATTAATATTTAAATCTATATGTTTTTCTAATAACTGATCTCCTCTTTTTGTGTTCCCATTACCTTCTGTTATTTCTTTCGAATGAACACCATAATATTCTTTGGAAGCTTGAATTTCAATTCAGCTGCCCCTTTGGTGGGATTGTTCCATATGAACAGGGTTCGTCTTTGAATAATAATAATAATAATAATAATAATAATAATAATAATAATAATAATAATAATAATAATAATAATAATAAAAAATAATGTGCCCTTTCACAATTATGTATATATACAGGTTAATGATCCAATATTTTCTATATACATACATACATATATATATATATATATATATATATATATATATATATATATATATACCCATATGTACATCCCATATATATATCTAGCCCATATAAAGGGGAAAAGAGAAGACGAAATGACTTGTACCTTACTCTTCAAGTATTAAGTCCCAAATATCGTGTAGTATTCAATTCACTATACTTTGGGAATGACTGAAACCCCAGGCACAATGTGAATTGATATGTGGCTCAATATGTATGAATATAAACAAGTCACACTTGTCTGAGTATTCAAAAATTCATATACCTTGGGAATGACTATACATATATATATATATACATATATATATATATATATATATATATATATATATATATATATATATATATTTTAGAGAGAGAGAGAGAGTCATGAATATATCACAACGTCAATAATGCATCGACGGAAAATGCAAGAACTTCCAGCGCGCGCGCGCGCTATAACCAGAGCAGAGCAATATCGGAACCAGGTGGAATTAATGTTCATAACTCAGCGATTGTTGGAACGAGTTTCGGTTCACAGTCGAGCCAGTTCATGAAACACAGGGGCTTGTGACTTGAAGTTCATATCCTGAACTCTATTTCTGTAATAAAGGCAGCTGCTATCACATTGGGATGGAAATGAGGGCAAGGAAATATAAACCATAAGACTATACAGAGAGCCTCCAGTGTACAACAGGTCATTTCAGGAAGTGTTATCAACGCTTTGTCAATGATATCAAAATATTCTTTTTCGTAACAATTGGATGTTCAGAAATATGTGATGAAATGTAGGGGGGGGAGAAATACTTTGAATATCATCATAAGGAACACATTTAGAAAACCTTGTGAATGTGTATTTGTAGACATACTGAACATCAAATTACAAAAAATACTAAGAACTGAACCTCTATTACGAGTCTCGAGTATCTATGTCAAACCCTATGAGAATTTTCAACCAAGAGTAATCAGATTCGCCGAACAGCTGCAACAATAAGCAGTAAATGTTTTCCCTTCGCTGTCGAACTTCTCCAAAGTTCCACAGGTCCTTTATTCCTCACACCACCGTTGGACTGTGGAACAGCCTCTCTACTGAGGATTATGCAATTGGAACTTCAGAAATTCAAGCGAAGATGCAACGCATCACTACCCTAGAACATTTCACCTTGTGTTTTCACAATTTATATTTTTTACTATCTATTTATGAAATTTTTTTTATTCATATTTTTACTTTTCTAATAAGTGAGATCTCTTCTTTCTGTATTTCCCATTACCTTTTGTTAATTCTTTCAAATGAACACCATAATCTTTGAAAGTTGGAATGACACCTATGGCAGGCTTATTCCATATGAATAGGGTTCGTCTTCTGGATAATAATAATAATAATAATAATAATAATAATAATAATAATAATAATAATAATAATAATAATAATAATAATAATGCATAGAAATTCACAATCTCGTGAAAAACAGTTGTGAAATAAAAATCCACAATTATATAGTCAATTATATTACTATGTAAAAGACTAAAAATTTTACATAGTAATACAATTTACTATATAATTGTGGATTTTTATTACAAATTAATAATAATAATAATAATAATAATAATAATAATAATAATAATAATAATAATAATAATAATAATAACTGATGCCTTGTGCATCTGCTGTAATCGATATATATATATATAAAATTCTGAATTGTAGTTATGAAATGCGGAGGTCAAACACCTAATGAATAAAGGTCACTGATTCCAGGATGTTCCAGAAAGTCAATTCATACTCTCTCTCTCTCTCTCTGCGGATCATTTCATCCCATTGAACAATGGGGCCAAATGGAAATTCCATTACATGACTGAACATTTCATTCCAATAATCACTCAAATTAGATTTCAAAATGAAACACCGCTAATAAATTCGTTTTTTTTCAATTTAACGAGAAATGAACGTGAAATAGGCTTCACCCAAACAACAGTGAACGAATATAGAAATAAAACGAAAGAGTGAGGTCATCTGAAACAAGTAAAAAATGAGCCGAAGAAACTATTTTTCTGTACAGCGGATAATCAAGGCCACCGAAAATAGATCTATCTTTCGGTGGTCTCGGTATAAAGCTGTATGAACCGCGGCACATGAAACTTTAATCCCGGGCCGGTGGCGGCCTGGCTTATATCGTTGCCAGATGCACGATTATAGCTAACTTTTACCTGAAATCACATAAAAACTACCGATGCTAGAGGGCTGCAATTTGGTATGTATAATGATTGCAGGGGGATTGATCAACATACCAATTTGCAGCCCTCTAGCCTCAGTAGTTTTTAAGATCTGAGGGCGGACAGAAAGAAAGTGCGGACGGACAGGCAAAGCCGGCACAATAGTTTTCGTTTACAGAAAACTAAAAATGCAAGTTGATTTAAAAGTGCCCATCAAATAAAGTATTGAATTGGAATATAAGATTTAGGACTAAGGCCAAACGCTGGGACCAATGAGGTCACCCAGCACTGAAAGGAAAACAGAGTCAAGTTGGTTTGAAAGGTGTACTAGGAGGAAAGCCTCCCAGTTGGGAGAGGGTGGAAAGCAAGATGGAGACAGAGAATATGAATGGAGGTACAGTAAAAGGAATGAAATGGGGTTCAGCTAGGGGTCTAAGGAAGGCACGCTGCAAAGAACCTTAAGTAATGCCTACAGTGCACCGCGTGAGGTGCACTGATAGCACTAGCCCCCTGAGGGGAATAAAGTGTTGATGAACTGACGGAAATGAATATAAAAATCAAATGATACGTCAAACAATAATTATAGTACGTCTTCAACTTGAAATCTAGGTCGCTTAATTCTCCCCAGTTGGCTGTCCAACTCCTTGCACAACAAACCATCCGGGCAACTTTTGTTTAAAACTATTTCATCTGATTAAATTACAAAAATGGCATAATTAAAAGACCGCAGTACATGGGGCCTTCTTTTTTGACTTTATGTTTCTTATTTTCCAAATTAATTCCATCTAGAAAATAATGGTACATTATCTATATATTTTGAGAAATATCTGGAAGCAACAGTTATGATGATGAATAGAGGCTACGTAGAGTTACATACTTATCTATAAATAACTGTTTAGTTTCATATGTATGTTAGTAGGGAGCCTTTCCTTTTAGTTTTCTGTAAAAGAAAAGTACTGTGCCGGCTTTGTCTGTCCGTCTGCACTTTTTTCGTCAGCACTTTTTCTGTCCGCCCACAGATCTTAAAAACTACTCAGGCTAGAGGGCTGCAAATTGCTATGTTGATCATCCACCCTCCAATCATCAAACATACCAAATTGCAGCCCTCTAACAACAGTAGTTTTCATTTTATTTAAGGTTAAAGTTAGCCATTATCGTGCGTCTGGCGACGATATCGGACACACCACCACCGGGCAGTGGTGAGCGCTTCACGGGCCGCAGCTCATACAGCATTATACCGAGACCACCGAAAGATAGTTCTGTTTTATCAAGTCAAACAATGGAAGTGTTCTAAATTTAAGTCTTGGTTTGTTTAAACTCGATGCCTTCATAATTAAAAGAGTTGTCGATAAATATAAGAAACATAATTAATATTCGGCTTTATTCGTGTTTCTGGATTTTGTATGGCTAAGCTTCCGTATCTCTTTCGGTTAAGTCTCTGGTTTTAGATTGTGGCCGCGTGATCCCTGATTATCCAGGATTATCTCTTTGTTTATTACCCTTTTGACAATTAAGTGTCTGGTATTCTTGTTCTTTTTGTTTACCTTCTAACCTTCCTTTCAACTGTCTCATCTGTGTCCCGAAGATGCGTGAATAAACGCGTGAAAGCGCTGGGTACTGAACTTATGCCTGTCATTATTCTTGTGGTATTCGCTTATATACTGAAGTCACGGCATCAACTGTGAATTTTTAAGCATATACACACACACACACACACACATATATATATATATATATATATATATATATATATATATATATTATGTATAAATATATATTATATATATAATATATATGGGAAAAAAATACTGTTATTAACATTCCAGAAAAGACATGTATAGCTCTCTCTCTCTCTCTCTCTCTCTCTCTCTCTCTCTCTCTCTCTCTCTCTCTCAAAGGCATCCCCAACACCTCGACAAGCGCGGCCTTTATGAATCTTTCATCAAAGTTTCCAGGACCCCAGAGGGATCGAAAAGAAAGCATAAACAAAGAACGCCTTCGTAACCGCCCAAGGTGATTCACGCCCGTAGCAAATCCTGCGCGCCTGGGCGTGTACCTGAGCAAATATTTCCAGACGACCTCCGCTATGAGAGAGAGAGAGAGAGAGAGAGAGAGAGAGAGAGAGAGAGAGAGAGAGAGAGAGCTATTACGTTCTTTCTGGAATGTTATTAACTGTATATTCTGCCTTATATATATACATATACATGTATATGTATATACATATATATACACATGTATATATAGATATATATGTATTTATGTATGTATATACAGTATATATATACAGAGTATATATATATATATATATATATATATATATATATAAATATATGTATATATAAATATATATATATACATATATGCATATATATGTATGCATATATGTGTGAGTATATGCATATATATGTATATATACTGTATATGTATGTATGTATTAACGAAGATTCTTGCTATATGCAACGATCAAAAATCGTGCGATAGCAGTTTGACCTGTTTTCCTCTGAACTCTAAAAGTCCTTATCGCAAAAGAGAGAGAGAGAGAGAGAGAGAGAGAGAGAGAGAGAGAGAGAGGTCAGAATTTCTATGAATGAACCATTTTCATATTCACTGTACTCTAGAATCATTGTCATAAAATTGATTTAACTGATTTATTTAAAATCGGTATCACAGAGCGCTCCTGACAAAACAAGTAAATAATTCTTCGGCGCAATCGAGTTTTCTGTACAGCAGCTACAGCGTATGATCAAGACCGCCGAAAACAGATCTACCTTTCGGTGGTTTCGGTATAATGCTGTATGAGCCGCGGCCCATGAAACTTTAACCAGTGGCCTATCCTGTATCGTTGGCAGAAGCACGATTAAGGCTAACTTTAACCTTAAATAAATAAAAACTACTGAGGCTGGAAGGCTGGAACTTGGTATGTTTGATGATAGGAGGGCGGATGATCAACATACCAATTTGCAGCCCTCTAGCCTCGGTAGTTTTTAAGATCTGAGGGCGGACAGAATAAAGTGCGGACAGAAAAAGTGCGGACAGAATAAAGCGTGGACAGAAAAAATTGCTGACAGAATGAAGTGCGGACAGAAAAAGTGCGGACAGAATAAAGCGTGGACAGAAAAAATTGCTGACAGAATAAAGTGCGGACAGAAAAAAGTGCGGACAGAATAAAGTGCGGACGGACAGACAAAGCCGACACAATAGTTTTCATTTACAGAAAACTAAAAAACGTTCAATTCATTTTAACAAGATTTGTAAATCAATTTGAAACTGACACCAAGAGAAGGAAAAAAATACCAGACTTTCTAACACGAGCGAAAAAGATACCTTGGTTCCTAAAATTAAAGACCTGTATTTATAGCATTTTTTCTAATATCACAATAACTGAGTGAATGGGCACCAATGCCAATTGGCACGTGTAACAGCTGACGACTGGGCTATGTCTGTTGGGTAGGGGGGGAAGGGGAACTGTAAAACCGACACATGACACCTGCAGACACAAGTGCGTCAAGACACATGACACAAGAACACGAAGGACGGAATTTTCTCACGTGGTTCTGAGTTGGCTACTGGCATGACTGAAATGCTTAAATCGACTAATTAGAGAGAGAAAAGCCCCATTTCCTTGTCTGTAAGACTTAACAGGTGCATAACAGGTATATCAACAGTTGTACGGAGTAAGATAAAAAGATCATGTGGTAGAGACTGCAGACTATCAACTCTGGAGAAGCCGCCTGACTCAAAATAACAAAAACAGAACTTGGTCCAAGTGTACACCAGCCTCTTAGGAAGGGAATATTTCCCTCCACAGAAAAATTTTCATTCATTTTCTTTGTTTCTCCCAAGGAATGTTCGTGCCATCGTCATACGGGAAGACTGAGCGAATCTGCACATAAACTATTTGTCAGAACTTACGTAACTACAGGCGTTGGTTGAACAGTCAGTCATGCTAGTCATCCAGTTCCAACTTACCTGTCAAAGAAAAGAAATTCACTGTAATGGACTAGTAACAGAATACACAGTTCAAATAAATTATCATATAGGCTATATATGTATATAGTATCATTGTACACACTGCATACACATATTACACACTTTATATATATATATATAATATATATATATATATATATATATATATATATATATATATATATATAATAATATATATATATATATATATATATATATATATATATATATATATATATATTATATAATATATATATATATATATATATATATATATATATATATATACACATACATACACACACACAGCTGAATCACGAAAATATGGAACGTGATGAATATATATAAATAAAGACAAAAGCCATTGCTAAGTAAAGGACGACAGTCAAAGGCCTCACAGCACTCCATTGTTTCTCTTTCCTTCATGGATTTTGTCTTTACACACACACACACACATATATATACACACAAATAATGAACACATGAGTGCGTGCTTCCCAGAAATAAATTTCTGACTCACGCCGGAAACGAACCTCCAAGTCTCCCGAGTGACAGGCCAAGGCGGTAGCAACTGAACTTGGTTTATAATAAAGAACTCCTGGACTTATCTCAATATTATATCTCCTACTTAATTTCCTTGTAGAAAATCCTTACAACCTCATGCAAAACATCCTTATCCTGTCTTGTCCTGCTTCAAATGATAAAGGGGGTTGTGGTTACCTTAGTGAATGAGGGTAATACTGAATGGAAAACCAGGAATGCCTAATTCCTATTTTAATCCACCAAAGAACCTTTTATTGGAGCTCAGAATAACAGAATACGTACGTTCCGCTTCATCGTCTGCATAATCCGTGCGAAATAAGAATTCGAGGAAGCGATAAAGTCTTTAAATATAGAGAATATCTTTCTACTGCTACACGCATAGACACAATTGATAACCGCCATTTTAAAAGGGGCAATTCAAGCCTTACACGAAACCTCATTTAATGGACACCACTTAGCTTCGTCCTGAAGTCGTGTCTCTGGGGTCGTTTGTTGCATCCAGACATATGAGAGAGAGAGAGAGAGAGAGAGAGAGAGAGAGAGAGAGAGAGAGAGAGAGAGAGAGAGAGAGAGAGAGAATGTTTACACATTTACACATATATGTATATATATATTTATATATAAATATGTATACATGTATATAAATAATTACACACACACACATATATATATATATATATATATATATATATAGAGAGAGAGAGAGAGAGAGAGAGAGAGAGAGAGAGAATCTGGCCGTGAAATTTAAGAGGACTCCTTTGTGCCGCATCTGAGTGGCAGAACTTGGCACCGTGAAAGCACGTAAATGCCAAAGCGAAGGCAGTTGTAAAACGCCCCGAATGCTTGCTGTTCTTGGAGTGTGCGTGCAAAGGCAAGCAATGGGGAAATCCCTAGGGATATAAATTGAGTCAAGGACAGGGATTTAAAATAACACTTAATTCGTGATCAGGTGATATCCACTAATGAATCTTGGCAATGTCGTTACACGACTGAGCTAATATATGCTTGACAATATATATATATATATATATATATATATATATATATATATATATATATATATATATATATAGAGAGAGAGAGAGAGAGAGAGAGAGAGAGAGAGAGAGAGAGAGAGAGAGAGAGAGAGATAGTGCAAGCACACACCTACATCAAATGTAATTGTGTTTAGCCTAAACCTCAGTGATTAATGTAATCAGTATATTTTGTCGCCTAAGAGTTTTATCAAGGATGAAAGCTACGAACAGGACATCAATATATGCTCAATAACATTCAATTATTGCCCTTAAGGCAATGAAACCTTTGCAGTTCCGTCAGATTTCCAAATCTTTTCAAATTATATGGTGGCGTGATATTTAACAATGCAGCCAATGACAATTCTAAATTGGCAGTAACACAACGATATTACGAGAGTCTAGGATTCAGTCCGCCATATTTCAGTACATTACCCAGTGATTATCGAGTCTCGCAGTGACACAGAAATGCCATAAAAAAGGAATAATTGTGACGTGACTATTTGCCAACATTATCTTAGGAAACAATTCTATGGTTACTAGTTGCCATATTTCAGTACATAAGCCAGTACTTATCGAGTCTGACAGTCTCAGAAACGCAATATATATAAAAGGAATAACTGTGACATCATGAACATTTGCCAACATTATCTTCAGAAACAATTCTATGGTTCCTAGTTGCCATATTTCAGTACATTAGCCAATACTTATCGAGTCTGATAGGGTTTCAGAAATGCATTATATAAAAGGAATAATAACATCATGAACATTTGCCAAAATTATCTTCAGAAACAATTCTATGGTTCCTAGTTGCCGTATTTCAGTACATAGCCAGCACTTAACGAGTCTGACAGGGTCTCAGAAACGCAATATATAAAAGGAATAGTAACATCATGAATATTTGCCAAAATTATCTTAAAAAAACGATATTTGAGATTACGCAAAGATTCCCAAACTATATAAGGCTGTAAATTATAAACTGGAATTGGAATATACAATTTGTGCCCAATGCCAAGCGCTCGGACGTATGAGGTCAGTCAGCGCTTGAAAATAATGTTGAAACAATTGTCAGGAGAGGGTGGAAAGTATGATGGAAGAAAGAGAATAAGAACGGAGTTATAGTAAAAAAGGAATGAAAGGGGTTGCAGCTAGGGGTCGAAGGGACGCTGCAAAGAATCTACACTAATGTCCACAGTGCACTGCGTGCGGTGCACTGACAGCACTATCCACTCCTAAGGGATACAAATTATGAAGGATGATAACAATATACTTAACAAATCATGCGATGAACTTCTTCCTCCTTCATATGGGCAGAATCATTTCAGTCACTTAAAATGACGACATGAAAGCCTTATAGTTTGCGGACCACTTAAACTAATAATCAACTTCTTGTTAATTAAGAAACACTGAAATTCATCCAAACAAAATAAAAGGGAATTCCTCTGGGTTCTGCACTGGACAGTAACTCAGTTTCATTCCTATTTGTTTTGCGAGCGTTATCGCTCGAGAAACGTTGCAGAGACGCGCAAAAGCTCAACAACAATAGCAATAACAATTATACCTACCACCACACGAGTTGGTTCTTTTGCAATCTCACACTAACCGTGAGTTGCACCGCGATAAAAACGTTACAGTTGATTCAGATGGTTCAGGAGGAGATCTCTTAGGCTTCAGAACAACGGGAACATCTGGATTGGGTACGCGTTATCACAACAAAGGCATGGCAATGATATTAATAAATAAAATTTTGAGTTATCCCGTCTTTATATTAAACATTTTGGATGTGATGAATGCTACGTAAGATTTCATAACTGATTATGAAAGAATCAGAGCTGGAGCCATCTCAGAATCAGCGTGGTTTTTAGGTGATAGGAGTCCAGAAAAAGCTGGGGAACAGAATGTAATGGAATACAGAATTGAGGCCGAAGGCCAGGCGTTGGGACCTATGAGGTCATTCAGCGCGAAACTGAGAGTAAGTAGGTTTGAAAGGTGTAGCAGGAGGAAGACTATGAATCAATTGTTGGGAGAGGATGGGAAGTCAGATGGAACAAAGAAAACACGAATGGATGCACAGTAAAATAAAAGGGGTTGCAGCTAGGGGCCGATGGAACGCTGCAAAGAACCTTACGCAATGCATACAGTGCACCGCGTGAGGTGCACTGACGGCAAAAACGCCACACGGGGGAAAAAACATGGGGAGTTAGAAGTACACACAAATATTGTAAATAAAAACTTAAAAAAAAAAAAAATAATACTGGACGAAAAGCTTGACGAGTCTAAATTCGAATAGGGGTTTTTTTTCTAGTCCACTTGGAATCAGGCAACCTCGGAATCCAGTTCCTAGAATACAGGAGGCTATAAAAGTTCATCCGATTCCTGTTTACTCTTATATATTCATGGAATCTGGAATAAGAGAATTCAGTGGAAGAACCAACAGCAGCTCTGGATATCTGAACACAATTCTGACTTGTTGAGGGGAAAGGGGGGCGGGGTGAGTTTTTTCTTTATGAAAGACAAAATATTTTATTTTGCACCCTGAGAAAATGGAAAGGTCGGGGGGGGGGGGGGTCACCGCAAGAAATACTAGGTAAAGTGACAAGTGCACTTTTCTTACAAAAGACAGTCATTAGCCATGTCACTTCACACACCCATCCTAAAACAATATTTTTTTTTTACTACAAAGGCTTTTTAAGTCTGATAAGGCATTCATTCATTTTGAAGACTTCTCGTCGAAATATCCCACCTGACGAATTCTATATACAGCATGTACAATTGTTTGTCTATAGGCAATTGACATTCTCTGAATATTGGTACGAAAATCTATACAAAATCAGTAATGTATGTTATATATGAATCATATATATATATTTGTATATATAATGTGTATATGTATTACATATGTACATTCATAGATACATAATATATATACAATAAGAACATTCAGGCAGTGATTTCAATTTTTACAATATATGCACCTTATTAAAACAAATCCATTACTCAGGTAAGGATTCCTTGTGTCCTTCCAGCTGTGGTCTATAATATCAGTGATTCCGTACAACCAAAACAGCGTTATGAAAATGTATGCACGATGAGGCCAACTGAATTAAACCACAAATACACAGAATTTATCCTTTCCATTCCAATCACCTCAAAATATTCTCAACATAACTTGCAACACAGGAATTATTAGAAACTCACAAGTCAACAAAATGTGAATTGGTATACCAAAGTGATTTAAACATGAAGAGACGCTACTTTTCTAAAGAAAGCTTGCAACGCAGCACTCATCAAAAACTCACGAGTCATTAAAATTGTGAACTGATATACCAACATGAAGTCATCAAAATTTTCAACTGATATACCAACATGAAGTCATCAAAATTTTCAACTGATATACCAACATGAAGTCATCAAAATTTTCAACTGATATACCAACATGAAGTCATCAAAATTTTCAACTGATATACCAACATGAAGTCATCAAAATTTTCAACTGATATACCAACATGAAGTCATCAAAATTTTCAACTGATATACCAACATGAAGTCATCAAAATTTTCAAATGATATACCAACATGAAGTCATCAAAATTTTCAAATGATATACCAACATGAAGTCATCAAAATTTTCAACTGATATACCAACATGAAGTCATCAAAATTTTCAAATGATATACCAATATGAAGTCATCAAAATTTTCAACTGATATACCAACATGAAGTCATCAAAACTGTGAACTGAAATACTAATATGAAGTCATCAAAATTTTGAGCTGATATAACATCATGAAGTCATCAAAAAAGTGAACTGATATACCATCATGAAGTCATCAAAAATTTCAACTGATATACCAACATGAAGTCATCAAAATTTTCAACTGATATACCAACATGAATTCATCAAAATTTTCAACTGATATACCAAAATGAAGTCATCAAAATTCTGAACTGATATATCAACATTTACTCATCAAAACTGTGAACTGATATACCAAAATGAAGTTATCAAAATTGTGAACTGATATTCCACCAAGAATTCATCAAAACTGTGAAGTGATATACCAACATGAAGTCATAAAAATTGGTAACTGATATACCAACATGAATTCATCAAAACTGTGAACTGATATTCCAACATGATGTCATCAAAATTGTGAACTCATATACTAACACGTAGTTATCAAAATTCTGAACTGACATTACCCACATGAAATCATCAAAAATGGTAATTGATATACCAACATGATGTCATCAAAATTGTGAACTGATATACTAACACGAAGTTATCAAAATTCTGAACTGACATTACCCACATGAAATCATCAAAAATGGTAACTGATATACCAATACGAATTCATCAAAACTCTGAACTGATGTACCAACATGAAATTAAAAAAATACGAAATGGCACACAAACATGCATTACACATGAAGAGAGGCACCTGGATTTCATTTTGAAATTCCCATTAAAGGTCTCTGTCCGAGTTCAATATTCACTTGGGGCTCGCTCGCAAAGCCATCACTATGAGGCAGAGAAATCCCCCACTGATCTCTGCGGATTTCCCAGCCATTACGTGTCAGCACACCACCAGAAGGAAGCAATCTTTCTTGCTTACGTAATCTGAAGGAACTCAGCGCATGAATACACAAAACACACACACATTATATATATATATATATATATATATATATATATATATATATATATATATATATATATATATATATATATATATATATATGTGTGTGTGTGTGTGTGTGCGTGTATTAACTACCTGACGCTGACGCAAAAAGTAAAACAGGAGGTACTCTTAGGATAGACAGAACGGAAGTGAATTTTCAT
>NC_089765.1:11380875-11403375 GCF_040412425.1 Macrobrachium rosenbergii | reverse complement strand
GCTGCAATATGGTATGTTTGATGAATGGAGGGTGGGTGATCAACATACCAATTTTCAGCCCTATAGCCTCAGTAGCTTTTAAGATCTGTGAGCGCACAGGAAAAAGTGCGGACAGAATATAGTGCGGACGGACAGACAAAGCCGGCGCAATAGTTTTCTTTTACAAACTAAAAGTGGATGTTGCGCATTTTGTCCAGTTTTTCCCCAGCAGCGGATACGAAGATAAATATATCCGGGATCTAACATTTATATATTTTTTTAAACTGGTCACCGATAATATCAAACAACACTGATATGATTCACAGGGAGGCGATGATAGCTCTGGCTTCTGACGGAAAAAAAAAAAAATAAATAAAAGATAACTGTTATCCCTCGGCATGACAAACAGATAACCAACAACTCCATTTGTCGTTCTCGCTGGACAATTTGATAGCCGGTGGCATAGGAACATTTTGTATCGTATCTTTTGCATTACTGGGTATCGTAAAGAGTGGAATTTAGGTAAAAGGCCAAGCGGTGAGACCTATGAACTCATTCAGCGCTGAAACGGAAACTGACGGTAAAAAAGGTCTGAAAGGTGTAACAGGAGGAAAACCTCAGAGCAGTTGCATTGAGGGTGGAAAGGCAGCTGGTAGGAAGAAATTACGAACGGAGGTACAGGAAAATGAATGAAAAACATTGCAGCAAGGGGCGAAGGCAAGCTACACAGACCCTTAAGTAATGCCTACAGTGCATCACGTGAGGTGCACTGATGGCAATGCCCCCCTAGGGGAGAACCCGACAAAGATGTTATTCCACAAATAAAATAGCATTCTGAAGTTCCTAACGATAGAAACACGTTCTGAAGCCCCGACCAACAACAATGAAAGCAGAGCCACAACGAGAAGCCAAAAGGGTGACCTAGATAAGAAACTCCTGCTGAACAAACAGACATATTACTAAAAACGAACAGTTACATACTTCATAAAAATACAATCGAAAGCATTATAAGCAACACGCGACCAACCTTCCAGCATCAAAGACGAAAAGAGGCTAAAGGCAGAAAACAAGACGCACAGAGAAAGACAGAAATTCAGGCACGAGGGACGAACAGAGACGAACGAAAATATTAGCCTCTATGACTTCACATAAAATTCCAAATAAGGTAGGCTTGTTTTTGCTGTTAAATGCTATTGCACTAAACGTTAATAATGCACAGAATACGCCGTAGCAGCGCGAAAGTAAGAACTCAGATATAAAAAATGAGTTAAAAACACTTTCACCGAAGAATTGTCTACCAGAAAGGTGAAATTAAAGTACTCTCAAAATAATTTTTCACTGAGGAGTTTTCTGCCGAAAAGGTGAATTTAAAAAAAAAAAAAAAATCAAAATAGTTTGGAAGCTTCAATTTCATGTTAATGGCCCCTTTGGTGGGCTAGCTCCGTATGAATAGTGATCATCTTCTGAATAATAATAATAATAATAATAAAAATAATAATAATAATAATAATAATAATAATAATAATAATAATTAGACCACAGATAAGCCGATGGCCCACCGTTGCATCTGATGCTTCTGAATTTTTGACAGTACATGGTGTTATCATGACAGCAGACACACAGAAAGACAGGAAGACACAGGAAGAAAGACAGGAAGACACAGGAAGAAAGACAGAAAGACAGAGGAAGAAAGACAGAAAGACACAGGAAGAAAGACAGGAAGACACAGGAAGAAAGACAGGAAGACACAGGAAGAAAGACAGAGGAAGAAAGACAGAAAGACAGGAAGACACAGGAAGAAAGACAGAAAGACAGGAAGACACAGGAAGAAAGACAGAAAGACAGGAAGACACAGGAAGAAAGACAGAAAGACAGGAAGACACAGGAAGAAAGACAGGAAGACACAGGAAGAAAGACAGAAAGACACAGGAAGAAAGACAGAAAGACAGGAAGACACAGGAAGAACGACAGAAAGACACAGGAAGAAAGACAGAAAGACAGGAAGACACAGGAAGAAAGACAGAAAGACAGGAAGACACAGGAAGAAAGACAGGAAGACACAGGAAGAAAGACAGAAAGACACAGGAAGAAAGACAGAAAGACACAGGAAGAAAGACAGAAAGACACAGGAAGACATACAGACAGACACACACACACACACACAACCCAGTGAGAGTCGAATTATCGGGAAATGGGCGGGGCCAAAAGAGGTCCGAATGGATCGCAGATGAAACAACATCCAAAATCTGCATAACGATGTTGAGGCCAACTGTCGGGCCTCTTAGCAAGGCATTAAGCCTGTTAACAAACGACAACAAAAATGATGCTTCGTTGCTTCATCAATTGTTTGTCGTGGTTTAATGAAATTGATGTTTTTTGTGGTTTAACAAAATACTTTCTTATTTTCGAATAATATTTAAACGGACTTCAAGCCCCCCAAAATTAAAAATATTCAAGCTGAGAAAAAAGATTAGTCTAATATAATTTGGGTTTAATACAATAGTTTTGTTTTGGTTTTGTTTTAACAAAATACTTCGATATTTCCTAATAATATCTAAACAAACTTCATGCTCAAAAATTCAAATATCCAAACTGAAAAAAATTAGATTAATTAAAATATACTGTAAATTTGGCTTAAAACAATAATGGATTTTTTGTGTTTTAATAAAATACTTCTATATTTTCCAGTAATATTTAAACGAACTTCACGCCCCCAATCCAAAAATAAAAAAAAAAAAATTTAACAATCCAGACTGAAAAAGAGAGATTATTAAAATATATAACTGAATATTATTATACCATTATATTAAAACAGTTAAAGCAATAATATACTCAAGAGCTTCTGCAGGCAAACAAATACCTCAGTGCTTGTCTATTTATCTCAGTCTATCTAATACGTAAGTGGCGTAGCCATTTAGAGGAATGCTTGACACATCTTTGCAAGGTCCGGGGTTCGAGCTTGGCCTGAAACTCACCAGTCGACCCAAATGCAAATGGGTACCAACGTCAGCTGGGGTTAAAAAAATATGTATGTGTATATATATATATTATATATATATCTACCCTTCACCAATATCAAACGCTTTGAATTATGAACACTTTCCCGGACCGTTCATTCTCCGTTCTCTCCACTTGACCGAATCACCTGAGCATTTTCTTCTACCTTTGCATCTTACCACTTTTGCATCTTACCTACGATTGTCTTTTTTACTACATTATCGTATTTCAGCCCTTCTCATTCCCCATATACAATGGGAAGAATTTATCACGACAGTTTCATCTTTTCAAATGAAATACAACCTCGTTACTTGATACGCCTGAGATCAAGCTCTCACATATTACATCTATTCCAAAATGCATAGATGGATTCCCAACTTCATTCGTTCAACATACATACTAATATCGACTGCTTCCTTGCCCTAGCTTCACACTAATATCAACTGCTTCCTTACCCTAGCTTCATACTAAACGTCAATGGCTTCCTTGCCCTAGCTTCATACTAATACCAATGGCTTCCTTGCCCTAGCTTCATACTAATATCAATTGCTTCCTTGCCCTAGCTTCATACTAATATCAATTGCTTCCTTGCCCTAGCTTCTTACTAATATCAAATGCTTCCTTGCCCTAGCTTCATACTAATATCAAATGCTTCCTTGCCCTATCTTCTATTTGCAATCTAATCTTTACTCTCACTAGCATTCTCTTTCAACCTTCCTTACTTTTAAATTCGTCAGTCATTCCCCGACCCATATTTATACTAACTAATAATAATTTTTAATATACAGCCCAGGCTTAGTAAGACCATAAAAATATCAATCTAACTATCCTTATCCACTTGGTAGAGAAAATAAGCGAGAGAAGTACAAATTATTATTACTATTATTCAGAAGATGAAGAACACTCTTCATATGGAACAAGCCAACCACAGGGGCCATTGACTTGAAACTCAAGCTTCCGAAGAATATTAAGGTGTTCATTCGAAAGCATTAACAGAAAGGTAAATGGAAATACAGAAAGAGGATATTAGTTATTAGAAAAACTGACAGACTAACATATCAATAATAATTAGATAAAATTGTAAGTTAATCATTAAAATACTAGGAGAATTGTATTAGAGTGGCAATGCATTGCATCTTCGCTTGAACTTCTGCACGAAATCCTCAGTAGGAAAGCTGTTCTACAGTCCAGCGGTGTGAAGATGAATAAAGGACCTCTGGAACGTTGGAGAAGTTCGACAGCGAGGCACATTTACTGCAAATTGCTAAGGGATCAGTTGTGATTAAGATATCTGTTAAAATACAAATGCAGGAAAAATGACCAGTCAAGTTTCCCTCAGAGCGAACTTCTCTTTCAGGGAGAGTCAAGCGAAGCATTTAGCAGAATTCCTGTCGGACTTCTGCAGTCTGCTTGCGAAGACAAAAACGCCTGCAAAACCTTTAACGATGATGGACGCTATGGGTACAACTTCGCACGCAGAATGTTATTTCTGGACGACGGCAAAAAAGTAACAGCAATTGAAAATAGGTAAAATACTGAGGAAAAAGGAAATCACTTTATTGAATATTTCTACTGACAAAATGGTAAATAAATAGTAATATTATGACAAAATTTAATGAAGCAACAAATAAACGGAAAACATGAAAATTATCATATATTTAAAAACAAGAGAGAGAGAGAGAGAGAGAGAGAGAGAGAGAGAGAGAGAGAGAGAGAGAGAGAGAGAGAGAGATCAACAATAAAGAAGGGACAAATTGCCTGAAGAACTGAGAGAGAGAGAGAGAGAGAGAGAGAGAGAGAGAGAGAGAGAGAGAGAGAGAGAGAGAGAGAGAGAGAGAGAGAGAAGTCAACAATAAAGATGGGTTTCAAATTTGCCTGAAGAATTGAGAGAGAGAGAGAGAGAGAGAGAGAGAGAGAGAGAGAGAGAGAGAGAAATTGCCTGAAGAATTGGGCATCGACCAGATAAAAGAGCCAATACACCTGGGGGGGCGGAGAGATAAGACCCCCGGGGTTCATTTAATGGGTTCTGGAAAGTAATTCACTGCACCCTGGGACGATGATTTCAGGCACTCCAGAGAGCACTGAAGAGACGTGGTATAAGGAAAAATGGTCCTATATATTTTTCCTAACTGTTATTCAACACCTTCACTTTCTAATGCACATATATGTGTATGTATGCATGTGTATAATTTATGTATATATATATATATAATATATATATATATGTATATATATAATAATATATATATATATATATATATATATAAAACATACATATATAAATGTATATTTATATATATGCATATATAATATATATATAAATACATAAATATATATATAAAACATACATATATATATGCATATATAAAAATATAAATACATAAATATTATATTCAACTACAAATATCGTTTTTAATTTCAGCTACAAATGTCGTTATTTCAATTCGCTATTTCGGGAATATCCCCGAAGGAGAATTATATAACTGATAAATGGATCGGTACTGAAGAGTCTCGAACCTCGACCCAGTATCTTCCAACGACTCTAGTCGACGGTCAAACCACTGAGCCACCTGCCGTAATTGCTTTCCCATCGAGAGCGAGGAAATTGTATTTACCGTCGATATTAACCCACCTCCACCGTGACAGCTAATTTGTAGCTTAATGATTGTATATAAATCACGGTGTGATAAGAATTTCATAAGAAGAGCTACGTGTTCCAAACGTACCAATTAGCTATCACGGTGGAGGTGGGCTTATGCCGACGCTGAGTACAATGTATGTATATATATATAATGTATATGTATGTGCATTCAAATATATATATATATATATATATATATATATATATATATATATATATATATATATATGTGGGACTGAAGTGTGTATATTTTTTATATTTGCATGTGGCTATCTATATTCAATTCTATGTTGGTTCATAGATTCGTGTGTTAGACTGAATATTCACCAGTGCTGTAAATTTTATTGGGACTCAAAGAACTTTGTCATTATTTTTAAACCATATTTTTAATCTTTTTGGATTTCTGTTCGTTATAGAAGTTCACATATATATATATATATATATATATATATATATATATATATATATATATATATATATATTCAAGAAAACTGTCCTCAAGGTAATATATTTTCAATTGTAGTTGAAAGTCCTGCGTCCCGTGGGGTGGACTTATTATCACAGTCCCCTTCATATATATATATATACGTTTATATATCTGATATATATGAATATATATATATATATATATATATATATATATATATATATATATATATTTATATATATATATTATATATATATTTATATATATATATATATATATATATATAGATATATATATATATATATATATATATATATATATATATATTTATTGTAAGAAAACTAGAACCGCTCTCGCTCCCGGGAAGATAGCAAACTGCTTGGAGCAGAACCTCACCAGGAAAAAGAATGGTTCGAGAGAAAGAGAAAGAGGAAAAGAGGTGCGTGGGATTCGCTTGCCTTATCAACCTCATCTCCTCCAATCAAACCCCCTCATGGGAGGAGGAGGAGGAGGAGGAGGAGGAGGAGGAGGAGGAAACAAGGCAAGATCCTCCCGAATATTGCTCATATTACGAAGCTGTTGCTCATATAATGGAGCCGACTCTTGTGTGGGGATGATACACACATGGTCGTGTATATATATGTATATATACTGTATATAATGTTTTGGGTTTGACGCAACAAAATGATGCAATAACAATTTAGGAATGAGAAAATGAAAGACTGGAAGCATATATCTGCACTACCAAAGAAATGAATGTCACGACTATTTGATACATGATTAAATGATTAATATTATGAATATCACTTCTATTTACAACAAGATTAAAGCATGCGAAGCGATAATAATAATAATAATAATAATAATAATAATAATAATAATAATAATAATAATAATAATAATAAACTAGTGACACTACTAATAATAATAGTAATAATTAAAATACCACGATCCCTTCACCACAAACCATGCCCGGCAAGAACAATGGCTTCCGTGCGCCCTCAATTCCAACCGAACTTTTCCCCACAAAAGACGTCCCGCCTTCGCGATTTCAAAAGGAAGACTTCAATATTCATCCCCGAAAGGCCTACGGGGGAATATGAAGGCCCCTGGAACCTTTCCACCGCCACCTACCCCCCGGGGAAAGGCCACAGTCCTCGAAAAACATGAATATTATGACGTGCGGTTTATATGCTTTCACGCTCAATGGCTTGGAATTCGGAATTCGGAATTAGGAATTGGAATATGAATTGGGTCAAAGGCCAACCGCTTGGACCTATGAGGTCCTTCAGCGCTGATACTGAGAGTACTCGTATAAAGGTTTGAAAGGTGTAACAGGTCAGATGGAAGAAAGAATGTGATTGGAGGTACAGTAAAAGGAATGAAAGGGGTTGGAGCTCGGGGCCGAAGAGACGCTGCAGAGAGCCTCAACTAATGCCTACAGTACACCGCGTGAGTTGCACCGACGGCACTACTCCCCTGTGGCTCATCCATATGGGAAATATCTAAAGACATTAAAATGCCAAGTGATCTTATGGCTAGGGTTTATGATTCCCTAATAAAACAAGTTTTCTGTACAGCGTATAATCAAGGCCACCGAAAAAAGATCTATGTTTCGGTGGTCTCGGTATAATGCTGTATGAGCCGCAGCCCATGAAACTTTAACCAAGGGCCGGTGGTGGCCTGGCCTTCGTCGTTGCCAGGTGCACGATTATGGCTAACTTTAACTTTAAATAAAATGAAAACTACTGAGGCTAGAAGGCTGCAATTTGGTAAGTATGATGATTGGAGGGTGGATGATCAACATACCAATTTGCAGCCCTCTAGCCTCAGTAGTTTTTACGACCTGAGGGTGGTCAGAAAAATTGCGGTCAGACAGACAACGCCTTTTTCAGAAAACTAAAAAGGTAAGAAGACAAAAGTAAGATACACGAGAACTCCTTAGCAATACAATTTTCATGACCACAACAAAAACAACAACACAAATAAAGAAGTAAATAGAGTCAGATATCCAAAAATTTTTAAAAAAATAAGATCTCAAAATCTCTCGAGTAATGGCCCTCATACCTCGCAAAATGTTTACCCAGCCCTTCCCAAAGAGAAAATAGCTTTTGCAGTTCACGCAGGACCGGAAGGAGGTCACCCAGAAGTTTTGTAGCTGGAAAGGTCAAAGTCACAGACGCAGATACTACGGCCTTTGTCGAGAGCTTTGCATATTCATGAACTCCTGTTACTGTGGCCGGAACGTCAAACGAGAGAATCCTGAACTGGAATTGGAATATAAAATTTTGGCCGAAGGGTAAGCGCTGGGACCTACGAGGGCATTCAGCGCTGAAAGGAAAACTGTGAGCAAAGGAGGCTTGAAAGGTGTTACAAGGGGAAAACCTCGCAGTTGCACTATGAGACAATTGTTAGAAGAGGGTGGAAAGTAGGAGGGAAGAATGAATATGAATGGAGGTACAGTCAAATGAATGAAAAGGGTTGCAGCTAAGGGCCTAAGGAAGGGACGCTACTAAGACCCTTAAGTAATGCACCGCATGAGGTGCGCTGACGACATAATCCCGCCCACGGGGTATCAATGAAATAACCCCTCGTGAGACAGCCAGTTCCAAATATATTCTGAGAGTTCCAAACTTTGGATGGCCTGTATCAGTGACTCTTTCATTTCTCTACTGCCAAACTTTGGCCTGGTTTTGCTTTACCTTTTCCTGATTATAATAATCTCTCTTCTATGAAGCAGAGGGTTAGCTGGCTCCTATAAGGAGCCGACAAAATCCACCTTCTCCCTCTCATTCATCTCTCGTTTCTGCGAAGCTTGAGCTTAGTTTTACGGCCACCAGTTTCTAAGTTCAGAAACCTAGCCACTGGAGGAGGGCAGGACAGCCCTAGTAAGTGTCGGTCCCGTGCCCGGATGAATAATGAGGGTTGGAGTCAGGAAGGGCATCAGAAGGAAGGATGAAGATGTTGCATGGGAGAAAGGTTTAAAGTCCAGGATGCACTGGGCAGAAGAAAGGTGGAGAGGGTTGACGCGACAGCGACCCCACGCTTAGAAGTGAGGCAAGCTGAAGAAGAAGAAGAAGAAGAAGAAGAAGAAGAAGAAGAAGAAGAAGAAGAAGAAGAAGAAGAAGAAGAAGAAGAAGAAGAAGAGTCTGGAAGGGCATCCGTCAGTAAAAACTCTGCCAAAACCAGTTATGAAATGTGCAGTTCAAGATAGAAACAGCTGTAGGTTTTGGTTTGACTGATGACATCTGCTCAAGAACCAAGCACTGGGGCACTTGCCGCTTTAGTGGACGCAGAGCAAGACTGAAGAAAGGAGGCGGGAATGGAGACAAGGCAAAGTTCAAAAGTGGGTGCAGCTAGGGGCCGAAGGGACACTGCAAGCAACCTTTAGTAATGCCTACAATGCACCACGAGAGGTTCGCTGACGGCACTACCCTCAACGCGAGCAGCTATAGTAGGCTCATTAAAAACAGCGACCCCAAGTACGAATTTGGACGAGAAGAATATGTAGCAGTGTCTGAACTAAAACCTATGATAGGGCTACTTGATTACTGAATATATATTCCTGTTTGCAATTCATAAAGGCAGGATTTTGTACAAGGCTAAATTTTAACACAAAGAACACTTACCAACAAATGGATGTCTACTCCATTTGCTACATAAGGACTAGATCACTTTTCCCTACGCTCTTCTTCACATACAGGTATGAATCTCACATCTTCACATGCAGGTACGAATATTCATACCTAGGTTTAAAAAGTCTCGTCTAGCCTGACAGATTCCAACTGTCCAGAACCACTCCAATTTTTCCCCTAAAGCCTTTCATTTTTTTTCTTTCACAGTACCCTTCTCCCAACTTACAAAAACATTTCAGTCCTATTCCTTTCTCCCAGAGAAGAAAGAAGGCTTCCAGAGTTTCAGCAGAGTACAGGAATCGAAGACAAAAAAAAAAAAAAAAAAAAAAAAAAAAAAAAAAGTGAATGCAAGGGGAAACAAACAATGGTGGATGTATTGTGAAAACATTACAAAGATGCAACTTGGTCGCAAGTGCTATGGCAATTTATACTCCCATTCAGGAACGAGGTTCTGTTTGGGAATTCAAACTCCTGCCACACTAGTGGATCCGGGGGGTGGGTGGGGGGGCACCTGGGCACGTGGCCCCCCCCATGAAAAATAATGATAAAATAATAATTTTGAAGATTTGTTATTATAATTATGAAAACCAACAGACAAAATAAATTAGGTGTAATATTACTAGCGTTAAAAACTTCCCATGAGGAAAGGTTTACCTCGGCAGAGAGAGAGAGAGAGAGAGAGAAAGAGAGAGAGAGAGAGAGAGTATTCAGCACAACCAATCACAGCATAATTTGTGTAATTATCTGGAGAGAGAGAGAGAGAGAGAGACCAATCACAGCATAATTTGAGAGAGAGAGAGAGAGAGAGAGAGAGAGAGTATGTATACAGCGCAACCAATAACAAATGCATCTCGTCGCAGATCGCACAGCATATTTGTGTAATAATCTGGAGAGAGAGAGAGAGAGAGAGAGAGAGAGAGAGAGAGAGAGAGAGAGAGAGAGAGAGAGAGAGAGAGAGAGTTTAAAAAATGATTTCGAAGCAAAAAACCCAGCAGCATCAAGGAAACCATTTACCCAGACGTGCAACATTTTTTTCACCAGTTCCTGCAACATTTTTGCGAACTTCCTTCTCTCTCTCTCTCTCTCTCTCTCTCTCTCTCTCTCTTCAGGAAATTAACAAATAAAATAAAAGCTTTTAAGGCGAGAGGAACCTTTAAGAGTATGAAACGGCGTTTCAGCATAAAAATGCAAATTTTTAAAACATAAGAATCTCTCTCTCTCTTGTACAATTCTCCTTGCATTTTAATACATTTTTATCTATTTATTAACCTATTAATTTATTTTTTCTTTCTTTTAATAAGTGGTATCTTCTCTTTCTATATTTCCCTTTACTTTCTGTTACTTTTTTTCTGATGAACATCATAATATTCTTTGGAAGCTTCATTTGCAAGTCAATGGTCCCTGTGGTGGGCTCGTTCCATATGATTGGGGTTCATCTTCTGAATAATAATAATATTAATAATAATAATTTCAAGTCACTGGCCCCTGTGGGCTTATGCCATATGAATAGGGTTCATCTTCTGAATAATAATAATAATAATAATAATAATAATAATAATAATAATAATAATAATAATTTTATTTTCAAGTCAAGGGCCCCAGTGGGCTCATTCCATATGAATAGGGTTCATCTTCTGAATAATAATAATAATAATAATAATAATAATAATAATAATAATAATAATAATAATAATAATATTTCACAGAAATGCTATAAACAAAAAAAATCGTTCCTTTAAGTACCATTTATCCTGACCCGGAGCCACTAAGGACAGACATTAAGTGCTGAATAGGCACGCAGGATCCCCAATACAGCGATTCTCAGTGACATCAATATTTTTATGGCACTCAATGGAAGCTAAGTGCCATTTTCACGGACGCTGATCAGCAATTAAAAGACGAAAATGTCAGCTGATGGAAGCTTCATCACCACGCAGTGAAAGGACAATGTGTGTGTGATGAACTAAAATGAAGTGAAATTTCATGTGCGTGAAGAAAAGATAATTTCCACATTCTCTTCAAAACAAGTAATGGCTGCAAAGTCATTGCAGAACAGAATATACAATTTAGGGCGAAGGCCAAGTATAATGAAAGTTGTGGGTTCCGCAATCACAGTATTCATCTGACTAAGCCTTTGCTTAACGACTTACCCAACGCAAAATGACAAGATTGTCAGGTTTCATCTGAAAACTATTCAAGCAATGTTCAACCACTGCCTCGTATTCATTCTTCTTCCCGCGTTCCGTTCGCCAAAGCTCTTTCAGGGCTGAATGGCCCTTTCATTCAGAACCTTAATTTTCAGCGAACGTAGAAATACTTTGATCATCTACTTCGGATTCATCTTTTCTGCTTTTAGGATGCAATAAACATATTGCATATCAACGCAGCAAGCGCCCACAGAACTCAGGACTACAGTGACGCGCATTAAAACCACACGGCCATCAAGTGAGGTATATATATATATATATATATATATATATATATATATATATATATATATATATTATATATATATATATATATATATATATATGTTTTCACCCATTTTGCTCTTCCAGTCTTAAGAAGGCGATGGTGTAGGCAGCAGTTTCCTAACGCTAACGGTAAATTGTTTCACACTGTCTTCTACAACTCACATCCCCCCAAAATAAGTCAGTAGCTGTTACAATATACTGCACAGGCTTCTCAGTTCCAGAGGTCCTTTGTTCCTCACACCGCTGGACTGTGGAACAGCCTCCCTGAGGACTTCGTGCAACTGGAACTTCAGAAGTTCAAGCGAAGATGCAATGCATTTCTACCCTTATACAGTTCTCTTGTATCTTAATAATCTATTTACATATTTATTTATCTGTTTATTAATTTGTTATTTTATCTGTTTTTCTAATAAGTGATCTCCTCTTTCTGTATTTCCCATTACCTTCTGCCACTTCTTTCCAATGAACACCATAATATTCTTTGGGAGCTCGAATTTCAAGTCAATGGTCCCCGTGGTGGGCTTGTTCCTTATGGATGGAGTTCAACTTCTGAATAATAATAATAATAATAATAATAATAATAATAATAATATATCGACATGCGTGCGTGCACGCCTACCAGAAAATCATTCCTTTCTCTAGTAATAGGCTGTAGATTCACTCATTATTTCTGCAGCAGACGCCAATTTAAACTCAGGTCCCGGGAGAAATCGAAAACCGGGTCTCTTCGAAAAACTATCAAGGTTTAGGAAAATAACACTAAACTTTATAATTGCAGGCGATCGTGGGGCAGTTGGGGGTTCAGAATTCCTCGACTTCACGCGCAAAATGAAGCTCACTAATTGCCGAATGCTTAAGATTACTTACAAGTGTTCATGTACGTTTTATGTCAGTGAGAAAGAGGCATATATGGCCGAAACAGTGCATGAATTACCCGGTTCACTGTCCTGACGTAAATCTGGTCTATTTTGAACAAAAAGATGCAGAATTTGGGCAAATTTCATTATAACCACCACTGTCAATTACCTTGTTCACTGGATATTATTATTATTATTATTATTATTATTATTATTATTATTATTATTATTATTAAGAGGTAAAATAAGAAGATCAGTCAGTCAAAATTTCAGACTTTTCTGATGAGGCTTGGTAGTGCCATTCCTTATTAAAGAGGAGTCAAAAGAGGAATACGAACAGTAATACCGTAAAGTTGAAGAAGTTCAACAGATAAGCGAGAAGAGACAAAATGAAAAAGGTTGACAAGTAAAAGGCAGACAGCAAGGGAACTGGGACCTCTGAGCACCTACAGAAAACCTTTAGTGCAGTCTACAGTGTACCTCGCAAGACACACTGTACACAGTAACCCTCTGATGCCTTCTGAAAGATCCACAGCATTGAAAACACCACCATCTTTCTATTTATGAATGCTTTAGAATCTGTCCATTAATCTTTGCGGATAAAATGTCCCTTTGAACCATACCAAAAGGTTCAACCAGTCCATTTTTCGGCTTATTAATGGCAAGTGGTGGAACAAAGTGTTTCTTATCTATGATGCATGAGACTCATTGGGCAACAACTCTGCTGATTTTTCTTAAACGAAGGAAAAGGAGATAAAACTGGGCATCTTCATCAATTTGATTAACCGCCAGTCTCTTGGACAACAGCATCGATGGAGGTTATTGATTTTCAAGAAATTTAGGCTGTCTAGTCAAACACTAGGCCACTTTCGGACATTCTGTGCTTCAGGCAGTGAAAACAGGGAGTTGGAGTGGTTGAACAGCACGTCGGAGAGGTCCAGAAAATAAATGAGATGATGTACAAATTTCCAAAGGTGTAACTGGGAGAAAACCCTACAATTGTTTTTAGAAGTAACAGTTAGAAGGTTGGGCAACAAGACTGAAGAATGGAAGCGGCAATGGAAGTAAAGTAAAATTTCAATCTGAGAGAGAGAGAGAGAGAGAGAGAGAGAGAGAGAGAGAGAGAGAGAGAGAGAGAGAGAGAGAGAATCTTATTACTGGAGGGTTGGCAATATAAACTGTAAGGGTTGGGGATGTACAAGGGACATTCGAATTAATAAAAAAAATATATTTACGAACGTATAAAAGTGGGAGAAATGTCCCCATTATAAAAAGGGTCTCAGTGAATTGAGGAGGTAAGACATTTAAATTGTACACATTCTCACTTATCTAGCATTCACACTGAATCCAGCAATAATAATAATAATAATAATAATAATAATAATAATAATAATAATAATAATAATAATAATAATAATAATAATAATTGGCAATCACAGAGAAACTGGATCGCCCATGGCTGTCATTTCCACTGTGCAATAATTTTCTGACTTAGTCCCGTCTTTCTAGGACCTCAAACTTCCTCCACAAAAATAGTCAAAACAATGGAATAATCTTTCTGGATATATCTCCATATGTGGCCTTTTTCCGGCAGATAACGGCATAAAGCCTTGTTCTAATATGTTTAGTCCTTAATGTAGTGGGTAGTCTCTGTCTAGAAGATATGTGACCCCCTGAACTTTCTGGTCTTTGGGCTTGGTTCTGGACCAGTGGGCTTTGGCTAAAATTCCCTTATCTATCTATCTATCTGTATATGTATATATATATATATATATATATATATATATATATATATATATATATATATATATATATATATAGAGAGAGAGAGAGAGAGAGAGAGAGAGAGAGAGAGAGAGAGAGAGAGATGTACAAAATCTGGCACTGGCGGACTAGGCTTCTATATGCGATCAGGTGCCAAAAAGGATCAATTTCAAATTACAATATCTTTGCAATTTCTTATTTTCTTACCTTTATACAGGTCAAAGAAAGTAATGAGGAGTTATCATACAATGGCTGCAACTTACCTGCAACAGAAAACAGAAAAATGTTACCAACAATCCACGATATGTGTAAATATTTCAAGATTACAATGAAAAGGACGATATAAATGAAAAAAAAGTTACGGGATCTAAACATTATATCAAAAACAAACCATCAAAATCATATCAGATAAGATGAAATTCATGAGTTCTAGAAAATACTGCATTTTTGAAAAACAGAAAAATATTTAAAGGAAGGCACAAACACATACACACACACAAACACACACACATACATTGCGTACAACCATACGTTGAATTTTATGTATATGTAACATTTTAATAGTTTTAAATATGCAAATTGATGGCCACGATGATCCTGTTTCAAAAACCTAATTCTACTGAACAGAATAGAGAGAACAGAATACAGAATTTAGACCAAAGACCAAGCGTTGGGACCCATGGGGTCATTCAGCACTGAAACGGAAATTGACAGTAAGAAGGTTCGAAAGGTGTAACTGGAGGAAAGGCTCAACGCAGTTGCACTATGAAACTCTCTTAAGAGAGGCTGGAAAGTCAGGTGGAAGCAAGAGAATATGAACGGAGGTAGAGCAAAAGGAATGAAAGAAGGTTGCAGCTGGGGGCCTCAGGAAGGGACGCTGCAAAGAACTTGAAGTATTGCACTACATAACTACAGTGACAAATGCATTTTGATCTCTGAATTTTAATGTGAATTCTCTCATTGCATCTTTTTAATGCTTTGACCGTTCTCTCCTTTCCGATAAAGGTATTGGTCAGCAAAGCAGTCGAACAAAGAGCTGGCGCCAAAGCAGCTCAGAAAACTCGCTGAAATAACAGGCAACAGACAAGGCAATTACCTAATGGGGCCTTTCAGTAAATGGGAGGCGGGCTGGCCTCACGCGACTGACCAAGTGATAAATGTCTAAAGATTAAAGGCAATGATTATTACTCTTCTTCCGTCTCTTTTGTGAAGAACTGCATTTTTACGTTTATCTAAGCACAGAAATTACCTTCTACAATGTCAAATGCATTAAAATTTAGAAATTTCCCTCTAAAATGTTCAATGCATCTAAGTTTAGAAATTGCCTTCTAAAATGTTAAATGCATTTAAGTTTAGAAGTTGCCTTCTAAAATGTTCAATGCATCTAAGTTTAGAAATTGCCTTCTAAAATGTTAAATGCATTTAAGTTTAGAAATTGCCTTCTAAAATGTTAAATGCATTTAAGTTTAGAAATTGCCTTCTAAAATGTTCAATGCATCTAAGTTTAGAAATTGCCTTCTAAAATGTTCAATGCATTTAAGTTTAGAAATTGCCTTCTAAAATGTTAAATGCATTTAAGTTTAGAAATTGCCTTCTAAAATATTAAATACATTTAAGTTTAGAAATTGCCTTCTAAAATGTTCAATGCATCTAAGTTTAGAAATTGCATTCTAAATGTTAAATGCATTTAAGTTTAGAAATTGCCTTCTAAAATCTTAAATGCATTTGTTTAGAAATTGCCTTCTAATATCTTAAATGCATTCAGGTTTAGAAATTGCCCTCTAAAATGCTGAATGCATAAAGTTTATAAATTGCCTTCTAAAATGTTAAACGCATCTAAGTTTAGAAATTGCCTTCTAAAATGTTAAACGCATCTAAGTTTAGAAACTGCCTTCTGAAATGTTAAATGCATTTAAGTTTAGAAACTGCCTTCTAAAATGGTCAATGCATCTAAGTTTAGAAATTTCCTTCTAAAATGTCAAAATGCATCTAAGTTTGGAAATTTCCTTCTAAAATGTTAAATACGTTCAAAGGAAACTCGGTATCGATCGTGTGGTGATCATGCTTGGGTCACGGAAAAGATTCTAATTCTGCTGCAGTTTTCAAAATTCACAGCACCGAATGTTTTTTCATTGATCACCATCCACGCTCAGTTCATTATCATTTACTCTAATACCTGTATTGCTATTCTAGTAAAATTAACTTGCTCTTCTTATACTGACATCACAGCAGCAAAATCATGTAATTCAATATTCCTTCTAAATCAGCGCAGAATAATAATAATAATAATAATAATAATAATAATAATAATAATAATAATAATAATAATAATAATAATAATAATCTGTTAATTCTTTTGAATGAACGCCATTTTCTTTGGAAGCTTGGATTTCAAGTCAATGGCCCCTGTGGTGGGCTTGTTCCATATGAACAGGGTTCATAATAATAATAATAATAATAATAATAATAATAATAATAATAATAATAATAATAATAATAATAATATATGAATAAAGATGTAGTATGCATCGTTATGAAAGTTGCTATGTAGATATTTGCGATACAGTGAAGAGAAAACAATGACAATAAAATGAAACCTATTCATATGGAACAAGCCCATCACAGGGGCCACTGACTTAAAATTCAAGCTTCCAAAGAATATTATGGTGTTCATCTGAAAGAATTAACAGATTATTATTATTATTATTATTATTATTATTATTATTATTATTATTATTATTATTATTATTATTATTATTATTATTATTATTGCTGTATATCAGGTCCACAATAATATTCAATGGTATTCTTGTTAATTTTATAAAAAAAGTTACAAAAGGTTGCAAAAGCTTTCGAACCCTGACCTGGGTTCATCTTCAGTCGAACCCAGGCCAGGGTTCAAAAGCTTTTTGCAACCTTTTGTAACTTTTTTTTATAAAATTAACAAGAATACCATTGAATATTATTGTGGACCTGATATACAGCATATCCCGTTCTCGATCTAGAGGAGAAAGACCTAATTATTATTATTATTATTCAGAAGATGAACCGTATTCGTATGGAACAAACCCACCAAAGGGGCCACTGACTTGAAATTTAAGCTTCCAAGGAATATGGTGTTCATTAGAAAAAATTAACAATTTATTATTATTATTATTATTATTCAGAAGATGAACAACCCTATGAATATGGAACAAGCCCACCAAAGGGGCCACTGACTTGAAATTCAAACTTCCGAAGAATATTATGGTTGTCATTTCAAAGAAGTAACAGAAGGTGAACGCAAATACAGAAAGAGACCAGTTATTAGAAAAACAGATAAATTAACAAATACATAAATAAATAAGAATGCAAGCCACATAAAATCTGACGCTTTTAGTTTCACTCTGACGCAAATGCGAGACATTTACAGAAACAATGTGAAAATTCTGTACAGGCTGGAAAGGCCGCCAACAAGACCACGAAGTAAAAAGGCCACCAGGTGTTCCATTGAAACGCCAGCTTTTCCTTTCATCTCTCACGTGAAAAACAACTAAAGCTTTTGATTGTCTCCTGTCATGTGCTACGACAGGACAGTGAGTTTTTCCAGCAGTAATAAATAACAGAAGAAATTTTTCACATGTCACACCACCCAATTAAAGTAAAGGTAACGTTATTTTAGTAAAAAGTAAGTATACCTTAGTTTTACCAGACCACTGAGCTGGAATGTAAGATTTACGCCAAAGGCCAAGGGATGGGGCCTTTGGGACCATTCAGCGCTGACAGGGAAACTGGCAGTAAGGTGGTCTGAAAGGTGTAACAGGAGGAAATGGAAGTAAGAGAATATGAACGGAGGTACAGTTAAACGAATGACCCTACGGACAAAACAAATACAAATAAATAAAAAGGCGCCGAAGTTTCTTCAACGCAATCGAGTTTTCTGTACAGCGTATAATCAAGGCCACCGAAAATAGACCTATCTTCCGGTGGTCCCGGTATAATGCTGTATGAGCCGCGGCCCATGAATCTTTAACCACGGCCCGGTGGTGGTCTGTCCTATATCGTTGCCATATGCACGATTATGGCTACCTTTGACCTTAAATAAAATACAAACTACTGAGGCTATAGGGCTGCAATTTGGTATGTTTGATGATTGGAGGGTGGATGAGCAACACACCAATTTGCAGCCCTCTAGCCTCTGTAGTTTTCAAGATCTGAGGGCTGACTGACGGACATAGCCGGCACAATAGTTTTCTTTTACAGGAAACTAAAATGGAAAGCAATCAGGTTGATGATATTATACTGTGGACTGGCAGTACAGGCCTACTTCCCATCGTCTGGGTGTGACTCAGATACTGTAGAACAAGCCTTATGAATTATTCAGTTACACAAACTCTAAATAACAAGAAATGCTTCTTGAATGCAATGAGAAGAAAATCCAGAAAAGTGTTCAGCACACTCAGTGAAGAAATAAAGGATTCTAATGGATTCTTCTGACCCACTTGGCAATGAATCAGCGAGAAAAAATTCATAGCACCATTATGGAATTCGTGAAAACTTCAAGCAAAACTGCAGACATACCTTTCCAAAACAAGGTAATATGCAACATATGCTTTAATATCTACACATAAATGCATATTTTTTTATATCACTGCGTTCTAGTTTTGTTAGAGATTACGAGCACGTGAAGCAGATTTAATCTTTGCGAGATGAACAGAGCACAAAAGATCAGTGCGATATGCTTCACAGAGAGTTCGGGGATTTTCCTACATATTGGGGATAAAGGCCACACCATCAATTGGAGTGGGGCAGAGCTGGTTTTCAAGAGTAGCTGTCCGTACAAAAGAAAGATGCTGCAACCTGCTATCATCAATCAGACCAACAATATGAACCGGTCAGGAGGACATTTGAAATCGGATGACATCGACGGGTTAATCCTCAGGCCTCTCCTCAAGCAGGTGTTCCAGAAATACGACCACCAGACGCGTCGCCAGACAGGAGATAATGAGGCCATAAATACCAGGGAATAGCTTAATTTCCATTCTCCCTGGGTCAACGGTCACACGCATACCAACATATGCTTTGTATATGTATACTCCTGTAACACATCAGGAACAGGGCACAGAAGGACGTCTCGAAATATAAGGCTGCAACGTTCAAATAGTGTTTTATGGGCCGTTTATCTTCATATTATACTGTTGTTTTATAGTAAAGACATTCATATATATATATATATATATATATATATATATATATATATATATATATATATAATATATATATATATATATATATATATAATATATATATATATATATATATATATATATATATATATATATATATATATATATATATATATATATATATATATATATATATATATATATATATTACTGCTTTCTACAGTAAGCATTCAAGACACGTGATGGGACGGTTTCCAACCACTAGACATCCTGTTCACTTGTTTGTCAACATTCCATTGTATAACAAAAAAAAAAAAAAGTCTTCTAAACATTCGATTATATAACAGAAAAAAAGTCCTCTAAGCATTCGATTGTATAACAGAAAAAAAAAGTCTTCTAAACATCCGATTTTATAACAGAACAAAAGGCTTCTAAACATTCGATTATACACCAGAAATACTCATATTAGCGTGAGTCTTCAAGTGCAGAAACCCACAGATCTGTATGGGTACAAAAGTACCAGACTGAAAAGTGGAATCGAACAGATTCCGAAAGCTCTCAGTACAGATTTAGTTTTAAATATATATTTGTACCCACACACAACTGTGGATTTAGTTCTCCATGAATGTCATTCTTGCTGAGCAACGCTCCAAGACCAGCAGGTCTCTGTAATGATGTTAACGAAGCATACGACAGCGTCTCCAGAATAACAATAGAAGCTGAATAAAGACGCATAAACATCAATTCGAAGTCACGAACCAAGTCGACATCAAGGCTCCACAATCCAACTACAAACAGGACGCAGCAAAGGGTCTAATAGCGCTTCCTATTCCTTTGTCAAGAGAGAAGCGGTTTCATCCGGGAGAGAAAAGTCGAACATTTTTGGAAAGAGTAGGATTTTACGCAATTATTATTATTATTATTATTATTATTATTATTATTATTATTATTATTATTATTATTATTATTCAGAAGATGAAACCTATTGATATGGAGCAAGCCACCACAGGGGCCACTGACTTGAAATTCAAGAAACTTCCAAAGAATATTATGGTGTTCATTAGGAAGAAGTAAGAGAGGGTAGAGAGAAACACAGAAAGAATTGATCCCCCTTATTAAAAAGAAAAAAGAATAAATTAATAAATAGATAAAAAAAATGTATTAAAATACAAGGCGAATGGGATTAGGATAGCAATGCATTGCGTCTTGGCTTGAACTAAAAGCAACAATTACAAAATATAACCACAGAATAGAATACAGGATTTAAGCCAAAGGCCTAACGCTGGGACATGTGTGGTCATTCAGCGCTGAAAGGAAAATTGACAGTTAAAAGGTTTGAAAGGTGTAACAGGAGGAAAACCTCAAAGCAGTTGCACTTTGAAACAACTGTCAGGAGAAGGTGAAAAAGTAAGACGGGGGAAAGAATATGAAAGGAGGTACAGTAAAAGGAATGAAAGGGGCCGCAGCTAGTGGCCTAAGGAAGGAACGCTGCAAAGAACCTTAAGTAATGCCTACAGTGTTCACAGATTATATAAAAAAAGGTGATCACATTCACATGTAACATGACAAAGACAACGCTCTTCTTACAGTTGTTTCTAAACAACATTACCTGAATATATCATAAGAGCTTTAAATAGCTTAAAACTTTTCAAACTTTGGAAACTCTTTACCTATGAATCTTGATAAGAGAAGATATCGTCAGTAGGCTTATTTTTCTTATACGTCTTACTTTTGAACTTTTTCTAAGCAAAATTTGACCAAACTGGTACGTTGACATTATAGCACATATCTAATCAATAGTTTATCACTAGCTTCAGAACATAATTAAGTAAACACTACCTTTTGTACTAAAAAGTACACAAGAGTCACCCTTTAATTTGTTGGAAAAAGGCCTGGCGATATCTACGATGGCCAGTATTTACTATCAGATTCTCTCTCAGAGAGAGAGAGAGAGAGAGAGAGAGAGAGAGAGAGAGAGAGAGAGAGAGAGAGTCTGATAGTATTTACTGGCCATCTTAGAAACTGCCAGGTCTTTTTCCAACGAGTGAAAGGGTGACTTAAGTTTACCTTTCAGTACAAAAGGAGGTGTTTACTTGATGTTCTGAAGTTTGGTGATGTATATTATTCTATAATATAATAATAATAATATCCTTTATTTCAGCTCGGGGCCATATACACGGAATATACAAATACAATACACAAATCTAGATACATAAGATAACACGATAAAAATAATATTATGTTATAACGTTGTGTGGACGTAAGAATTGATAATCTCAACTTCTCACTACGGCCTGGGCAATGTCCAGTGCCAAGACTAATTTGGTGCAGTCTTTCACAGAACAGGAACGCAGGTGTGACGCTTGCAACATCACACTTACTGTAGAAAGTTACATGTGAATTTCAACTCCAAGTCGCGAGTTTTCGAAACCATTCCCTGAGGAAAACTGAAAGCGGAATATATGAGTAAAACTAAGTGTGTGACATAAATGCTTTCTCTAGTTGCAATATTTGAAAGCAAAGGTTACGAAAACTTAGGACATAGACCTTTTGACCAGAAT
>NC_089765.1:11373375-11375875 GCF_040412425.1 Macrobrachium rosenbergii | reverse complement strand
AGAAAAAAGAGATGGTAAACTTATTGGGAGTACTTGAGCACGGCAAGGAGGAAGAGAGAAAGAAAATTTCTTGAGAGAGAGAGAGAGAGAGAGAGAGAGAGAGAGAGAGAGAGAGAGAGAGAGAGAGAGAACTAGCAAAGGAGAGAGAGAGAGAGAATGAGAGAATGAACTTACTAGGAGTGAACGAGATACAGCAAAGAGGAAAAGAGAGAGAGAGAGAGAGAGAGAGAGAAATTTTACTTTTGGAATGAACTTACACACACACACACAGAGAGAGAGAGAGAGAGAGAGAGAGAGAGAGAGAGAGAGAGAGAGAGAGAGAGAGAACAAACTTACTTCGGGTGAACTTACACACACACAGAGAGAGAGAGAGAGAGAGAGAGAGAGAGAGAGACGAAGCACAAAAATCTAAAACAAGGAAAATCTTCGAAAAAGCAAGACATAAAATAAAAGGCATTTCAAGCATGTACAGGAAATAAGGGAAGCTCCCAATGACTTTTAATGCTTAAGCCCTAAGAAAATAATAATAAAAAAAAAAATAGAAAAATTATTGTGTATTTTAAAGCCGCCCGTACTTTCTTGCAGGTTTCCAATGGTTCCCTTTTCCATTTGGGCAGCGGATAGAGGCGGTGGGCCATTTAAGCCAGAACCTCTCGGGAGGCTTGTGTGCACCTGCCTCTCTCTCTCTCTCAATAAGTTCATTCCAAGTAAATTTCATTCCTACCTCTCGTTTTCCCTTTGCTGTATAAGTTCACTCCTAGTAAGTTTCTCTCTCTCTCTCTCTCCTTCCTATTGAATGAAACAACTCTTATCATCTGAATTTACATAGGCCTTATTTTATATATATACATATATACGTATGTATATATATACATACATATAGATATATATATATATATATATATATATATATTACATACATATTTTATATACAGTATATATACAGTATATATAAATATATATATATATATATATATATATATATATATATATATATATATATATATATATATATACTGTATATATATAAATATAAATATACTGTATATATAAATATAAATATATATAATATATATACATCTATATATATATATATATATACACAAATGCCTTACATCTGATTAACTAAAATATATACACGTATACCGTATGCAAATATTTAAAAACTATAGCAAGGCCGAATGTATGAAGGAAAAAAAAAAATCTGTGAGCACAGACATTTTCTTAACAATACGCAATTCTCTGATTATCTCATACAGTTCTCCCATTTCGTAAACTCTCCCATTTCCCACACGTACTCCAAAAACCCACCTCTCTCTCCCCATCCCACAAATTCTTAAGAACGCCAAGCCGAGTCAACACAATGACGTCCACCCAAATAGCTTCGCCGACTTCCGAAGACCCCGCCCACGTATTCCAGCCCGCCCACCGTGGTCCCAACACCCCCAAGCCTCTATAACCGGGTTCCTTTCTCATCCCCACGCCCATCCCCAGCCCCGAAATCGATATCTGGGCCTCCAGCGAGGCCTATACTCCTGCTGCAACACGAGAATTTTAAAACTCTTCACTCATCGCCCCTCTAAATTAGACGGTGGGCCGAAGTGAGTTGTAAAAAATCAGAATAGAATTGCGATGCTGTAAAAAAATCATATATAATATATATATATATATATATATATGTCTTTGAGAGACGTAATATTTTCTAGATAATTGTGTGTTGATGTTTTATATATATATATATATATATATATATATATATATATATATATATATATATATATATATATATATATATATATATATATATATATGTATATATATATAATATAGATGATATATTTCATACATTCATACACGTAGATATATAATTATGTAATATATATATATATATATATATATATATATATATATATATATATATATATATATATATATATATATATATATATATATATATAATCCAGAACACCCAACCATTGGCAGAACATAGAGCAAAGGGCATCAGATGGAGGCGTCTCCAGAATACTCTAATATTCGGAACCAAGACAATACAAGTAAATTTAACATCCAATATGCACAATTCAAAATTCTTACTAGGGCCCCTTCTCCGCAACAGCTTGCGATCTATGAATCACTTTTGTATTAAACAAGCACAGTAATTCCAGAGTTAAGCAGTCAAACGACCGCCACGAGCTTAATTTTCACCTACGCATCTTCTGATTATCACGCGTACCCCCCTACTGTTCCTTGAAAGGTACTTAGTATTTCCCCTTTTGATCTTGCAGTTTCTTTTTCAATAAATTACTGTTGATAATATCAATTAGTAGAGTCAATTCTATATTATTTAATGTTGGTATGTTTCAGCGTGATGACGAGGCTAGGCCTCGATACGTTGCCTAAAAAAAAAAAAAAAAAGGTGAAATGCTGTAAGACGTCTCCTTCTGATGCCCTTTCCTGTATGTGTGTATATATATATATATATATATATATATATATATAT
>NC_089765.1:11363375-11368375 GCF_040412425.1 Macrobrachium rosenbergii | reverse complement strand
TCGGAAGGTATAAACTAGCCAATACTACCCAAAATCGGGTGGGTGCAGCCCATCGTGGCCAGGTTAGGGCACAATGTCTTACATAAAGTTAGGTTAAAGGATAGTTAGTTCAGGATTTAAAAGGTTCAGGATTTAAGTTTTTTTGGCAAATTTCAGAAAAAAAAATACAACAGGTCTGCAGTTACTCGAAACAAGATTATTATTATTATTATTATTATTATTATTATTATTATTATTATTATTATTATTATTATTCAGAAGATGAAGCCTATTCATATGGAACAAGCCCACCACAGGGGCCACTGACTTGAAATTCAAGCTTCCAGAAAAAAAAAAAAAAAAAAAAAAAAATGGTGTTCATTCGAAAGAAGCAACAGAAGGTAATGGGAAGCACAGAAAGGAGAGATTAAAAGAAGAAGAAGAAGAAAGAGGAGATCAGTTATTAGAAAAACAGATAAATTAACAAATTATATAAAGAAATAAAAATGTAAGTAAAATATTAAAATACAAGAACTTCCGAACTAAAAAAGCTCGCGTATTTTATAAACGACACTGAAGAAATGGCAGAAATACAGTCATTCAACTCCCCGAGGGGTTCACGGATTAAAAAGCGTATATAAATATTTTTTCCTTCGACGCTTCTCTCTCTCTCTCTTCTCTCTCCAGTCACAGATTAAACGCCAGATGAGCCTCCTGCATAAATTAAGCTCGGGAGCCCTAATGAGGTATCTTAATCCGTTCGAAATTAAAAAAAAAAAATTCCCTGAAGGAAGATAATGTACATTTCACTAGACTTTATTATTTTCATAGTTTCTTCGTTCAAATGACGATATCATTCGTTTTCGCAACAAAACTCAAGGCACAACGAAGTTCAAACTGGCTCGATAGAGCATTCAAATATACGCTGAGAGAGAGAGAGAGAGAGAGAGAGAGAGAGAGAGAGAGAGAGAGAGAGAGAGAGAGAGAGAGAGAGAGAGCAACGCAACCGCCACCTAGTGCGTTCATCACCACCACATGTAACATGCGAAAAGATCGATAGAAGATTACTATGAAACTCAATTTTAATTCCAAACCTAAATTACTGACTTACTTAGCATCGGTTAATATTCATTTTGCTTGCTTCCTGCAACACGAACCACCTCTGTCACTGGTGTTCAGAGGTGGAGAAAGAACATTGCTTTTGTAAACTGTGAACAGCTAAATTTAATGATCTTCAAGTTTTCCTTTTCAATTACCATTTCTTAAGTGTGCCTAAAATACCAAGCTTCTCTTGGCTATTTTTTGTTGCAGCGCTCAACTTCGCAAAGGTTATTCTACAGCCTCATACACAAAGTTCTTTAATGGGCAATTCTGTTTTACTAACTGTCACTTATCATTCTTCTAACCGTGTCTCTTTGGAGCTCAAAAGAATATTACTTCTGTATCAGTAAATAATCTGTAAAACAATAAAAAAAAGTTACTTGTCTGCATATATTAGAAATCAGCATGTTTCTCAAATATATTTAAAAGGGACAAAACTTCAAGATTATTATTATTATTATTATTATTAAGAGGATGAACCCTATTCATATACAACAAGCCTACAGCGGCCATTAACTTGAAATTCAAGCTTCCAAAGAATAATGATTATTATTATTACGAGCTTGTTGGCGCGCTACGCGCGCTGGAACCCTGCGGTGCTGTCTCCCCTACCCTCCCAATCCCCTATCCACCCTGCCCCTACCTGGGGCGGACAAACAGGGTTGCAGGAGGAGGGTGGATGTCTCCCCTACCCTCCCGTTCCTCCACCTGGAGCGGACAAATCGGTTTGCAGGACTGTGTCATGTCTCCCCTACCGTCACCCGGGGGAGGGCAAACAAGATCCATTCGAATTTTATTATTATTATTATTATTATTATTATTATTATTATTATTAATATTCAGAAGATGAACCCCATTCATATGGAACACGCCCAGAGGGGCCACTGACTTGAAACTTGAAATTCAAGCTTCCAAAAAATATTATGGCGTTCATTGGAAGGAATTAACAGAAAGGTAATGGGAAATACAGATAAAAAGGATCGGTTGTTAAAAAAGAAAATAAAATATATAAATAAATTATTAAAATACAAGACAAATTCCTCTAGGGTAGTAATGCAAGGAGCAACTTCCAGCAAAAAAAAAAAAAAAAAAAAAAAAAAAAACTTGAAAATGGTGTGAGTATATTCTGAAAAACTTTGAACTCTCTTTTTTATCTATTCTTTTTTTTTTTTTTGGCGAACCGTGTAAAGAAAAAGAAGACTAGCAAAACGACCTCTTTATTCAGGATGCGCTCTGCAGGAAGAAATTCGCCATGGAACTCTTCAGTCCCAGGAATTAGGAAGATAGGAACAAGCTGCAAGAGGATCCGGGAGTGGGGGCCACCTGGGCACGTGGCCCCCCCCATGAAAAACAATGACAAAATGATAATATTGAAGATTTAGAGAATAACATAAAATGGGAAATATAAAAATGGGAAATAAAAAAAATCTATTATAGAAATAATAGAGTTTTGAGAAAATAAAATAATAACTATTATATATGTGAGTGTATACATACATACATATATATATATATACATTAAATATATATATATATATATATATATATATATATATATATATATATATATATATATATATATATATATATATATATATATATATATATATATATATATATATATATATATATATATATATATATATATATATATATATATATATGAAATAGCAAAAACGCAGACGCAACAAAACCAGCTTAACACGGCCAGCAAAAAGATGTATGAGACGAGAATAAAATCGAGAAGGATACAAAATAATCATATGTAATTTCTTCATCTGTTTATTCCCATAAGGATAATTCAAAATTCTAGATCTCACTGGGAACTGCTTCCATTCTCATTACTTTTGGAACTCTCTCTCTCTCTTCCGTACGAACAAACGCTCCAACACTTATTCTACCCATCTTTACGTTAACTTTCATGAGCCTTTATAGTTTTCTGTAAAAGAAAACTATTGTGCCGGCTTTGTCTGTCCGTCCGCACTTCATTCTGTCCGCCCTCAGATCTTGAACACTACTGAGGCTAGAGGGCTGCAAATCGGTATTTTGCTCATCCACCTTCCAATCATCAAACATACCAAATTCCAGCCCTCTAGCCTTAGTAGTTTTGATTTTATTTAAGGTTAAAGTTAGCCATAACCGTGCTTCTGGCAACGATATAGGATAAGCCACCATCGGGCCGTGGTTAAAGTTTCATGGACCACCGAAAGATAGATCTATTTTCGGTGGCCTTGATTATGCGATGTACAGAAGAAACTTCGGCGCATTTTTTACTTGCTAATATTATTATTACTTTTTCTTTTGCTTTTATCTCTCCAAGGTTCCACATCTATTACCACGATAATTACAAGCATAAAACAAACGTATACATTAAATCGATACGTCCAAAAGTATGAAGCAACTGAAACGACAGTCTTGCATAAAACCCTTTTCCCAAAACTGACAATTATCCTCGCGTGCTGGAATCTACTATGCAATTCGGAACTAGCTAGCTTTGAAGTTTATTGATAATCGTTCTAACGCCACTCTACAAAGCGACTGCTTTCTCAAAATGAAAGACCTGTTTGTCACCTCCTTCAATAAAGATCATTACAGAGAGAGAGAGAGAGAGAGAGAGAGAGAGAGAGAGAGAGAGAGAGAGAGAGAGAGAGAGAGAGAGAGAGCATTTCAAACAAAAGCTTGCAGCATTTAAGCACAATGGGAGGCTATAATGGCCATGTAACTTTACAAAATCCAAACCCATTCTCAAGTCTGAAACGAATCTTGCCTATTCTTCAGTCTGAAATAGTTAATCAAACCTTGGGTTAAAAAGAATGATTTCTCACCCATTCTTCAGTCTGAAACGATTTTCACCCAGTCTTCAGTCTGAAATGGTTAATCAAACGTCCGGTTAAAATGATTGATTTCTCACCCATTGTTCAGTCTGAAACGATTCTTACCTATTCTTCAGCCTGAAATGGTTAATCAAACCTCGGGTTAAAAAGAATGATTTCTACCCAATCTCCAGTCTGAAACGATTCTTACCTATTCTTCAGTCTGAAATGGTTAATCAAACCTCGGGTTAAAAAGAATGATTTCTCACCCAATCTCCAGTCTGAAACGATTCTTACCTATTCTTCAGTCTGAAATGGTTAACCAAACCTCAGGTTAAAGAGAATTATTTCTCACCCATTCTTCAGTCTGAAATGGTTAACCAAACCTCGGGTGAAAACGAACGATTCCTCTCCCATTCTTCAGTCTGAAACGATTACTGAAACTTAACTGAATCCCAACTGTACATTTCGGAATGAGGTCAACCATTTAATAAACCTAAGTAATCGGACTGACCTAAACTGCGCTTGCAGAAAGGCAATCCTACAACGGGGCAAGCAAAAGCATGGAAGGCATGAGGCCTCCAGCTAAACCCGGATCAGGATCAAGCAGAGCAAAAGCACAAACATGGTAGAAAGCAGGCACTACGAACTTTGGGAGTTGGGGGAGTTTTTGGCAAAGGACCAACAACACTCACTCCACTCCATTGCAAGCTTCCCACTCCCTGGCCCTCAGTTTTTTTTTTTTTTTTTTTTTTTGAGAAGAGGGTCCAAGAAACTATGCTTACATTTCTCTCTCTCTCTCTCTCTCTCTCTCTCTCTCTCTCTCTCTCTCTCTCTCTCTCTCTCTCTCTCTCTCTTTCTCTCTCATTCCTCCTTTCTCTCTCTTATCTCTCTCATTTCTCCTCTCTCTCTCTCTCTCTCTCATTCCTCCTTTCTCTTATCTCTCTCTTCTCTCTCTCATTCCTCCTTTCTCTTATCTCTCTCCTCTCTCTCTCTCCTCCTTTCTCTCTCTCTCTCTCATTCCTCCTTTCTCTCATCTTTCTCCTCTCTCTCTCTCTCACTCCTCCTTTCTCTCGCTTTCTCTCAATCCTCTTTTCGCTCTCTCTC